>NC_138981.1:6662100-7180100 GCF_964341445.2 Mesoplodon mirus
CTTTTGTTTGCCAAGTAACATTCCATTGTATGAATAGACCACATTTTGTTTATCTGTTCATCAACCACACACTGTTATTTTTGAAGACTTCTGTTTTGAAGTAACGTTAGACTCAGAAGGAGGCTGCAGAAATAGTACACTGAGGTCTAGAGCGCCCTCCTCTGCCTTCCCCGGCTGATAACGTCTTACGTGAAGGTACTACTTATCAAGGGGAGGAAACGGACATCGGCACCGCTGACATGAATGCGGACCTTAGCAGTTCTCCTGTGCATGCGTGCGTGTGTGCGTGCATGTGGACAGTGTATGAAATACGATCGCGTGTAGATTCCAGCAACCCCCATTGTAATCTGATGCAGAACTCATCCATCAGCACAGGGAAAGCTCCGTATGCCCCGTCTGTACGGTCACCCTCTCCAGCTCCTGGCAGCAACTGGCTTCTCCGTCTCTGTAATCTCATCCTTTCAAGAATGTTCCATAAATGGACTCATGCAACGTGTGGCCCTTTGAGACTGCCTTTAGTGACTTAGCCTCCGGCACTTCAGATCCATCCCAGGTGTTGTGTATTACTACAAGCCCCTGCCTGGTATTCCACAGTCTGGATGCACCCGTGTGTATTTATCCGCTCATTCGTTGAAGGGCGTTTGGGATCCTCCTACTCTGAGGCTAGGACAAACAGAGCTGCTGTGCACACCCACGCACAGGTTTCGGTGTGAGCCAGCTGCTGTTTTCAGGTCCCATTTATTCCTCATGCCGTCCACTGAGGTCGGTGCCATTGTCGCCTCTATTGTCCAGAGAAGGATGCTGTGGCACAGAGGAGCCCTGGGCCCCCCCAGGTCACGTGGGCAGTGCTGGAGCTGCCGAGTTCAGAAGATGCAGCCATGGCATCGGGCTTCCGCACCTTCAGGACGCTGCTCAGGAGAGAGTTCTGGCCCAGCTGATGTGGAGAGCAAGCCACCCCGCGTCCCCCACCAAAGAGAAGAGCCCCAGCGTCAGGGCTGGGATCTGAGCCGCGCCGCTGGGGATGAATTCCTTTCGTGGACGGAAACAGACCCGCCTCGGAGGGAACCCGGCCCGTTGTCCCGTTGAGCTGCACCCCCCTTTGGAGGCCTGTGTGTGTGACCGGGGAGGGGGGTCAGGCTCCCGGGGGCCCGGGGAAGCCCTGCAGGTGCTGTCGGCTCTTGGGGTGATGGAGGTCAAATCCACCGTCCACGGGTAGCACGCGCCCACGTTACTGCTGCCGAGAACCGCCTGGCTGCGCTCCCAGAGCCGCTGCCCTCGCGCGTCTCCGGGCGCTGCCTTCAGAGGGGCTGCTCGCTTCCACCTGGAGTTCACTCATCCAGGCAGCAAGAGGCCGAGCAGCGTCCTCTGTTCTGCCCTTTGTCACTGTTGTCCTAGGGCAAGGACAGAGGAAGGAGAGGAGGAGAGCCCTCCTGCTTCCGGCCCCGCGCCGCTGGCGCTTCTGGGAGGCTGGTTGGCTCCTCTGAGGCTCGGTCTGTACAACGAGGACGTCAGGCCCTGCTTCGTAGTGTTTCGGTGCAACGTGTACCACACGTCTTGAGCACCTCGAGCCGGTGCCCGTTCCCGTTCCCCCTCCTGCTCTTTGCCCACTTCCCCTGCCTTATTGACAGCCTGGAAGTGATGGAGAACCCCGGAATACACAGTGTTTGCTTTGGGGCTGCGTTCTGTGTGTGTGTGTGTGTGTGTGTGTGTGTGGTGTGTGTGTGTTTACGCACGCACACACGCGTGTTGCTTATTCTAAGCACCTGCCTTCTCATTCTTCTCTACAGTTCTTTTATTTTTATTTTTTTTTGGGTAGGGGGTTCCTAGTAAGTGGAATGGGTGGCCAGTTCTCACCAGTTCCTTTCTCTTCATAAAATCCAGGAAGGGCTCAAATGAGCCCAGTAGCTGTCATTAAAAGGAGCCCTGACTCCGAGAGAAGTGGTTCCCTGGAGCCCGGAGAGTTTCCTGTTAGAATTAATTAGAACTGGACACAGTAACAAGGACAAAACGGTGTCTTTTGTGGATCTCATCGGGGTGGACCGTTGTGTTAAAGACCAAACCGGCTGCAGGGGTTTTCATACGAAGTTGGTGCAGGTGGCAGCCTGGGGAGGGCTGGGGTTTGTTCAGCAGGGCTGGGGTGCCATGGGCTAGAGTGGGGTGTTGCTCATTTGTCTTATGGAAAGCCATAAGGCATCCTGGGTGCCCGCGGAACCATAGCCCGTTGATTTAAAGACGTGACTCCCGTGTGGTAGAACAATGGCATTGTCTGTGGTCTCCAGCTGCTGAAAAGGGCTTGATGAGGGGCTACTGCTGTTGTGTGTATTCGGTACGCGGGCCTCTCACTGCTGTGGCCTCTCCCGTTGCAGAGCACAGGCTCCGGACGCGCAGGCCCAGCGGCCATGGCTCACGGGCCCAGCCCCTCCGCGGCATGTGGGATCCTCCCGGACCGGGGCACGAACCCGCGTCCCCTGCATCAGCAGGCGGGCTCTCAACCACTGCGCCACCAGGGAAGCCCTGGGATCTGATTTTGTCCTGACACGTTATTGCGGCACTTAATCCTAAAGCAACTGTTGTTTACTTGCAGGGGTGTCTTTTCAACTCTGATGAGCTTATAACTTTATTTACACAGAACAATTTAAATGAATTTCTTTGACATGTTGGTGCAAAGTAGGAAAACAGTTCATGCTGTATCTGTTCATTTGTTTCTCAGGTAAGGAGTGCCTTCTGAGTGCTGGGTGCTGAGAATGGAGCAGGATATTATTTTGCTGAGGGGGCCTGCCACACAAAGATTCGATCTGGTTTTTGGTCTAAGATGGAAATCGTAGGGTGCAGACTTGGAGCTTGATGTAAGCACAGTAGAAATAGTTGAAAATCTGTTACAAAATTTATACTATGTCTGGCAAGTTACCTTACGCAACAAAGTGCTCTCCTGGCATTTTAAAGTCTTTTAAAATACACAGATACCAGCTACCTTTTGTTTTTTTAAACTAAATAAGGCGCTGTTGTATGCATTTTTTTCTTTCTTTCTTTCTTTTTTTTTTTGTAAACCTAAAGAAAAGCTTCATTTGAAAGGCAGATCCTCACAGCAGAAGGATTTTCTGGTTTATTTTATGTTGCTGATTAATTTGAAGTATGATTCAAGTTTTAACTTATAGTTTCTTTGTTAAATTAATTACCTTATTGGGTATGGTACACATTTAGTCTTTATTTTAACGTTGCTGATTCATTTTAAGTGTGATTCACATTTTTTTCTTTGTTAAATTAATTACATTATTGGTTACTTTCATTCTTTCATTTACAAACCTTCTAATCGGAGGCGCTGCATTTGACAGTGATAAAGGGCTAGGTATTTCCTAACCTTTAATATTTTTCCATCCACTTTTTTTTAAAGTTTTTTTAAAAATGTATTTATTTAATTTATTTATTTTTGACTGCATTGGGTCTTCATTGCTGCACACAGGCTTTCTCTAGTTGCGGAGAGCAGGGGCAACTCTTTGTTGCGGTGCACGGGTTTCTCATTGTGGTGGCTTCTCTTGTTGCGGAGCACAGGCTCCAGGCATGCGGGCTTTAGTAGTTGTGGCTCTCGGGCTCAGTAGTTGTGGCTCGTGGGCTCTAGAGTGCAGGCTCAGTAGTTGTGGCTCACGGGCTCTAGAGTGCAGGCTCAGTAGTTGTGGCACATGGGCTTAGTTGCTCTGCCCGTGGGATGCATGTGGGACCTTCCCGGACTAGGTCTTGAACCCGTGTCCCCTGCCTTGGCAGGTGGATTCTTAACCACTGTGCCACCAGGGAAGACCTCCATCCACTTTGAAGACATTTTTCTGTGTGACCACATAGTGTTTGGTTTACAAAATGTATGTTTCTCTAAAACACCAAATCTAAGCTGAAAATGTGTTTTCAACTGAGTCTTGTCACAGTGTTTACTGACATAGAATATTGTCACTTTGCGTTCTGTAGCTATTTGTCTTTGTCAGCGGATGTAGGTAGAATATTAATCTTGTATGAAATTCAGATAAGCAGGGAGCAGATGGTTTTATGGCTCTCGAAACCTGTAAACTCTGCAGCTGTGGTGAGTTCTTGAACTATGAATAAAGAAATTCTGGACTGTGGCTAGCAAGGGCTGGCGTGACCTGATTTGCCACAAAGTACATCACCCTATCAGGGATCTGTTTCTTGCGATGTGTCTTCTCTGGTTTGCTCCTGATGCTGTGATGCTGCAGCCGTGGGCTCCCTGTGAGAGGAGAGTGAGATGCCTCCTTCGTGTAGTAGCCCGGGCATGGCCAGGGCTGCTCTGCATCCCCGGGAGGCTTTGGGGTCCCAGTGGCTAAAGCAAGTTCTCGGGTCCATTTAGTCTCTGGAGGCTAAGGAGTGTCCGCACCACAGGGTCTGTGTCAGCCAGATAGGGCGCATGCGAGGCTCGGCGAGCGGGCGCCCCTCCCGGTGTCACAGGACTCCATCGACAGGACCGCAGCGCCCGCAGGACGCACGGAGTGGGGTGCACCGGGCCGTGCAGGGGTTTTGGAAATGGCAGCTGAATTACTGCAGTTTGGAATCGCTTTTGGAATCCCAGAGTCGTGGCTGGGACCGACTTCCTGCCCCGTGTGTCCACTGTCCCCCAGCAAGAAAGATTGTTCCTTGGAGAAAGTGCAGAAACGATTGTGCAAATGTTCCCTTCTGTGGATACTGCAGAAGTGATTAACAAAAGTGAGTGCCCCTGCCACACACACACACACGTGCACACACGTACGCACTTCCCTAGAGTGGAAACATCCTCTGCTTGATGACTACACCCACTGTCTCAGAGAAGGAATGAGCTGTGTTAGTGCATTTGTGGTTCATAGCCCAGGCGGGATGGCTGGTAGCCACTTCAGCCAAAGCCACTTTCTTCAGCAGCTTTATTGAGGTATAATTCATGTCCCATCCAACTCACCCCCTTAAAGTGTATGATTTGATCGTGTTTAGGGTATTCACAGAGCTGTACAGCCGTCACCACAATCTAATTTTAGAGTATTCTCAGTTCCCCCAGAAGAAACCCCATGCCCCTTAGCAGTCACTCCCCGTTTCCTCCTCGCCCTCCCCAGCCCCTGGCGACTGCAGATCTGCGTTCTGTCCCTGTGGCTTTGCCTATCCTGGGCTTTTCGTATAAATGGAATCATGTGATACGTGGCCTTCTGTGACTTGTTTCTTTGACTTTGCACAATGTGTTCAAGGTTTCATGCGTGCTGTAGCATGTGTCAGCGCTTCATTCCTTTTTATAGCCAAATAATACAATTTCATTGTAGGGTTAGACCCTATTTTGTCCATCCATTCATCAGTTGATGGACACGGGTTGTTTCCACAGTTTGACCATGGGAATCATGCTACTGTGAACATTCCAGTACAGGGTTTTGTGTGGATGTGTGCAAAAGTAAGACAAAAATGACCCAGTGTGGGCTTCCCTGGTGGCACAATGGTTGGGAGTCTGCCTGCCGATGCAGGGGACAGGGGTTCGTGACCCGGTCCAGGAGGATCCCACATGCCGCGGAGCGGCTGGGCCCGTGAGCCATGGCCGCTGAGCCTGCGCGTCCGGAGCCTGTGCTCCGCAACGGGAGAGGCCACTACAGTGAGAGGCCCGCGTACCGCAAAAAAAAAAAAAAAACAAAACAAACAAAAAAAAAGAATGTTTCCTGGGTATAGTAAACGGCCCCGGCACGCACCCCAGCTGGAGGTGGTCTCCCCACCTCCCAGCACCCCCAGCCCTCCCCCCCAAAGCAAACCGCTGCTGTGGGAGCTGGCCCTGCTCCCAAGAAGGACGGGGCGTCGTGAGTAACATGTATACGTTTGAGGGTCGAGGCTGAGCACTGCATCACGCCAACCCGGAGGAAGCGGGAAGCAGCCCTGGGCAATGTGGGGCCGAAAAGGGCTCTGTCGGCGGTGCAGAGTGGACCGAGCTGCTGCAGTCAGACAAGTGGCGTCCTGTGCTCGAGCACAAACGGGTCGCCGCGGCAGGATGCAGGGGCAGCTTTGGCAGCGAGGCCGCTCCTGGCATCGTGGAACTGAATTGGCCGTTTCTTTCTTTTTTTTTTTTTTTTTAAGATTTCATATTTGTGAATTTATTTATAAGAAAATTCATATGAATGTATAAACATTAGATTCTATTGAGCATTTACAGAATTCCCTTAAAATACTTAAAAGTGTAAGATATTGAGAGAGTACTGGGAAACTTCTGGTGGCCATTCATGCAGATTAAATGCCATGCATGACATAGACACATGTATGTATGTAACAGGGATTCAGGGACGGATGAGATCACAAATATTTGCTCTGTACTTCGTTACTGCGGCTCTGTCAGCCAGGAGTCAATGGCACCACATAAAAAGCTGCTGTGAATCTCTGAACCACAGTACAGGGTATTCTTCCAGATTCCCTTCTGTTTATTCTAAATCCCATAAAATTTTATTCTTTTACATCCCAACTCTTTAATTTTCTCATCCTGACTCCCTTCTTGATTATTTCCTTTTTAGAAAAAACTCAGGTTTATTGAGGTGTAGTTTACCTACAGTAAAATTCACCTCTTTTCAGTGTATATAGTTTGATGAGTCTTGACAAATGTCAGGTAATCCTTATAATCATTATTGAGATTATTTCCACCACCAGCCCCAAAATTCCCTCATGTCTCTTTTTTTTTAATTTTTTTTAATTTTTTGCTTTATAACAAATTTAATCAGTTATACATATACATATGTTCCCATATCACCTCCCTTTTGCGTCTCCCTCCCACCCTCCCTATCCCACCCCTCCAGGCGGTCACAAAGCACCGAGCTGATCCCCCTGTGCTATGCGGCTGCTTCCCACTAGCTATCTGCCTTAACGTTTGGTAGTGTATATATGTCCATGCCGCTCTTTCACTTTGTCACAGCTTACCCTTCCCCCTCCCCATATCCTCAAGTCCATTCTCTAGTAGGTCTGTGTCTTTATTCCTGTCTTACCCCTATGTTCTTCATGACATTTTTTTTCTTAAATTCCATATATATGTGTCAGCATACAGTATTTGTCTTTCTCTTTCTGACTTACTTCACTCTGTATGACAGACTCTAGGTCCATCCACCTCATTACAAATAGCTCAGTTTCATTTCTTTTTATGGCTGAGTAATATTCCATTGTATATATGTGCCACATCTTCTTTATCCATTCATTGGATGATGGACACTTAGGTTGTTTCCATCTCCTGGCTATTGTAAATAGGGCTGCTATGAACATTTTGGTACATGTCTCTTTTTGAATTATGGTTTTCTCAGGGTATATGCCCAGTAGTGGGATTGCTGGGTCATATGGTAGTTCTATTTGTAGTTTTTTAAGGAACCTCCATACCGTTCTCCATAGTGGCTGTACCAATTCACATTCCCACCAACAGTGCAAGAGGGTTCCCTTTTCTCCACACCCTCTCCAGCATTTATTGTTTCTAGATTTTTTGATGATGGCCATTCTGACTGGTGTGAGATGATATCTCATTGTAGTTTTGATTTGCATTTCTCTAATGAGCAAAGATGTTGAGCATCCTTTCATGTGTTTGTTGGCAGTCTGTATATCTTCTGTGGAGAAATGTCTATTTAGGTCTTCTGCCCATTTTTGGATTGGGTTGTTTGTTTTTTTGTTATTGAGCTGCCTGAGCTGCTTATAAATTTTGGAGATTAATCCTTTGTCAGTTGCTTCATTTACAAATATTTTCTCCCATTCTGAGGGTTGTCTTTTGGTCTTGTTTATGGTTTCCTTTGCTGTGCAAAAGCTTTTAAGTTTCATTAGGTCCCATGTGTTTATTTTTGTCTTTATTTCCATTTCTCTAGGAGGTGGGTCCAAAAGGATCTTGCTGTGATTTATGTCATAGAGTGTTCTGCCTACGTTTTCCTCTAAGAGTTTGATAGTGTCTGGCCTTACATTTAGATCTTTAATCCATCTTGAGCTTATTTTTGTGTATGGTGTTAGGGAGTGATCTAATCTCATACTTTTACATGTCCCTGTCCAGTTTTCCCAGCACCACTTATTGAAGAGACTGTCCTTTCTCCACTGTACATTCCTGCCTCCTTTATCAAAGATAAGGTGACCATATGTCCGTGGGTTTATCTCTGGGCTTTCTATCCTGTTCCATTGATCTATATTTCTGTTTCTGTGCCAGTACCATACTGTCTTGATGACTGTAGCTTTGTAGTATAGTCTGAAGTCAGGGAGCCTGATTCCTCCAGCTCCATGTTTTGTTCTCAAGATTGCTTTGGCTATTCGGGGTCTTTTGTGTCTCCATACAAATTGTGAAATTTTTTGCTCTCGTTCTGTGGAAAACGAATTGGCCGTTTCTTGTAAGGATACTGCAAAGCGCTGCGACCTCTGTCATCCTAAGGAAGCTCGGACAGCTTGCCAAACAGATAACATGGATGATAAGAGAAAAAAGAAATGAAACCATGATGCTTCTACTCTGTGGAAGTCATTTTTATCCTGTTTGCAGAAACCATAGATTTAAGTGGGACAGATGTGTCAGCAATTTCCTAAGACAGTTATCCTAGGAGTTACGTTGAAATCATTCACAAAAATAAGCTCTCTGGCAAACTTGAAACCCCAGGGGGATTTTGGATCCTATTTAATGTAAAATTCCTTAAAGCGGAGACTAGCAGGCATTTTGTTACAGTTCCAGGCAGTTTATTGTGTTTTTTTTTCCCCTAAGTATTTGTGAATGTATGAATTACTCTGTGTGCCAACCATGGAAAACAAAACCACAGAGAGGGGGAGGGACGTGTCAGATAAATTCCTTTTCAGCAAAGAATTGAGGCGTCTTGTTATAACAGAATCCATCTCCACAGCAACATGATGCAAGAAGCTGTAACAGAGCTGAATTTTGCGGACTGTATCTCCACGGTCGATGCATTGGGAAGCCCACCCAGGCATCGTCGCAAGCTCCGGTCTTAAATTTGGTGTGAAAGGGGCTTTAGGACACCTGCCTGTGGAGTAGCGAAGGCACAGCTTCTAGGATTCCGATTTTACCTCTTCTAGGGACTGGCCTTGACATATCTCGCGTCGATGCTTACCGACAGAACTGGAAATCGGACCCAGACTAATTAGATTGACTTTTCAGATCCCATATGTGAGCCGAGAAGGGACTCGGAAGCACGCCCTGTTTATCCTTGCAAGACTGAGGGAGGGAACGACGGGGCCGTGAGCCGCTGAGAGCTGGCTGTCCTTTTCCTTTACGCAGCACGGGATGCCCTCTGCATTTGGGGGCTCCGGATCCGGCGGGTTAGGATCCCTGTGCGGCCCTGAAGAGAAGTGAGTGCATGGGACTGCTCGCTGGTTCACACTCTGACCTCCTCTCAACAAGTCAGCCTTTTAGTCCCTGCCCCCCCCCCCAGAAGACAGCAAAGGAGGGAGCCCACAGCCCTTTCACCCGCTGGATGTGAGCACTCTTCTGCAGCTAGCTGGAGTAACAGAAGGTCGAGGAAGGGGACGGGAAGCTGGAGGTGACAGAGGGAATCTTGTCAGTGGGTTCAGGAAAGTAAAGGGAGCCACACTGGTACCAGCAGGTTTTTGTTGTTGTTTTTTTCTGGCTGTGCCGCCTGGCATGCAGGATCTTAATTCCCTGACCAGGGATGGAAGCCATCCCCCTGCAGTCGAAGCACGGAGTCCTAACCCCTGGACCGCCAGGGAATTCCCTGGTACCAGCTTTGATATTAGTTAAAACCATATTGATTTAACCCCTGTCATGATTAGTGCTGCTGTGGTTCTTGTCGCTCTTGGAAAAATTATCGCACATCCATCTTGAGTCCCTAGAAATGACAGCCCTGCTGAGTGAAAGTGGTAAAGACCCCTTTCATGTGAGGCCTGACGTTCCACAGCAACAGTTTTTTTTTTATCTTCCCAAAGGCCATCTGAGTGAGTTGGTTAAACTCGTGTGCTTGCACATCTGCAAGTTCTTTTCTCGTGCTCTCTGTGTCATGATTGGTTCTACCATTTCTTGTCCACCAGGATGCATCAGAAGGAGTCAGAGTTCACACTTTGCTCCAGAACGTTCCAAGGATTAGGCTCCAGTGTGGAGCCTTCAAGGGCTCTACTTCTCACTGAAGGGGAATTTTACCCCCCGGGCAACTCTTGGCGATGTCCGAAGATGTTTTTGGTTGTCCCAGGTGGGGAGGCGTCTCCTCTCATCTCTCAGGTGGAGACCAGGGATGCTGCTCAACACCCTACAGTGTACAGGACGGTCCCAACAATGGTGTCATCCAGCCCCAAACGTCACTAGTGCTGAGGCTGAGAAGCCCTGTCCTAGGGTACTTTCCACTTGCTCGGTGCTGCAGGAACGGCTCTCTATCTAAAGATTGTCTCCTTGCAGAGGGTCACGTCCCCGTACACTGGCCAGCTGTGCACGTCCCCGCATTCTGAAAGGAAGTTGGAAATGTGAGCGTCAAGTCAAAGGAAGCCTACTGCCTGTTGAGCAAAGCAGGGACCCCTGTGAGCTGGTGGAGCTCTGCTGCCTGGCCCAGCCCAGCCAAGGCCTGACTGTGTTTCTTTCTTTTTTCTTTTTAATTTTTATTTATTTTTGGCTGCATTGGGTCTTTGTCGCTGTGTGTGGGTTTTCTCTAGCTGCGGCGAGCAGGGGGCCATTCTTGGTTGCCGTGAGCGGGCTTCTCATTGCGTTGGCTTCTCTTGTTGCGGAGCACGGGCTCTGGGCGCACAGGCTTCAGTAGTTGTGGTGCATGGGCTCGGTAGTTGTGGCTCACAGGCTTCAGTAGTTGCGGCACACGGGCTTCAGTAGTTGCGGCACGTGGGCTTCAGTAGTTGTGGTGCACGGGCTTAGTTGCTCTGTGGCGTGCAGGATCTTCCCGGACCAGGGCTCGAACCCGTGTCCCCTACATTGGCAGGCAGACTCTCAACCTCTGTGCCACCAGGGAGGTCCCCCGACTGTGTTTCTCATGGCATTTTTCATGTAGGTTTTGCCAAGGTTTCTCCTGAAGGATGTGACTCAGGGCTGCCCCTCCAAGTTCCTTTCCTTCCGGAGCAGTTCAGGTGAAGCGTGAGCCCAGTGTTCCCTGAGGAGCAGTTAGGAGAATCAGGCCCGCGTTTGCTACGTGAAGGTATCGGAGAGCCTCAGCATCGTTACCAGAACGCTGCTGACCATTTCCCGAGGGTTGCTTGGTTTGGAGACCCGGTAGCAGGTGTCTGTGGCTTCCGCTGCCCAGATGAGATGGGTTGTGAAGGCCCCCGGCCAGCACACTCACAGCCGTAATTACTGCTTCAGAACAGCAAGTGAATGTTCAAGCAGGGTTTTCGTACTCACTTGCAGTGCCATCTCTCATACGATGGTCATGTTGTTGCACCTGCCCGTGTTGCATTCATGAGGTCTATAAGCTTCTTTGCTGATGCTGCCCAGGGGAGCCTCATCCCCACAGGGGTAGCCTTAGAAAGGGTCAAGCCTTCAACGTGTTGATTCCATTTCTTGGTTCTGTTTGTGCGCTCCGGCCCTAGTGCCTAGAAAAAAGAATTCCTTGTTTTTATCCAGTGCACCTAAGTCCATGATGCTTGTGATACTGTTTATCTGATCAAGCGTATAGGGAGATGAGGTGTATGAATTTCAGCTTTATTTCAAGTTGGATGATTACTGGCCGTTCATCACTATGTGATGGCTGCTTTAATCAGTGGGGTTCCCGTGGTTTTCTGCTGTTTCTGTTTCAAAGAGGGTAGTGAGTAAAATGGGATATTAAAGTTGATTGCATTGGTTAAAGATTGGGACAGCGTTGCATATATAGTTTAGATGCTGGTCGGCTAACGTCTGACATATACACTCTTAGCTTGTTAACATGGAAATTGTCAAACATACAAAAGCATACAGAATATTTTGGTATATTCCCCCTCACCCTGCTTCACCCACTGTCAGGATTTCATGAGCTGGTGTCACCTGTCCCCTCACTGTTTTTTTTTCTTTTTATTAGAATAATTTAAAGCAAATCTCAGGCATCTTGTGATTTCACCCATGAGTATTTTCGGATGTATCTCTAATATAGAAGTACTTTTTAAAATGTATTTACCAAATACCATCATTATCCTGTATGAGTTTCCTCTGGCTACTGTAAACAAATTACTACAAACTAGGGGGTCTTAAAACAGCAGAAATGGATTTTCTCACAGATCAGGAGATCAGAAGTTCAAAATGAAAGTATTGGAAAGGTTGGTTCCTTTTGGAAGCTCTGAGGGAGAACCTACTCCATGCCTCTCTCCTAGCTTCCGGTGGCCCCCGGCGTTCCTTGGCTTGTAGCCGCATCACTCCAGTCTCTGCCTTCATCTCCACACAGCCTTCTTCCAGGTGTCTATGTCTCCAGATCTTCCCTTTCACTTCTGAAGACGCCAGTCATTGCATTTAAGGCCCACCCTAGTCCGGTATGACCTCATCTTAAATTGATTCTGTCTGCAAAAGACCTGATTTCTATATAAGGTCACGTTCACGAGCACCGGGAGTTAAACTTCAACATATGTTGTTCAGGGGACACCATTCACCCCACCCAGTAACTGTGAGCTTAACTCTGAGCCAGATGTGCTGAGTTGATTAACTCACCAGCTACCAGAAATCTTTGCTGGAACGTGTTCATTATACAGATGGTTGCCTTGCATTGAGAGGTGGCTTTACCTGTCATCCCATCCCCAGGAGGGAAGTGAGTGTACTTGCTCAGGGTCACACCTCTTGCGAGCTGTGGGGCTGGGGAAAAACCCTGTCTGGCTCCAAATCCAAGGAAACTGGCTACGGTTTATAATGCAGGTTCACGAGATGTGTTTGCTGGAAGTCTTAGAATGTAAAGTGTGTATTGGATGATCTCCGTGTGTCTGTAAGGCTGTACATCCACTCCTTTTTAATTATTTAAGCAAATTGTTGGTACTCTAAAAATACACTATTTTTTCACCAGAGTTTTACATGTATTTTAAAACTTTACATAACTGTGTCTTTAGTGTATTTCTTGAAGTTTGCTGAACTTGGCCATGCTTCTCGTTTGTATACCACCCACCATGCCCATCCGAAGGGGACTTTCCATTGGGTTGATCCCCATTGGGATTGCACACCGATGCTTGCAGATGAATTAATCATGCTCTTAGGTCTCAGTGATGGGTCTAGAATGTTAGTTTGCTTGTGACTTCAGGTCACGTGGATGTTTTCTACAATAGTGCGTCATAACTCATTTTTTAAAATGAGTAGACTTTTTTTTAAAACAATGTATGGGGTACAGAAATCATTCTTTTTTTTTTTTTTTTTTTTGCGGTATGCGGGCCTCTCACTGCTGTGGCCTCTCCCGTTGTGGAGCACAGGCTCCGGACGCGCAGGCTCAGTGGCCATGGCTCACGGGCCCAGCCGCTCCACGGCATGTGGGATCTTCCCGGACCGGGGCACGAACCCGTGTCCCCTGCATCGGCAGGCTGACTCTCAACCACTGTGCCACCAGGGAAGCCCCATTCTTCTTTTTAATGAAAGTGTTTATTGGCAATAAACTTAGCCTTCAACTTACTTGTATTTACAGTATCATTTTGAAATGGATACTCTAAGAGAACTTTTGTTTATACCCAGGATAAAAATTACACAAAATTAAATGATGATTCGGAACGTCCTTGGGATAGATTACTGGCAAGACGCCTCGTGGCCCAAGGCTTCCTGTTAGGATGTGTCTTTGAGATTGACTTTCCTGCTGCTCTCGGCTGCCTGGATTCCTGCCCACACACAGATCATCCCTCGACCTGTTAAGCGTTGTACTTACTCTTGCTTAACTCTTCATCAGTGATTGAACTCAAGAGTTCTTTTTAAAAATTGCATTTTTAAAGATTTCCTCTTGGGAGTTTTCCTTTTGAAAAGGATACAAATGGTGCCAGCCATTTAAAGTATACATTGTTAGCCATAAGTTAATTTTTATATCCCTAACGTCTAAGAACCATGACGTAATACTAGTATGGGCTCAGAGTATGTCCCCTAAGATATTTACCGATTACCAAGGAGACGAGGGCAGTGGTTTATGGGGAAGAATCTCAGCAGGTGCCACCACCTGAGCCCAGTTGCTATGGATAACCGCACCAGGAATAAGGCCTAGTGACATCATGTGATGCCCTGAGAAGGACACAGCATCACTTCTGTGGTATTCCTGCCGGGAATGCATAACCTGCATCTAATCGAGAGAAGTGGACAAACCCAAACGGGGGTGGGGTGGGGGGCGGCATCCTACGAAATAACTTCTCGCCCTCGTCCAGAGGGTCTGGCTTTGAATGGCAAGGAAAGAAAGGGCGACTGTCACAGATCAACGGGTCGTGGGGTCCTGGATGGAAATCGGAGACAGAAAAAGGACCTGTGAGTTTGCTTAAAGTCTGTAGTTTAGTTAGGTGTGTTGTGCCCGTGTTGATTTCTCTGTTTTGACCATTGCTGTGTTTATTTAGGATGTTAACACAACAGGAAGCTAGATGAAGGCTACGTGGGAACTCTCTACTATTTCTGCAACTTTCTATACGTCTAAACCTATTTTAAAATAAAGAGGTTTTTTTTTTTTCCCAAGGAATTATTTTACATATGATTTAATATGATTAACCAATGTTTTGGTTGGTGTTGCCATAACTTTTAGCAGTTACGTTTCTTTGTAAAGAACGTGCCAAAATGTATTTTCATGCAAAACTATCAACTGAGACCTTATTTAGTTTGAACAAAATGTCATGGAGGTAGGGCTGGTTTTACATAGGAATTCTGAACATTTGCACGTTTTTTTTAAGCAAGTTCATTTTGTAGTGTTCCTCTCCTTGGAAGAAAACCCACCCATGTTCAAAACACAGCATGTTTTAAAGGCATTTGAATTTTTAAAGATTGTTTCCCCCTCACTTTTGCTTTGCTTATTATGAGTAGGGCTGTTCAGGGGTATTCTGAATTTAGCTTTTAAATCAGTGCTGCATGTCATTCTGGTTGACCTGTAGTCTTATCCTCAGCTTCACTGGAAGGGGCCCCTCCTTCCCGCTCTTAGCAACGTTAAGAGAAACCAATGAGAAGATGGGGCTCTTTGAGTCTTGACTGGGGCATCCCTCAGAGACTCGGGCTACTCCCAATCCAAGTCATTATGGGGTGTGGGGGGCTTGTGGGGGGAGGAGTGACGGAAAAAGTGGGTCTGGGTTGGGAGGATCCCAGCAGGGAAGACAAGACCCGGTACACATCCCAAAGCTGGAGCTGGTCCACCATTTCTTGGGCTCTGCCATCCCAGCTGGGACTCCTGTTCTCTCCATGTGCCCTTGAGCAAAAGCTCCACGTTTTAAGGCTAAGTTTTGTGCTCTGTCAAAGACTATCTTTCCCCTCACATGAGGATTAAATGCAGTTGTCCACCGAAAGCACTTAGCACGATGCCTGGCCCTGCAGCAGTCGCTAGGCCCACTTGATGTTATCTTTTGTCCTCACTTTGTAGCAGAAGAGATCACTGAACCGCACAGCCTCCTGTCTGCCTCTCTTTGCTCAGGTGCCATGCTCTATGTCCCAGTTCACTGACCTCCCTCATCCCAGCTGATTTTAGCTGTCTCTTACCAGTTGATATACTTACAGATGAAATCGTTGTTATTCTGAAATGTACGTATTCATTCAGAGATGACGTAGTGACTCCTGCTTTGTGCCGGTTATTATAATCAAGTGGTGGCAGTGGGGGGGTCAGGGAGTGCGGAGGACCAGCCAGTCGTCAGCCGTCTCACGGAATGCCTGATGGGGTGCAAAGCCCTGCCCCTTTTTCTGGGAAGGGAGGACCCCTGAGCACCCTCCTGTGGGGTGATGACAGCTACGTGGGGCTGCACCTGCCTTCCGGAGGTTGGGGAGGTGACATCTGAGCCAGCGCACCGGGGATGAAGAGGTTTTTGGAGTCCAGAGGAAGGCATCCTTGGTTCAGAGGGCAGCGTGTACTCCTAGGGCATGTCTGGGACATGGGGCCTTCGGTGCAGCTGGGACCAGGGAGAATGCCCAGGGGACAGGGGCTGGTCCAGAGCATTGCCTGGGAGCCAGCCAGCTCGTTTATTAATGAGTGAAACAAAGCCCCTTGGTCACCCGAAGAACAGCTTTGATTTTATTTTGGTAATCTACATTATTTTGAATAGGAATGTAAAACTAAATTTTCCACGGGCAAATGCGTTTCTTAACTGTTCATTCCCTTAAGCGTCTATGAAATAGTTTCTTACCTGTTGACGCCGTTTTTTCTCTTCTTTTTTTTTGCGGTACGTGGGCCTCTCACTGTTGTGGCCTCTCCCGTTGCGGAGCACAGGCTCTGGACGCGCAGGCTCAGCGGCCACGGCTCACGGGCCTAGCCTCTCCGCGGCATGTGAGATCCTCCCGGACCGGGGCTCGAACCAGCGTCCCCTGCATCAGCAGGCGGACTCTCAACCACTGCGCCACCAGGGAAGCCCCGTTTTTCCTCTTCTTGCTGACCCCTGTTCCTGTCTTGTGCGTCTGCTTTTTCCTTCATGATCTTTGCCTTCTTGACGTTTATTGTCACCCACTGCTCCGCATCCTGGTCCTTCCTTTGCTTCTTCCCATGTGTCCACTCTGTTTACTGCCCGAGGCCCTGACCTTTCTGCCAGGCGCTAACTATGCAGCATTTTATTTTTATTTTATTTTTTTTGCGGTACGCGGGCCTCTCACTGTTGCGGCCTCTCCCATTGCGGAGCACAGGCTCCGGATGCGCAGCCTCAGCAGCCATGGCTCATGGGCCCAGCTTCTCTGCGGCACGTGGGATCTTCCCGGACCGGGGCACAAACCCACGTCCCCTGCATCGGCAGGCGGACTCTCAACCACTGCGCCACCAGGGAAGCCCTGCAGCATTTTAAAGAAGGGAGATCGTGTCACAGCTCCTGGGGTGTAGCTGTGGCTTCTCGAACCTGGGACTTCTCACCCACCTTGGTTGTGGATAGTTAGGGAAATCTTAACCCTTGGGTCCTTATTTGGATAGCAGGTCAAAGAGACTACCTGGTAGTTACGAAAACTTTCAGGTCCAGTCACGTATTCTTTTCTTCTTTTAAAATTTTATGGCCACGCCCCGTGGCGTGTGAGATCTTAGTTCCCCAACCAGGGATCGAACCCGTGCCCCTTGCAGTGGAAGTGCAGAGTCTTAACCACTGGACCGCCAGGGAAGTCCCTCTTTTTTTTGTTTTTATTGTGGAAAATATAGATAACAATATCATGTTGACCATTCATAGATGTACAGTTCAGTGGCGTTAAATACATTGATAATGTTGTGTGGCCAGCCATCTCCACCTGCAACTTTATCATCCCCTCCAGATAAGTCTGACCCAGTGAAACAGCACTTCACCCTTCCCTCTCTCCCTGCCCGTAGCGCCTTGTAACCTGTGTTCTACTTTCCTGTCTCTAAGAATGTGACTATTCTAGGTGCTGCATGTATGTAGAATCATGTAATACGTGTCCTTTCGTGTCTGGCTCATGCCTTTTCCCCAGCACAGTGTTTCCAATATTCTTCCATGCTCTGGCCTATGTCAGAGTTCCATCACTTTTTATGGCTGAGTACTAGTCCGCTGTGTGGTCGCCTTTCCTTTCAGAGGAGCGATCAGTGTACTGCCCACGTCACGGTGCCAGAGGCCGGAGTGCTCATGGGTCTTCCCATGTTACATGTTGTACCATGTGCTTCATGGGAGAGACGTTTCCTCTGAGTTTTCACGTATGTTGCCCGTTTTCACACCTCGCTTCTGGAGAGGTGGGCGTGGGATGTGGTACTTTGTCTCTTTGATACGGTCGTCATGGGATTGCCCCCACCTGACCTATTCAGACCAGACAGAGCCCTCCCTTCCCCCCCCCCAATATCTTCCCTCCTCCCCTGTTTCCTCCCTCATTCAGCCAGCACTTCCTGAGCTTGTACCAGGTGGGGCACTGCGATGCGCACTGACTACAGACCTAGTGGTCGGGCACAGGCCCCGTCCCCCCGATGGGAGACTTTGTAGCTTCAGGATGCACTTGGCTTGGCTACATCCTCTTCCCTAGGTGTTTATCTTGCCTTCTCAAGGAATTGTTAGACTTTTAAATTTCAAATAAAGGGGTTTAATATTTGTTTCTGTATGTCTCATCCAGTGCCTTTTAAAACTCATGTTTCCTGTTTTTTCTTTTACATGAGAATAGCCACAGCCGTAAAAAAAAAAAAAATCAATTGAAGCGTGATTCATCACCACCACTTGTAATGATTTCTA
This sequence comes from Mesoplodon mirus, assembly GCF_964341445.2. Lineage (NCBI taxonomy): Eukaryota > Metazoa > Chordata > Mammalia > Artiodactyla > Ziphiidae > Mesoplodon > Mesoplodon mirus. The sequence goes on from NC_138981.1 coordinate 6,680,287, forward strand.
AGTAGGACTTTTTTCTGGTTCTTGGATCCCTGCGACGCAATCTACATAATTCCTCTCTACTTGAGGGGAAAAGTAAATGTGTGTCTGGGGTGGGAGGTGGGTGGGCATCTTTTTGGCTTCGGGGGGTCTGGCGCTGCCCCGTCCCGGTGTTGACATATCCCTAGAAGATGAGGGCACATCCGACCTGAAGGTGGTGAAGAATTCAGCTGGGGTATTTTCTGTGTTCCGTATTGTAGAGAAGTCGGCTGATTTTCACACCTTCAGTGGTGGGTAAATAGGACACCTGGTGGCAAATGAAGTCTTGGCTACTGCCCTAATGAGACCAAATGCTTCTTCTTGTCTTCACGCGTCCCTAAGTCCTGCTTAGGAACTTGAAGCAGACCACACCTCTGTGAAGTCCGTAGGTGTCTCCACGGTGAAGGCGGTGTACACGCACGGGTTAGCCTAGTTTCCTGCCCCTGAACGCGAGGGAACCCCTCGAACACCACGGAGTACATTCAGATACTCTCTGCCTGTACCATACGGTGTCTGGGGTGAGGGGAGGATGGATGGAAGGGGTGGTGGATGCCAGTGCTCCCCTGTTTGGAACGTTCCCAGGTTGAAGAACAGCAGGTGGAGTTCATTTAGCAGATGGAGGCCTCCTGGTACCCCAGGTGTCACCCAGCTCTACCTGCTGCCCAGATCTAGTGTGGGGAGGTATAAGGCCAGGTGGGCGCTACAGGAATGGCTCTGGTCTGGGGACGGGTTCTCTCCTACCCGCTCCCCTCCCCCCAGCACCCTTTCACCTGTCCTGCACCTGTTCCCCGTCCAGCACCCAGCTCCCTACCCTCCCGAGCCCAAAGCCCTCCGTCTCCCTGCTGCACCGCACGCTTCCGCAAGCCCCCCCTCCACCCAGGGCCTGTCTTCTGTCCTGCACCATCTCCATCCCGTCTCCTCCCTCACCTCCTAACTGCCCTGCCCCCACCATTGCTTCCCCTCTCCCATGCCCACACCTGCCCTGGCCTCTCCCCCAGAGCCTACTGCCCGCGCACTTGAGACAGGCCCCCGGAGCCCATACCTTTAAAATGGGATGCAGAGAGGCTCCGTTGGTGCGGTTATTCAAGGAAATGCGTTTCTTAGGATAGAGCGTCACAAATCAGAGTCCTGGAAGCGCCAGGGTGTATTTAAATTAAGTTTATAAAGCAAGACACTCTCCCAGAGTGAACTTGTTCGAGATTCCTGACAAAACACCTTAAACAATTTTTCATATCCGTGCACACGTTACTGCGATAACCTCCCCAGTTCTAGGTATCTTTGGTCTAAAAGGAACAGAATGGTATGTGCGGGCACGTTGTAAGCGGAGAGTACTATGTTCCAGTTCTCAGGGATTCCTAGGCGGTAATTTGATAGCGTTGGTATTAATAGTACTTGGGAAAATTTCTTGGGAAAATTTCTCCATGAAAATGTTCCCTGTGGATGCTGCTCCTGCCCCGTCCTGGTTTACTCTCTTCCTGGGGTTTATTATAAGAATTTAACCTTAGCCGTCTTTGTGGTGCCTTCCCTAGATGGGGGGAGAATTATTTGGGAGACTAACTTCTTAACAATCCACCGGAAATAGATTTTGGCCTCAAGGGATCCTTGTAGTGTCTTGTGAGATTAGAGCTTCAAACAAAAACGGATTATTTTTAGAGCCACATACTAGAATCACTATGTAGTACGTTGGTGGGTTTATTTTACTTTCCATCTCGAATTATTAGCATATACCTGAATCCTTGGCAGCTTCTCCCCTATCCCTCAAACTCTCCAAGTGCCGCAATTTGCATTTCCTCTGTCTGAGGCAGACCCCTTGAAGCCGCGCTCTGAGGTTTCAGAACTTGGATTTCAGTCTCACCTCCTCGTCAGCTGCGGGAGTGCAGGTGTCACAGTTTCAGAGGTCTGCAAAGCAGAGTTACAGTCAAATCAAACAAGTTTCGTGATGTTAAGACACAGACACGTCGAAATAGAACAGAACAGACTGGGCAGGTGCATGCCCTACCTTTGCGAAGTCTCTCACCTCTGAGATGTTTTCCTTTCTCACCTTTGTGTTTGCAGAGCTGTGCTTTTCTTCTCATGAGGTTACAGAAGTTATGCTTTGGAGGCAGGGTTGCTTTGGCAGCCTAGTGCGTGGGGAGGGGGCTTCGGAGCCTTGCAGGGAGGTGGCAAAGCCATGTGTCCTGACTCTGTGTGGTGGGCTGTCCCCTCCGCCCTGCAAGATAGTTGGTGGTTCGCATCCCTGTCTGACGCTGTCAAAAATGGGGCTCACCCACGGCCACAGGCGGCTGGGAAATGGTCCAGTGACTCTGGTCGTGAAGGTTTTCTCGTCAGCAATAAAGTTAGATGGGTGTATCACGTTTTATTTCCGTTTGCTGGCAGCGAAGTGGCTTAAGAACCTTGCTGATAAGAGGGAACTCATTATTTTGTGTTTGAAATGTAAATACCTTTTTGCCCAAATGTTAATCTTGTTTCAGTTTTTCGACTTAGAGGGTTCGTATAATAAATAATTCCCTTAACAGAGTCACTGACTGCATGGCTCCTGGGAGCCACGTGTTAGGTGCCCTTCGTCTCAATGTCTTGCTGGCTTTTAGGAAAAGGTAGACAAACATGAAAGGGAGTCCTTAACCATGGCTCAAATCCCTAGGACATTTTAGGAATTGAAAACCCTCAGTGGAAACAAGCACGACTTATAAGTTGAGGTGCTTTTTCTGTTAAGTGTGCCAGCGCCCCAAATGGGTTTGGTCGCCAGCCGGAGTTTAAACCAGCGCCTAGATGTTCACAGCTGACACCTGGCAACAGTATCCCTCAAGTCTGACTTGTACTGTGCTACGTTTAAAACAGTTTACCATGAAATCATGCAAAAAGTGTTGGAGGTGTCCTTCCTGAAGTTTTAGGTAATTGTTTTAATTTAATTGTTTACGTAAAGTCATTCTCCTAAACTTCAGGAGAGCTAAAAATCAAGTACACAGAAACACTGTGCATGTGGGTTTTTTTCCAGTCTGCGCTTGGTGACATTTTACCATTCACCTGGGCTCAATGAAATAAATTATTTTGTAAATAAAATCACAAGGAGACTGTTTAGTCTAGCAAGGGACCAGACGGTTGCAGTAGTGACTGGGAGAATGTTGCAGGCAAATGTGTAGCTTCATTGGTGGCGAATAGATGTGCAGTGTTTAAAAAGTACTTGAAAATGTTGAGCTAAAGATGGTTCCGATGTGGCTCCTCTCAAGTTGCTGACGGCTAGTAGGGAAGATAAGAAACGTTTACAGTGATGTGTCATGCAAGCCAGCCCTCTAAATACGAGTATCCATAGGAGGCATGGGTCAGCAAAGTTGGCCATTCACCCTAGAATGGCAGTCCCAAGCCAGGGCAGTTTTGCCTCGTAGGGGCCTGTTGGCAGGGTATGGAGACACTGTTGATTGTCACAACTGGGGGTAAGGGAGCTCCTGGCATCTGGTGGATGGAGGCCAGGGATGCTGCTCAGCACCCTGCAGTGCACAGGCCAGCCTCCACCGTGCGGAGTCAACCCCCTGGGAGATGCCAGGAGAACCCGCCCTTCCATTCGGGACAGCCCAGAGTGTCTGCAGACACTGTCCAGCATCCTCTAAGGGCATTGCCGCCCCTGTTTGGGAACCACCACCCTGTCATCTCTGAGGCTCTGAAGCCGCCCATTGACTGCTCTTCCCTCTCTTTGTGGCCTCTTGAGTTCAGGGGAGTTAAGCGGCCCCTGGGAAACTGGCTTAATATCTTGCAGAGGCAGAAAGAGAACCCCAGGTCCTCATTCCTCATCGTCTAGAGCGCCCCCCTCCGGCACGGCCCACGACTTGTGTCGTGGTCTCTGGAAATGCACACGTTAGCGTCTCGCGGTACCCTCTCTGGGTTGCATACATTTTATATTGTTTTGGGTGTCGCTTGAAAGTCATTCATGGAGGCTGGTGGATGCGTGAAGTGCGTGTGCATGAGACGTGTGCAGGAGGCTGGCAAGTCATCACACAGCTTTCCCTCTGTGAATCCGAGTGTGGACTAGGCGGTCGCCAAGGTGTGTGTAACAGTCCATAACGTGCCCCGAGTCGTCCTGTAGACATGCTTTTTTCTCACTTTTAAAGCCGCACGAGGTGCAGGTGTCCAACCCAAGTAGAGAGAGCTGTGTGATCGTTAAGTTCTCTCCTTGTAGTTGCCCCCAACCTTTTTAGGGAAGACCTGGGAGTAAGCTGGAGGATCCTGAAGCCCCCATGCCATGGCTTCCCTTAACACCAGTCATGCCTGGAGCATCTCATTGTAGATGATGGGGTGAAGGCTGTATACATCTTTTGATATTGATTCGAAAACAGTCATAAGGGGAAAGTCATAAGGGAAATTAATGGTGAAGAAAGAGACTAAGCCCTCAGTGGATAGAAGAATCGGGAAAGTAAGTTAGAAATACAGATTCAGTGCCAATAAAAATGGGGAAGGGTGTTTAAAAAGCTTTAGGCTTGAGGCATATCCACTGCTTTATTTTAGAATGTGAGCTGAGCTGTCGATTTCAGAGGACTGAAGTGCCTCTGCCCCTGGACCCTATAGAATTCTTTGCTTTTCAGTTTCTTTATGAAATTCTGGGAGCATTTTTCCTCACAAAGATTTCATCGGGAACAACAGTGAATGCCCACTCTCTCACGGTTCTCCGGCCCGCACACATATTCAGCCACCCACTGGTCAGAGTATATCTAAATGCCCAAAGTCAGAGACACTGACAGAATCCTTTTTTTTTCTCTAAAGAAAGAAATGCATGATATGCCCCAAATTTATGGAAAGTGTTGAGATCAAGCATCCCTTGAGTCAAGTGTGTGTGCTTTAGGAGTTGTGCAGTGGCATGGCCCTTGGCCTGGCCCCCACTGATTCAGGCTCAGATGTTTTACCCAAGCACAAGCCCAAGTAAGGAGTTCTGAGGCCACCCTAGTCCTGTCTTTAAGCAGTGTTCTCCCTTCCTGCATCTGGTGTTAACTGTTACCACTACTAGGGCTTTGCATATTATATAGTCAACACCACTGGTATGGACTGAACTGTCTCCCCCATCCCCCCAAAAAAGATACGTTGGAGTCCCAACCCCTGGCACCTTGGAATGTGACCTCATTTGGAGGTAGAGTCTTACAGAGGTCACCAAGCCAGGGAGGTCATTCGGGTGGCCCCTGACCCCATATGACTGGTGTCCTGTAAAGAGAGGAGATCTGGACACAGATGCACGTGAACATGAAGATGCCCATCTGTAAGCCACGGAGAAAGGCCTGGAACAGACTTTCCCTCCCCGCCCTCAGATGGAACCAACCCTGCCGACTGCTTGATCTCGGACTTCAAGACTCCAGAGCTGTGAGGGAATGCGTTTCTGTTTAGCCGACAGCTTGTGGTCCTTTGTTATGGTAGCCCAATGAAACCAAAAAACTGTTTGCCCTATGAAACTAGTACATTGGCGCTAGTCTTTCCATATATTTCAGTCCGTGAAATGAACCTGGGACTTTTTTGAGGAAAAGGAACATTGTAATGACGTTATCTTGATTCCTTCTGCAAAGGCCGTATTTCCAAACAAGGTACATTCTGAGGTACTGGGGGTTAGGACTTCAGTATATCTTTTGGGGGAAACGTTAAGTCAACCCCAAAGCATCCTGAATGAGAAGCTTCTATCATCTCCTCGTACACACTGCCACGTGGTTCGGTGGATCTCCCCAGCTGGAGGTGGTGGGAGGGTCTTCCTCAGCGGGGTGGGGTCACTACAGCGAGAAGGAGAGGGGCACAGAGCGGATGAGTTCTCGTCAGAGGCGGTGTGCCCTGGACCCTTGAGTTGGTATGGAGAGCTAACTTGATTGTTTCCAGAAGTGTTCTCTCGGGAGCTTCTAAACTTCTCATCTTCATCCTCCCCCGTTTTCTTTGATGGCTCTGGCCACATGACTACTTCCAGTGCACCTGATTCAATGACTTGTTTATAATTCAAAATTCATTTTGGGGTATAGGTCTCCCCAGAGCTAAAAAAAAAAATGGACACCCATGAATGTGTTACACATTTTGCCCATAGAGAAGAGTATATAACCCACAAGCAATATCTTGATTGGAACATAAAATACATGATATGTTGGAATACAAGGAAAAGAGGGTTTTTTTTGTTCTCTTAGTCTTAGTCTTTAGCATTTTAGATGTAGCCCTAACACCAATTCATAGTGGATGACCAAGCTTAGAGTCTTCCATGAATAAATTGGGGGTGGGTGTAGAAGGATTCACACCGGGAGGAAAAATAAGTGTCTCGTCACGGGATGGCTGATGCCCGAGCGCTCATGGACATTAGAGGTGGGAGAGAAGCAGATACACTGACAAGTACCCAGGGCTCTATTGGGCCAGAGCTGGATGTGCGTCTCCACGAGCGCTGCAGTTTATTCTGTCGGAACTTTTAGTTAGATTGGGAATTGAGGCTCCCGCCCCCAACTGGGGCTCCCTGGTGGGAAAGGGTTCACAGGACAACAGTAGGTGTTATGAAGAATTTAAATGTGCTTCCTCCTACCGGCCTCTGGTTCCTAGGAGCTGATTTGGTCTTGGTGAGGATGAGGAATTAGAAGCCGGTGCCCAGTTTTCCTGCACCACCTTGGAGCACAGTGCAGGGTGGCTACACTGCCCCTTTGGAAGTAGCTACAGGGCCAAGGTTCCTTTAATTAAAGATCTTGAACATTGGACTTCCAGGGTATTACTGAAACTTCCAGTTTGGGGGGGGATCTTTATAAAAGGAAGAGGTGATCACCTCTTGGACTGTGAGTCGTATGTGAACCCCACAGAAGCACTGGGGAGAGAGTGGGAGAACCAGTGAGAACGCCTGTTCAGTCTGTGATTCTCTGCTGCACGGCTGTACTAAACCCGCATCCGTGATGGGAAATCAATCTTTGGCGTTGCTGTGTCTCTCACTATTGGATCAGTAGAGCTCCCCAGGTCTTCATTTGCTTTTAACTGCTGATGATGGAAACCCAGCAGGATGTCACAGCTTGGAAAAAGTACCAGAGAGCGCCGTTCCTTTGTAACAGAGAAGAATACTCACCTCTCCACTTAGGTAACGTTGATGAGCATTTCTGACCCCAGTTGGAAATACTTCTTGACAGGTATCTGAGTCATAAAATCGAAGAGGCCCAGAAGAAGCCTGCCTGTGTTGTTCCTAGACCGTGGAAAGCCATGCTTTTTCCTGTAGTGTTTTCATAATATTGTATCTGAATTTAATTCCGTGCAGCCAGTACTTGCTGAGTATCTCGTGCAGATCAGGCGCCGTGCTGGGCACGGGAGGTATACCGATAAATAAAACTTCAGTTTTATCATCTGATTGGATAGGACAGGCCTGAACATGGCCAGACCCCTCAGTAATACGGGAGCAGAGAGACGGGTCTTCTTTCTTGGCTAGAGGGAACAAACCGGTCAGGGCATGTGGACTGCGTTACAGGTGCTCAGGGGACCACTGGAGAGTTTGTTGAATGGAGAATGATGTAATTCATGATGTAACATGTCCTAGGGTGTTACCTTTGGCAGCGGTGGGGTCTGAGTCTCTCGGGGGTGAGCACATCAGTGACAAAGTGTGGCAGAAATCTGGGGGTAGTTCAGGGCCTGGAGGGTGGCACCCCTGCCCCTACCATCGGCCTCTACCGGCTAATCTCTGTCCTCACAGTTAGACCACCACGAACGTCTGGGTCAGGTAGCGCTGGGATTGTCGTGGCCACGTGCGGGCTCCATGCAGTTTGCAGGAAGCCGGTGCGGGTGAGGGCTGGCCTCTCCTACAGGAATGTGTTCCTCGGCTGGGTATGTCTAGGGTATTTTATCACGTGAATTGCAAAGGTTGGTGACAGCTGTCCAGCTTTGGGCAGCCTCTGTAAGGACAGGACTTGTTTCTGGAAGCGAGTAGCAGACACAGACCCGTTCACTCCCCCTCCAAGTGTGACGTGGGCGTGAAGGTCGTGTAAGGAAATGCGGCAGCGTGATGTCTTCCATCCGGGACCCCCCATTTCACGTTTCTGGGATCCCGGCTCCCTGTTCACTCTGCTTCGGGCCCCTCTCCCACCTCTCTGACTGGGGTGGTGAGGGGCTGCGGGGGCTGCGGGGTCTCGGGTGGGCAGGAAGAGAGCCCAGGGAACCGTGTGCAGGAATTGCAGCCCTGGCCCACTGCTGTGTGCTCCAGTGAGACAGAAATGCTGGCTGTGTCCACGGCAAGTCAGGTGTGCGATCACCCCGTGATTGCGTTTTCCTTCTTTTCTTCATCTCACGCAAATGCTGTCTTTCTGAGAGAGATGGTTATGAGCACGGCCGTATTGTGTGCTGTGTGTAGTTCTCATCTGTAGAACGATCTGGAATGTCTCGTAATACTGCTGAAGCTCAATGAGGTGACTTCAAGGCTGTGGAGGATACAATCAGTGATCATTACGGATACATGTGTCTTCAGGTTCCTTTTCTTCTGCTGTGGACCGGGAGCCTTAGCATTTCAGCTTGTCTTGCCACCAGTTTTCTGGTTTCCTGACCAAGGTGCATTGTATCCTTTGTAAGCCCTTCCTGTTGGTTCTGAGAATTCCTGGCTCAGAGAGCTTTGTCGTGAAGTCGAGTCAACAGCAGTGACTGGTCCTGGATTTAGAGTTCATCTGCTTTAAAATATGTAGCTTTGGGGCTGCCCTGGTGCTGCAGTGCTTAAGAATCCGCCTGCCCATGCAGGGGACACGGGTTCAAGCCCTGGTCCGGGAAGATCCCACAGGCCGAAGAGCAACAAAGCCCGTGCGCCACAACTACTGGGTCTGTGGTCCACAACAAGAGAAGCCACCGCAATGAGAAGCCCGCGCACCACAACGAAGACCCAGTGCAGCCAAAAATAAATAAATAAAATAAATAAATTTATTTAAAATATATATATATAGCTTTGAAGTTGAATGTTAACATATATTTTTTAAACGGTAGCTGATTAATTAGATAAAGTCAAGAGGTGGTTTCTTTCACACCAAATGGATGACAAGTATTGGGTAGAGTTGACTAAGACTTCTTCATCTTTTTTCTCATATACATATACTCATTGAATTTCCATTCTTATAAGGTGTATATATACTATTTAATAAATGATAACAGACCGTGTTTTTTTTGCTTTTATAAAGGTCACAAAGTCCTCAGTGGTGGTGTCCCTTGTATTTTCTAATAATTGATCCTGGTTGGCTGGGTGTGGAATAACAGAATCCAGAAGTTCGAAGAGCAGACTTAGTTCTTTTTTTTCATTTTTAAAAAAAATTTTCATTGGAATATAGTTGATTGACAGTGTTATGTTAGTTTCAGGTGTACAGCAGAGTGAATCAGTTATACATATACGCATATCCATTCTTTTTCAGATTCTTCTCCCATAGAGGCCATGACAGAGTACTGAGTTCCCTGTGCTGTACCGTAGGTCCTTGTTAGTTATCTGTTTTATATATTAGTAGTGTGTATATGTCAGTCCCACCCTCCCAGTTTATCCCTCCCCACCCATCCCCTGGTAACCATGAGCTTGTTTTCTACATCTGTGACTCTACTTTTTTTTTGTAAATAAGTTCATTTGTATCCTTTTTTTAAGATTCCACATATAAGCGATATCATATGATATTTGTCTTTCTGTGTCTGGCTTACTTCACTCAGTATGACAGTCTCTGGGTCCACCCATGTTGCTGCAGATGGCATTATTTTGTTCTTTTTTATGACTGAGTAAGCAGGCTTAGTTCTTGATCACACATAGAACTGTTTGTCATTAATCCACGTGGAGTCCGCATTCTTGTCAGTCCTGGTAAACGAGAAGCGTGGATCGTTGACTGATGTGCCGGAGAACTCCCGGAGTAAGTGAAGATCCCTTCACTTTTCAGACATCCTAAAAGGCGAGAAGACAAGAGGGTGAATAAATGCACACACAGACACGAGCTGGTTTCTATCCTTCTCAATAAGCCTATCTTTCTCCTTTTGAAGAGAAACCATTTCAGAATTTTGAAGGAATTCTTCAAGAGGACTCATTACTGGGAGGAATGGAGAAAGAGCTCATTATGGTAATGGTTTCTCATCCGTTCAGTGGTTTGATGTCGTAGACCCCGGGGGCCCGGCTGGGCTCTAGTTCCAGGGCCTCTTTTACTGATCTGAAACCCACACACCACCTTGGTTTTTAAAATAATTATTTAGTGATGTTAAACAGTAAAAACTGTGCTGTTTTAAAGGATCTAACCATGCATGCGGGGACATGCGTGTAGATAGCAGTCATATCAACAAACATGCTTTTTTTTAAAATACATGCTTTTTTATGCATACATTTGTAGGCAGCATTTTGTAAACCCGGAAGTGTCAACTCGGTAACTTGGGATCTTGTGCGTTGTCCCTCTCCACTCCCGCCCGAGCCCCAGGTTCCTCCCAGGACATGCAGGTGACTGTGGTTGAGCAGAGAAACCACCCGGGTGAGGATGGGCTGAAGTCGCAACGCAGTACCGGAGCCCATCAGAGGGACCGTTTCCTTACGCAGAGATTCTCTGAAAGGCTGCGAGGGAAGCCTTTTTTTTTTTTTTTTTTTAAAGAGATGCATGTCTTTTATTATGAAAATTGCTGTTGCATGACAGCCAGCACCCGAAACAGTATTTTAATAAGCACCTGTCTTGATTATAAAGTAGAACAGAAACCATGATTCTTAGTGATGGTATCGGTTTCCTAGGGCCGCCTTAACAAAAGTACCACAAAGTGACTTACAACCACAGAAAGTGGTTCTCTCACAGTCCTGGAGGCCAGAAGCCCCAGATCAAGGTGCCACCAGGGCAGCCCTCCTCTGAAGGGCCTTCCTGGCTTGTGTCCTGTCTTCCGTGGTTTCTGACAACCCCTGACATTCCTGGACTTGTAGACATGTCACTCCAACCTCTGCCTTCTGTGTGTCTTTGTCTTCATGTGACCATCTTCTTATAAGCACACCCAGTCATTATGGGATTAAGGGCCCACCCTACCCTGCCGTGACCTCAGTTGATGAATTCTCTGTGTGTGTGCGCATTTTGTTTCTCTCTCCGTTTTATTTTTATTGACATACGATTGACCTACAACACTATGTTATTTCCAGGTGTACAACGTAGTGGCTCAGTATTTCTGTATATCACAGAATGACCACCACAGTAAGTCGGTAACCATCTGTCACCATACAAAGATGTGACATTATTATTGACTATTCCCCGTGCTCTACATTTCGTCCCCGTGACTCAATTTATTGTGTAGCTGGAAGTCTGTACCTCTTAAGCTTCTCACCTGTTTCACTCACTGCCCACCCTCTCACCGCTATGACTACCTGTTTCTATGAGTCTGTTTCTGTTTTGTTGTGTTTGTTCATTTGTTTTGTTTTTTAGATTCCACATATAAGTGAAATCATGCAGTGTTTCTCTTTGACTTATTTCACTTAGCATAATACCCTCCAGGTCCATCCATGTTGTCACAGATGGCAAGGTTTCATTCTGTTTTATGGCTGAACAGTATTCCTCTGTGTGTGTGTGTGTGTGTGTGTACACGTTTTCTTCATTCATCTGTTGATGAACACTTAGGTTGCTTCCATATCTTGGCAATTGTAAACAATGCTGCAGTGAACATAAGGGTGTGTATATCTCTTCAGATTATGTTTTCTTCAGGAAAATACCTACAAGTGGAACCGCTAGGCCGTGTGGTAGCTCTATTTTTAGTTTTTTGAGGAACCTCCATCTGTCTTCCGCAGCGACTGCCCCGGTTTCCATGCCCACCATCACTGTGTCACGGTCCCCTTTTCTCCACATCCTCGCTAACCCTTGTTATTTGTTGTCTTTTTGGTGATGACCGTTCTGACAGGTGTGAGGTTGTGTAGCGTGGCTTTGATTTGCATCTCATCTTGATGAATTCTGTCTGCAGCAAACCTAGTTCCAAATAAGGTCACATTGTGAGGTCCGGGGGGTTGGGACCACAACATATCTTCCTGAGGGGACCCAGTTCAACCTGTAGCGGTGGCAGTTCCCCACACCACTCCCACCCCACCCATCTTCTCCCAGACGCCCCTGGTGTCCGGACGTGGCTACCTGGCCATGCACGACTCATGCCCGTGGCCATTTCCAGGGCAGCCAAAGAAACCCAAACCGTTGTAAATTCTTTGTCTTTAATAAAATGAACGAGTCAGTACGACAGCTGCAGGTGCAGTGATCCGTCCCCAGCCAGTCCTGGTGCCCGGGCGCGTGTGCAAGCAGGGCACGCAGCAGCCTCGGCCGAAGCTGGGATCGCCTGGGGGGATTCTTTATTTCATGACTTTCCTGCCAAAGGTCTGCAAGCTCTCACGGGCTCTCCCTCAGGAGGTGTTTTTCGTGTGCTACAGTTCACACGGGCACGTGGAGCGCGTGTAGCCTGTTCTCGGTCACACGCGAGCGGGCTGGCGGCGGTGGGCTTTCTCTTGGGACTGGACGGGAGGGATGCTGCCCATGAGGACGGGCTTCAGGGGACGGTGTGGACTGTGGGCCCGCTTGCCTGGTCCCTGGACTGTTCCGTGACTCAGCCACCTGATGCTGACATTGCTAAGCTCCCGGCCACGGCGGGGTGGAGGCCCCAGAGCGGGCATTCCCGAGTGCAGCCCCCTTTGTGTTCTCACCAGAGGCGCTCGCGAGAAGCAGCAGCTGTGCCCTTGGGTGTTTTTGCCACCTGGAATCACAAGGCCCTTCTGTGGAGTCTTGCCCAGTTTCCTCTGAAAGAAATTATATTGTGGACGAGTCATTGGTGCAGTTAGACATCTTTTGAGACCCTCAGGCTCTTTTCAGGGAAACGTGTTACACAGAAAGCGCGTATGCTCAGAAATGTTCCGAATGTGGAGGTCTCAGAGCACGGTAGGTGAAACCTTGACCTTGGATTTGTCTCTCTTGGCGGCAGTGGGTTCACATGGTAAACAGGAGGTCACCTGGGTGTCCCGTCAACGTGTTCACCCCTTGGAGACGGACTTGAGGCCTTGGAGGATCAGCTTCCAGTAGCAGTTTGGGCAACAGGGAATACGATTTCACATCATAATTACAGGCCTCAAGCAAGATCCAGCTGAATAATTAGAGTCCCAATTAGAGCATGTGCACATCCACCGCTTCTGTTCATTCTGGGCACTGATGTCAGACTCGTGAGAAAGCCAACCAAACAGAAACGGGAATTTGCATTGGAGGAAAATAATCTAAATTCTGTTATGTAGTATCAGTAGTTTAAAGCCACACAGGGGACTCATTCATGATGATGCAAAATGCAGCACAGGTTCTCAAGTTTTTATGTCAAGAATTTGCTAAAATAAGTCAGACAAGTTTAGGATTTACCTCATAGTGAATCAAGAACTTTAAGCAGGAACTTTTCTTCTAATCTAATGAAAAATGCAACTTGTACCATTTGAACATAGAAATGCCTAGCTGAGGAGAGCAAGTGATTTGCTAGGGGTTTAGTGGTAAAAATATCTGGTTACTAAGGGTGCATGAATCTGGGAGGTAAATGATTTACCCAGTAGATCCAGATTTTACTAAAACAGAACTATTTGATGGTGGCAAGATAGACTATTTGCTGGGTCTTACGTTTGTTTGTGTTTGTTTGCACGCTTGGTTGAAGGCAAACAAATGGAATTAAATAATAACTGGCTTGGAGGAGGTGATGGAGGAACAGATGGATGGTATTAGTTTCTATGGTACTGTGCTTTCATGTCCACTAATGCACTCCGGTTTCAGCCCCTGTATTAGTTATCTATTGGTGTGTAACAAATTACCCCAGCACTCAACAGCTGAAAAATACAGATATTTATTATCTCACAGTGCCTCTGAGACTCAGGAATCCAAGCACAGATTAGCTGGAATGTTCTGGCTCAAGGTCTCTCATGAGTTGTAGTCAACGTGTTGTCCTGGGCTGCAGTCTTTTTTTAAATTTTTATTGGAGTAAAAATTGATTTACAGTTGGAGTAAAGTTTATTGGAGTATAGTTGATTTACAATGTTACGTTAGTTTCAGGTGTACAGCAAACTGAGTCAGTTAGACATATACATATGTCCACTCTTATTTATTTAGTTATTGGCTGCGTTGGGTCTTTGTTGCTGTGCGCAGGCTTTCTCTAGTTGCGGCGAGCGGGGGCTACTCTTCGTTGCGGTACTCGGGCTTCTCACTGCAGTGGCTTCTCTGGTTGCGGAGCACGGGCTCTAGGGTTCACGGGCTTCGGTAGTTGGGGCGCGTGGGCTCAGTAGTTGTGGCACACAGGCTTAGTGGCTCCACGGCATGTGGGATCTTCCCAGACCAGGGCTCGAACTTGTGTCTCCTGCATTGGCAGGCGGATTCTTAACCAGTGTGCCACCAGGGAAGTCCCTATCCACTCTTTTTTGGATCCTTTTCCCACATAGGTCACTATAGAGTATTGAGTACAGTTCCCCGTGCTATAGAGTAGGTTCTTTTTTTTTTTTTTTGATAAATTTATTTATGTCTGCATTGTGTCTTTGTTGCCGTGCGCGGGCTTTCTCTAGTTGCAGCAAGCAGGGGCTACTCTTTGTTGCGGTGCCTGGGCTTCTCACTACGGTGATTTCTCTTGTTGCGGAGCAAGGGCTCTAGGCGCACGGACTACGGTAGTTGCGGCGCACGGGATCAGTAATTGTGGCTCGCGGGCCCTAGAGCACAGGCTCAGTAGTTGTGGAGCACGCACTTAGTGGCCACGCGGCATGTGGGATCTTCCCAGACCAGGGCTGGAACCTGTGTTCCCTACATTGGCAGGCGGATTCTTAACCACTGCGCCACCAGGGAAGTCCCTATATAGTAGGTTCTTATTAGTTATCTGTTTTATATAAATCGCCCAATTTATCCTCCCCCCCTCCTCTCCCCAATAACCATAGGTTTGTTTTCTATGTCTGTGACTCTATTTCTGTTTTGTAAATAAGTTCATTTATATCATGTTTTTAGATTCCACATGTAAGTGATATCATATGGTATTTGTCTTTCTCTGTCTGACTTATTTCACTTAGTATGATCATCTCCAGGTCCATCCATGTTGCTGCAAATGGAATTATTTTGTTCTTTTTTATGGCTGAGTAATATTCCTGTGTGTGGTGTGTGCGTGTGTGTGTGTGTGTGTGTACACCACATCTTTATCCATTCCTCTGTCTTGGATAGGTTGTTTCCACATCTTGGCTATTATAAATACTGCTGCAGTGAACATTGGGGTGCACGTATCTTTCAAATTATGGTTTTCTCTGGATATATGACCAGGAGTGGGATTCCTGGGTCATATGGTAATTCTATTTTTAGTTTTTTAAGGAACCTCCATACTGTTCTCCATAGTGACTGCATCAATTTACATTCCCACCAACAGGGCAATAGGATTCCCTTTTCTCCACACCCTCTCCAGCATTTATCGTTCACAGATTTTTTGATGATGGCCATTCTGACTGGTGTGAGGTGATACCTTGTGTTTTGATTTGCATTTCTCTAATAATTAGTGATATTGAGCATCTTTGCATGTGCTTTTTGGCCATCTGGATGTCTTCTTTGGAGAAATGTCTGTTTAGATCTTCTACCCATTTCTTGATGGGGTTTTTGGGTTTTTTTGATATTGAGCTGCATGAGCTGTTTGTATATTTTGGATATTAATCCCTTGTTGGTTGCCTGGGCTGCAGTCTTTGAGCGTGGACCTGGGCTGGATGGTCAAGCTCAAGGTCATTCATGAACATGGCAGTTGGAGGAGGCTTCAGTTCCTCACCTCTCTGTAGGACTGCCCATGACCTGGCTTCCCCAGAGAGCATGATCTGTGTGAGTGTGAGAGAGACTGAGACAGGGAGAGGGGAAGAGAGCACGGGAGAAGGAGATAGAGAAAGAAAGTGCTAGAAGCTATGTGTTTTCATGACCTAATCTCAGAAGTGATGTGCCATTACTTCTGCCGTATTCTGTTGGTCACACAGACCAATCCTGGCCAGTGTGGGTCGGGGCTATTCCAGGGTTCAAATACCAGGGAGTGGGGCTCCTTGGGCACCATATAAGAGGCTGCCTACCAACCACAGCCCTCTTATTTTTTATACCCATAAATTGGCGTCTTGGTTAGAGAATTAATCATTTGAGTACATAGTCAACTATCAGAAAATGTTGGGAAAATTCTTTAACCAGGTCCATTCCCTAACCTTTGGAGCCATTAAAATGTACAAATGAAGACTCTCACTTTACTGCATAGTTAAATAAAAATTCCATACCCATTTTGTGCTCTTAACTGTATGCTTGGATTTTAAAAAGTAGTTTTCCTCCCGTGAAATGGAAACGTCTATTGAGCCCCTAGTGGATGTGCCCCGTCGGCTCCCATCTCCTCCATAAATTCACTTCACTCTTCCAGTTGCTGTCAGAATCACTGCTGCCCCCCTGTACATGTGCCCTCTGCCCCGAGACAGGAACGAAATGTTGACCTTGCCTTTTCAAAATATGAAATAATTGAATGACCCTTTTTTATTGTCTTCTGTGCAAAGTTAATGGGAAAAAAATGAATGAGAATTTTTTCCGAGCTCTTGCTCATGATTTCCAAGATGATAACATCTTTATTTAACTTTGCTCTCACAGCACTAAAATCGTTCATTCGTTCAGCAGGCACTGACGGGATACCTGTGTGTGTGCCAGGCATCCGCGAGGTCCTGGAGTTTGCACTGTAAAGGTGCAAAGGTAGAGTGTAAGGGCAGACGGTCTTTTAACAGTCATTTAAGGCATATCAGGTATAAAGAAATGAACCTGGTGGGTGGTAATTTCATTTTGTGAATTCTGGACACTCGGATTGACTTAGTGGACGTCTCATAGGATCCCAAGGTCTGAGATTCTCTTGTAGCGCTTCTGTTTTCTACAAGGCAGGTGCAGTGCAGAGGGAGGAGTGGCTTTCCTGAATAGAGGACTGGAGCTGGCACGAGGTGGACCCTAAGGGGTTGGCCCCCAAGGCAGCATTGGCCCCGAGCCAGGCCCGCTCTGTTAGCACCTGCAGGGTCAGAAGCCCCCAGGTGGTTCATTCACGTGCAGTGCTTGCTGCACTGGAAGCCCTTAGCTTGTGCTAAATGTTGCCGGTCGCTTTGGCATGAGCTTGGGGATGCCAGTGTTTCCACCTTTACAGCTGGTGGCCCTCACCCCTGAGAGCCAGGGCTTGGCCAGTATCCCTCTTCTTGCTTTAATTTTTCCCTGATGGACTCTCATCTTCCCTGCTTTTCAAGTCCAGCTAAGGCAGATAGCCAAAACTTCCTAAGGGGGGAAAAGCTGAAAATATTGATAAAATTAAGATTAAAGAAGGTGGCATTTTGAAGGGTGGAAATGCAACTTGATAGGATTGTGTGTGTGTGTTTCCTCCAGGATTGCCAAGGCTAATGATTGGTGATGTGTTGAAGGTTTGCAGCAAGGCAGACTCATAACTGTGAAAGAATTATTGATGGTTTTGCCCCAGTAACAGATGTTGACCCAGATGGGGTTGGTTTGTGAATCTATTTATGTGTGCCGGTTTTCTACACAGGGAAGTGAGCCACCGTGTAGATGGCAGGTACCACGGCTTCCCCACTCATTTCTTCCAATCACAGTTGCGCCATCTTAGCTGGAGGACTGAGACGCCTGTCTGGGCTAGTTCGTCAGGAAGCATTGGGTAAATCAGGGAATCATAAGAAATGAAACACATATATGTGGTTTTTAAAAACTTTATCAACTGTATTTAAGGCTTCTTCTGGATTTACCCTTTTTTCCATTAAGCTTCTTTTTCTGTCCCAGGATCCCATCCAGGACACCACGTTGAGTTCAGTTGTCCCGTGTGCATCTTTCCCTTGGGCTGTGACAGAGTCTCAGACTTTCCTTGACTTTTGTGGCTCTTATTGTTTTGAGGGCTACTGGCCGTGAGTTTTGTAGAATGTCCTTCACTTTGGATTTGGCTGAGGTGTTTCACGTGGTCAGACTGGGGCTATGAGTTTTGGGAACGAAGACCACAGAGGTCGAGCACCCTCTGATCATGTCACATCGGGGGTGTGGGCTCTCAACATGACTTGTCTCTGATGAGCTCACCCTGGCCTCCGCTTCAGGTTGCGTGGGCCGGCTTTCTCCGCTATCGAGTTTACTGCTTTTCCCTTTCTTTCCGTACACCGCTCTTTCAAAGCCCATCCTCAGTAATGTAGGGGGAGCCAGTGAAGCTTCACCTCCTGGAGATTTCAGGTTAAACTATGTAAATACAGGTGTATTCACCCATCGCTTGATAGAAGGTAATAGAGCCTTTTATTGGAATGGGGATGCAGTAATTCTAGTTTGGGGTCACCTTTCCTTATAAACTGTACCCTTTTTTTTTTTTTTTTTTTTTTTT
Source organism: Mesoplodon mirus (assembly GCF_964341445.2). Lineage (NCBI taxonomy): Eukaryota > Metazoa > Chordata > Mammalia > Artiodactyla > Ziphiidae > Mesoplodon > Mesoplodon mirus. The sequence goes on from NC_138981.1 coordinate 6,698,605, forward strand.
GCGGTATGCGGGCCTCTCACTGTTGTGGCCTCTCCCGCTGCGGAGCACAGGCTCCAGACGCGCAAGCTCAGCGGCCATGGCTCACACGCCCAGCCGCTCCGCAGCATGTGGGATCTTCCCGGACCGGGGCACGAACCCGTGTCCCCTGCATCGGCAGGCGGACTCTCAACCACTGCGCCACCAGGGAAGCCCATAAACTGTACCCTTGATGCACCCTCTACAGTTGGCAGTATTGAGTTCGTTAAAGTGCAGTGGGACTTGAAGGACATTTGTGAAACCGTCTCAGTGCAGAATCCATCTGCAGATTTACTGCCTTTTCCTAGATCTCTTCAGGGTTGTCCACCCTGCCAGCATTTCCATGATGCATTTCTTATAAATTAATTTATTTTTGGCTGCGTTGGGTCTTCGTTGCTGCGCGCGGGCTTTCTCTAGTGGCGAGTGGGGGCTACTCTTCGTTGCGGTGCACAGGCTTCTCATTGCGGTGGTTTCTCTTGTTGTGGAGCACGGGCTCTAGGTGCGTGGACTTCAGTAGTTGTGGTGCGCGGTCTTCAGTAGTTGTGGCTCGTGGGCTCAGTAGTTGTGGCTTGCGGGCTCTAGAGCGCAGGCTCAGTAGCTGTGGCACACGTGCTTAGTTGCTCCGTGGCATGTGGGATCTTCCCAGACCAGGGCTCGAACCCGTGTCCCCTGCATTGGCAGGCGGATTCTTAACCACTGGGCCACCAGGGAGGCCCTGTGATACATTTTTGTTTGATGATCTGTCTATAACAAAGCATCCGAAGTAGTTTCGGTAGGAAAAAAAGATGGTACTCCTAGCTCATTAGTTTATATAATATTTAATTACTTTTCATAAATGCAGTATGAAGCCCCACTGGCATAAGCAGGTTTGGGACCCAAAGACACTATGGGTTATGAAGCACCCAGGTACCCAGCTGGGGTGGAAAGGCCCCCGGCTTGCTGGGAAGGAAGGAGGCCCCAGCCCAGTGAGCTCCAGGGCCCGTGGACAGCTGTCAGCACGTCCGCAGAATACACTGCCTTGAGAAGGTCAAGTGGAGGCCTCGTTAAGAGACCTTCTCCTCTGTGTATTTTTAGAAACAGCAGATATCAACCGTAAATATTTAATGTTGTGTTTATAGACTTTGGCATCATAAAACTTCAAAAAGGTGACTCAGAGGTGGTGGCTGAGTGTGTACGTCCTTCCGTAGCATGCCGCACTGTGTAAGAGAAACCATAACTGACATTCTTAGAAAAGAAGTGAACAGGTAAATAGCTGTCTTATTTATCTTATTCATATTCACCAGTTGAGGAATTAGTCATTATTCCTTGCTGGCCAGGGTTTTCATAACTCTTTTCTGATGTTAAAAAATAACGTGCTGCCTGTAATGAGCAATTTGAAAAAAGACAATGAAGTCCAGAAGAAAAAAAAAACACTTCTCCACCCCGAGCAGTTCGCCGTCAGCGTTCTGGTATATTTTCTTCCAAATGTCTGTATTCATGTGTATGTAACATAATGTATGTTCAGCTTTGTAATACGGCTCTTCCACTTAACCTTACAGAGTAAGTGTTTGATCATCGCTGACATTTATTGAAAACATTTTCATGCATCTGTGCCATCAAGTGCATGTACTGTAATTGACTTAGCACATGTTGGAGATATAGATTGCTTCCAATTTTTGCTTTAGGATAGATTGCTGAGAATGAAGCTGTAGGGCTCTTGAGACTGATTACCAAATTGCTTTCCTGAAGGGTAGTGCCGATTGTATAGCATTGCCAGGGCATGGGGGAGGGGTGCCAGCCTCTCAGGCAGCTCATGAGACTGTGGTCAGTGGAGCTGAGAATGCAGGCACTTTTTTGTTTGTTAGGTTTTTTTGGGGGGTTTTTTTTGCATTTCTTTCATTTTAAAAAAATGAGGTGGAATATTTTATCTTGTTTGCCAGACATTGCATTTCTTTTTCTGTTAATTGGACATAAGCTGCTTTACAGGCGGTTTCTCAGGTTCTGTTTTGAACGTTACACTTTCTGGGTTTCACGTGAATGCCAGCTGTTGTAAAGATTGCGGTGTCTGGGCCTCCCTGGTGGCGCAGTGGTTGAGAGTCCGCCTGCCGATGCAGGGGATACGGGTTCGTGCCCCGGTCTGGGAGGATCCCATATGCCGCGGAGCGGCTGGGCCCGTGAGCCATGGCCGCTGAGCCTGCGCATCCGGAGCCTGTGCTCCGCAACGGGAGAGGCCACAACAGTGAGAGGCCCGCGTACCGAAAAAAAAAAAAAAAAGATTGCGGTGTCAGAGTTTCAGCTAAATGGGCCATTTCTGATGTTTGCCAGGATATTAGTCTCCTGACCTTAGCCAAACTGGGCATCTATCTGCCTATCAGGGCTGCATATTAAACAAGAGTTAAGTCCAGAAAGCAAGAAGGCAAGTTAGCAAATTAATTTGTTACTAAGATTATACCTACATGTCCACTTCTGTCGTTAACTCTTTGACCCCTTTCCTTAAAGCTGCCGTGTATGTGTGAGCGTTATGACGGCTTGTTAATGAGAGATGATGTGTTTGAGTGTCACTGTGGTATGTGCACAAGCTCATCTGGTATTTCCTAGTGTGCTTATCAAAAGACAGTATCTTTATAGAATGACATCTGTAGGAAAAGCATAGATTTTTTAGCTAATAAAAGATTTTCAAAAATATATAATTATAAATGGGCAAGCTTGCTAACTTGTTTCTACTTGTCATTGGCCAACGTTTGTTTCCCAAGGGTGTGTGTATATGTGTGAATGAGTGTGTACGTGTGACATATGTTGTGTTGTGCCAGTGAATTAATTGAATATCTATTATGTGACAAGCTCTGCGCTGTCTTTGAAGCATTGAGCTGGTTCATAATACACTGGGGACAAGGAGGGAATTGTTTTTTTTTTTTTTTTTTTATTGCTCTGAAGTCATTGGCTGTTACTACTCTCTCCTTTCACTGTTTTATAACATCACACAGAAAGCTTTACAAATATTCCATTTCAGTTCCTCCTTTTAGAGTGTTTCAGTATTTCTATTTTTTTTTATTCTCTAAAGAATGCTTTCCAAACTTGGAAATGAAACTAATGAAAGGGGAGGAAAATGATGATTCAGAAATTAATGATAGAAGGACTTACCTGACGGTCCAGTGGTTGAGACTCTGTGCTTCCACAGCAGGGGGCGTGAGTTTGATCCTTGGTCGGGGAACTAAAACCCCACATGCCTCATGGTGTGGCCCAAAAAAACCCAAAACAAACAAACAAAGAAAGAAAAAATATATGTATATATGTATAAGATAGTTAAAAAGAAATGCTGAAGAATTTTTAAAAATAATTTATTATTTATTTTTGGCTGCGTTGGGTCTTCGTTGCTGCATGCGGGCTTTACTTGCGGTGAGCAGGGGCTACTCTTGGTTGTGGTGCGCGGGCTTCTCATTGCAGTGGCTTCTCGTTGCGGAGCTCGGGCTCTAGGCGCGCAGGCTCAGTAGTTGTGGCACGCGGGCTTCAGTAGTTGTGGCTCACGGGCTCTAGAGCGCAGGCTCTGTAGTTGTGGCGCAGGGGCTTAGTTGCTCCGAGGCATGTGGGATCTTCCCAGACCAGGGATTGAACCTGTGTCCCCTGCATTGGCAGGCGGATTCTTAGCCACTGTGCCACCAGGGAAGTCCCTCTATGATGATTTTGGAGTGCAGTGTCTGTCGTTTTACAGCTTAATGGATTTGGCTTCTCAGTGGTGTTTGTGTATTTTTGCTCAAAATTATGTTGAATAGGTAAGTCTAGGCGTGAGTCATTTCCCGCCAAATTTCAACAGATGAGGTGTAACGCTTGGAGAAGTGGTCGTATTTCTGTAATAAGGAGTATCTTCTCAGGACTCAAGGTTCTGTTTCCTTTCAGTGTGTTACTCCTACACACGCTAGGCATTTTCTTGGTTCTACATTATGCAGTACACACAGAAATGAGGAATGGAGCAGACAGCAGGACTCACTCCCAGGTTCCTTTCCAAATTGTGGCTCGAGGTCAAAGGCGTTCAGTGTGACCTCAGTTTCCCAGGGCGTTTGGCTGCACATACATGCACAGTGCCCGTTCCAACTGTGGACAAACGGAATCCATATTCTCTCCACCGAAAAATGTTTTGGGCACATAATTTTAAAATTTGCATGTGAACCAATTAAAGAGGAATTGCGTGGCCTAGAAAGTCCCCACATCCTTCCATCCTGCAGACCACAGTCAAAGGATTTTAGCTGCTGCAGGCTCTCATACTGACATGGAAGGGAGCCAGGTCCTCCGTCTTCACTGTTTTTCTTATACCTTGGCATCCCCATGAGATACAGATGGTTATTCCCACTGTACACTTAAGATACAGGGTCTCAGATAGATTGAATAATTTGACCATAACTGTGGAAACGAGTAAGGGTTCAGAGCCAGGAATTAAGCCCAGGGCTGCCTCCACCAGATGCCTCCTCTGATGATGAAAGGGATGTTTTTCAAGCATTGTTTATGTGGTAAAACACCTCAGGGTTCCAGACAATTAAAATTGGTTCCAAGACACATTGTGAAGACTTAGGTTTCTGACCAGGAAGTCATTAGTCCCAATAGTTTTTAAATTTTTTTGTTTTGTTTAATATTTATTTATTTATTTGTCTGCACCGGCTCTTAGTTGCCGCGTGACGGATCTTCAGTTGTGGCGTGCGGGATCTAGTTCCCTGACCAGGGATCGAACCCGTGTCCGCTGCATTGGGAACGCGGAGTCTTAACCGCTGGACCACCAGGGACGTCACTAGTCGCTATAGTTTTATTTCTTTACTCCTCTTCCCCTATGATGAATCTCTCTGTGTTACATGAGGTCAGTTAGCAGCTTTTAACCTTTCTAGTACGTTGGAAGTGAAGAAGTGAGTCTTTCAAGTCAGCTGGTAGCCTGGGATGTAACTTTATATAGCTTTGGGGGTGACGGAACTCTGGTTCCCTAAAGCACCGCCTCACAATGGGGGCCGCAATGTTCTATGTTACCTCACGTCTGGGATGGCTGCTCCAGCTCCTGCCCTCACATCACATCCCTGTCCCAGTCCTTGAGTAGGAGTGCGGGAGGGGGACTTCATTGCCTTTAAGGGCACAGACAAGAGGTTTCATTTCTGACTTCTGCTCGTAGCCATTGGCCAGAACTGGGTTACATGGAAAGTTTCTCCTTTTGGAAGGGGTGTGGCCATGTGGCCACATAAAATCCAGGTGTCCTATTCTCAAAGGGTGAAGGGGGGAAGTGGATAATGGTAGTCTAGCCAACCCTGTCCTCACTTTAGTGGGAAGGTGGCGTTACTAAAACAACAACACGTTAGATGCAAAATTCTAGGCTGTGGGACAAGGGTCATATATGGTACAGCAAGGGCTCCTGCAAAGAGCATCCCTGGCCCATCTTTTGAAACTCAGTGGTGAGTATTCCCTGTCTCCTGCCCACCACTTACTCTGAGTTTTAACCAGGTGACTAGAGACCTCTTTCTTTGTGCACGAAGTGGGAATATGATCTACCCCATGTTATAAGGATTACATGGAGTAATGAAGATGAAAGGGAGCGACTCTGTTGCATTTCTCATCGTAGGTTGGAGGAGGTCATCTAATGCACTGTTGGGAGTTACCTTTGTACACGAGTGTGTGTCGTTCATGACGCAGCCTTCTTGTCCAGGAAGGGACTTTGTCTTCTATCTCCATGGTCCTTCCGCACCGCATAGCACGTTGCGTAATATTTGCACATGAAGTTCTTGATGAACTTTTATGCTCTTTGGTCATTTGCATTCACTCCATCTCTCAGACTACCACGTTCACCTAACCAGTGAATGTTTATTGAGCACCTACCACGTGTGTCAGGAACTCTTCTAAGATGCAGGTAATATAGCTGTGAACAAACCAGACAAAAAGCTTACATTCTAGTGGATAAAAATATGGGTCAGGTATGGCACATTGGGTGTTTTGGTACCAAAAATGAGTGCGTGTGAAATCACTTTGATATTTGCACTTACGTTGCACTTTATAATGTTTAAATATGGGCGTTATTTAGCAAAGAGCAGATACTGACAGTCATACACCCGCACCCACAGAAGAGGAATACAGTAGAAATGTTGAGTATTGATCGAATATTTTAAAATGTTAATATGGTGTATTTGAATCATTTGTTTATAATTTTCAGTCATGTAAGTAGAAAATTAAAGTTCATTTAAGTTCTTTTTTGTTTTCAACAAATACATAAAATACCACCTCCCTCTGTATAATAGGACTGGGTTGAAAAAAAAGACAACACAACACTCTGTAGTGTTGCCAGTTAGAAAGAGGTAAGGAAAAATTGATGGCTCCTGGGGTTTGGGTAGAAATTAGCAAACCTAATGATTTTCCCTGGGCATGATCTCTTGTAAGCTACTGAGAAGCTTATAGTCATGCAGGTTGAGTGGAGTGGATAGTGATTTAGAGAAGAATTGAGGTGATTAATAAGAAGCCCCTGATTTTGTTTTAATAACATACTCTGACCCAATAAGGAGAATTCAGACTATATTTTCTTACAGTGGTAGTACTATTCAAATGTATGCAAACGGGACGCTTTTATGTATTACTAGGCCTTTCGTAGCATTTTGCTTTCCAGGGAGCTTTGTAAATCATTATATTTATTTTTTACGCAGTATATCGGTTCTAAATGCTCCTCTTGACCCGCCACCGTGAAGTTTCATTCAGTGAGAATCACACTGTTAAACGGAGGTTTATTAGAAATTAAGGAGATGAATGCAGATAGACCCAGCTGTGTGAGGTCCCAGTGTGTGATTAATTACTTACATTTATGGCGGACTTCTGTCCCCCTAATGTGCACGTGGGAGCAGCCCCATTTATGAGTGCTTAAATGTGGACTTCATCTGTATGACACCGTTTTGACTGATTGAGCCATTAAAATCCAGTAGGAATACTGCGATGGGGGAGACAGCATAGACGGCTACAGGACATCATGTTTGTTTTATTTGACCAATTTGTTTGGGGCTGAAGTGACTAGATTCGTGGTGTCTGGCAGGTACAGCTTCTCATGGCACACATTCTGTTGAAATAGTGTTCATGATGGTTGGTCTACTGCATTTTAAATAGATGCCTTGTAAATTCGTAGCCCGTTGATGTATGTCTGATCATGGGGTCTTCTTTTTCTCACCTCCCCCTCCATCCCTCCACGAAGCCTGCCGTGATAGTAGACACGGGTTCTCTGGTCAGAACAGTGCAGGACTACATACAAAGTGCCTTCTAGATGGAGTGGAAGGTCAGCTTCATTGCGATCTGGAAGATTCAGACCATCCTTGGGTTTTTGCCTTTTGCTTTTTTCCCTCTTGATGAAGCTGATGCTCTAAATTTTTCTTGTAAGTATGGTGCATTGATAGTGGTATTATCTGACCTATAATTCATAAAATTGAGTGGCATATCTACAGTGGGTTTAGTCTGTTAACTTTTGGGAGAATGTATTTGTTTCCCAGTGGGAGTTAACCTGTGGAGAGCAAAGGAGTGGGGGGCATGAGAGTTATTTTTGTGAGATAGTAGCTTTATTTTTTATTTTTTAAATAAATTAATTTTATTTATTTTATTTCATTTATTTTTGGCTGCGTTGTGTCTTCATTGCTGCGATGGGCTTTCTCTAGTTGCGGTGAGCGGGGGCTATCTTCGTTGCCGTGCGCAGGCTTCTCATTGCGGTGCTTCTGTTGTTGCAGAGCACGGACTCTAGGCACGCGGGCTTCATTAGTTGTGGCACGCGGGCTCAGTAGTTGTGGCGCACGGGCTTACTTGGTCCGCAGCATGTGGGACCTTCCCGGACCAGGGCTTGATCCCGTGTCCCCTGCATTGGCAGGCAGATCCTTAACTACTGCGCCACCAGGAAAGCCCGTGAGACCGTAGCTTTGGAAGAGAGAAGTGTCAAAGCTGTGTGGATTGCCGACCTGTGAGGACATGCTAGTTACCCATTACAATGTGAGGAGTCTTTGAATGCGGGAAAGACAGAAGCAAGATTGAGTTCCTACCCGTAGAATGAAGGTGTCTTACAGACAACATAGGAGTGGGGGAAAAAAAAGGTTCAACTTGTATAGAATGTGGAAACTGGTTCCAGGAGGGACAGATTCATTCCCCAGGTACATAAGGAGATAGAATGGGTTTCTCAGTCTTGGCGCTATTGCTGTTTGGGGCTGGATATTTTCGGTAGTGGGAGCTGTCCTGTGTATTGCGGAATGTTGAAGAGCATCCCTGGTTTCTACCCAGCAGATTCCAGTAGCCCCCCACCCGCAACAGTTACAGCAACCAAAAATGTCTCCAGATATTCCCCCCGGGGCAGGGGCAACATCACCCCAGTTGAGACCCACCAGAACACATAGGTAAATGCAAACAGATACGAGGATCTTCGGTTCTTTCATGGAAGTGCAAACGGCGTACCGTGGGAGCCCAAGGAGGCAACCAGCAAACCATTGGTCTTGGGGTCCAGAAGCCTTTTGACTTAATGATCTCTGGGGGAGATGAGTGTAAGTCAGTCAAGGAAGAGGTGGGGGAGGAGGAGGGATTAGATGTAGAGGATCAGCATGATTTTTTTTTAAATTTATCATATTTCGTGGGTATACAGCTCACTTCACAGCTGCATTTAAATAGAATTTTCATAAATGAATTTGTATAAGCTAACATATTCAGCACAGCACAGAATTTACTCATTTCAGTATGAATTTACTTCACATTCCATTGTGTGTCCTTTTCTAATATTAAGAAGCTATTTGTAGTGAAAATACTCTTATTTATGTTATATATTCAGCGTTTAGACCCTTGTATCTCGTGAAGGGGCTTCAGAGTATTGGGGGTGTCTGGAATATTGTGATACAGTGATTTACTGCCTTAATTTCGTGTTATAAAGTTACAGCCATTTAACTTTGGGCCTTCTCAGGACTCCATAAAGGGTGAGTAATCACTGGTAACTATCAGAACTTCCTGGCATTTGGAAGCACAAATGACTTCTTGATTTGTGCATGTTATACGTGGATACTTATCACAGACAGGAAGTAGGCAGTTTAGTATGAGAGGACCTTGGAAACCTCCCCCCTCAATCTGACCTGAGCATTGTCACGTTAATTGGAAAAGTCAGTTAAGCTGGGAATCACAAAAAATGATACATACACGCCTTACTTTTGTTGTTGCTGTTTTAACCTAAAGCCTGTGGGTATTCAGTCATCTGCCAATACCTTTGCTCTGAGGAAGAGTGACAGCCAGGGCGTTCTGCCCTTTGGTCTGACACCATCCACACCCATAGTGTATTTCATGTGGTTTCCAGTTTCTAGTGAAAACTTAAGGACACCTGCACAGAAATCTCAACTTTTGCCTCTTTCTAGATTACCACCTTGCCTTCCAGTCACCTTGGTTGTCTTTCCCACACCTGATTTCACAGCATCTGTTAAAATGATTCCCACTCACCCTGTCCATAAAGCATCCCCTTCATTTTAGCAAAAAACCAGAAACAGGCTCCGTGTGCACTCGTACTTCATCATGTGACATATCTCAGTGAAGTGTGTCGTTGCAGCAGCAGGGACAGCTGAGCAAACTTGGCCTGGCTTGGGGAGCAGGTGTATCCGGAGGTGGGGGAGGGACGGCGGGGGCGGTTCTGAGCGCCGCTTCCCAGCTGTGCGCATCCATCCCTGTGTCCCGGGCATCCCGCCTTAAGTGTCTTCTGCAGAGGAAGTAGAGAGCACAGGTAAGCGTGTGTCAGTTCCCTGGGCCTCCTGGGGTCACTTTCCTGAGCTGTGCACGTGTAAATGGGCGCCTGGCTGGCGACAGCAGACAGCAGGCTCAGCCACCGGGAGTGGCAGAATCCTTTACGAGAACCTTTTGCCGTTTATCTTTTAATGGTTAGACCTTCCAGCAAAGAGTGAAGCCTAGTAATTATGTATGTGTCGGACTAGCCTGGTTGTCAGTTTTAGGTACTGCTGATATTAAACTGTTACGTGTAGGTGACACGGGGATGCACCAGCATCTACTCATAACCATAGGAATTTACAGGGATGTGATTCCACACGGCTTACACGCACACACTTCATGGTTGTCATTAATGCTTGTTATAAAAGCCCTGTAAGGCCTGAAAATGGCCCATGAGTCGTCAAGGAGGAAAATGCCATCTTCACTGGAGTTTGGGTGTTAAGTACATCGTGTTGTATTCTGAATTTCAGTTCATGTGCTCTTCCGTGTCCTAGGCTGTTTATTAAGCATCTTCATTGCATCTGGCACACAGCTCAGCTTTGCGGATGGAGCGTGAGCTGGACACGCTCTGAGCTCAGCCGTGTGGATGCAGAGGCCGTGCCCTGCTGGAGCTTGCCTGCTCCTTGGAAGACAGGCAGTAAACAGGGGAACTGATCAGCAAGATGCCTTGATAGTAGCGCATGCTGTGAAGAATGAGCGGGTGATGCGCCCAAGGGGCTTGGGGTGGAAGGGCTTCCACGTTAGAGTTAAGAAATGGAGACTGATGAGTTGACGTCTCAGGGATGTAGCTGGGCAGAGCCGGGAGAAAAGAGTTCCAGAAGGAGGGAACAGCGCATGCAAAGGGCAGGCAGCGGGACGGAGCTCTAGAAACTCGAGGGACGTAAAGGAGGCCAGGCCAGCATGATGGAGGCAAGCGACTGACCAGGAGATGAGGTGAGAGCTGTGTGCAGGGGACCCCCAGACAGTTCCTTACAGGATGTGATGGTAACGGTGATGTGTTTGGACTTGAAACCCTCCAGCGGCTTCCCACTGCACTAACTGGTGGCTGGTGGGGGAGGGATTGAAGTGGCTCCAAGTGGGTTCCAGGCATAAGGCAGTCTCATTTCCTCCCTCCCTCCCTCCCTTCCGCTGGGTCTTAGTTGCGGTTCCCCGGCTCCTTAGTTGCAGCAGGCGGGCTCCTTAGTTGTGGCATGCATGTGGGATCTAGTTCCCTAACCAGGGATCGAACCTGGGCCCCCTGCATTGGGAGCACGGAGTGTTATCTGCTGCGCCACCAGGGAAGTCCCAGTCTCATTTTCCACTAGCATAGCTCAGCGGACCCGGGAAGGAGGAAAGCACAGACTTGGGACATTCTTCAGCGGGGAGCGCCAGCAGACATGCAGATGGCCTAGCTGGAGGCGCGTGGGCCTGGCACGTGACCCTGAGTAGGAGCCAGGTGTCATTTCTTCGGACGGCGGGCTGGAGGAGGGGCGAGTTGGTGTGGGTGGCGGGCGGGTCAAGGGTTCCACTGTGGACATGCCACGTGCGAGATGCTGGTGGGACCTCTCAGTGGATGCGTCATGCAGGCTGGTCCAGAGATGCGCGTGCAGCTGGGAAGGCCAGGACCCTGAGACATGTATTTGGGATTTGAAACCAGGGGCTGGGTGAGTTCACGGGGAAGATGGATGGCAGTGCAGTCCTGTGCAAAGGGGCTCGATTTGCAGTCAAACGGAAAGCAAGCCAAAGGTCAGAAAGATGCCTTTTGAGACTTCCCTGGCAGTCCAGTGGTTTGGACTCGTTGCTCCCACTGCTGTGGGGCCCCAGGTTCAGTCCCTGGTGGGGAAACTAAGATCCTGCAAGCCAAGAGGCACAGCCAAAAAAATAAGATTCCTTTTGGAAACTTAAGGTGGCTAAAAGGTTTCCAAAGTCATTCGATAATCCCTTGTATATTCTTAGAGGTTTACAAAGTAAGCTTGTAGATCAGAATTTAGTGAACCTGCCATCGGGACACTTCTTGACGGAAGATGCATCAATATCATCTTATTCTTCTTAACTCTTTTCTTTCTAATAAGTGAAACAGCTTCCACTAAGAATTATGCTTAAATTTCCCTTTTTTTCCTCACTTTGCAGCTTTCATCTTAGGTGGGAAGAAATGATTCAGCCTAGATTAAATAGATCTGAATACCTGCTATTTTCCTTGGGCTTTTAGAGTTTTTGCTAACAATCACAAGTACGGTCCTGATCATCATATAACAGCATAATGTGTTAATTTTTTGGAATGACTTTTATGATTAACCTTGATTTAGCAATAACATTGATCCCATTTCCCAACCACAAAGATCAATACAAATTTAATTAACCAAAATGTGTCATTCTGCCACTGTGAAGCTAAATTCTCCAAGGACGGAAGCTGCTTAAGAATTTCTAGGTTTGACTGACATTCAGATATTCCAGAAACTACCAAGATCCTGAGATTGTTTCTAGGGAATGCCTTTGCTCCACTGGGAAGTATCTCAAAATGTCGCCTGTGAGTTTGAAGGTAACTGAGTACACCTTTTTTTCACAGTTGCAGAGTTTGACTCTGGCTTATGGAAAGAAAGCAGACATTTATTCTTGACTTGCTTCAGAGTAAATTGGCCGATGCCCATGTTAACTGTTACAGACATTTTGATCTAAGTTTGTCTGTAGCCAACAGCAGGGTCTTTGGAAGAAATACATTTGCAGGGAAGGTTCATTTTCTTTGAGATCTTTTTTATTATGGTAAAACATGTAACATAAAATTTACCATTTTTTAACCACTTTTAAGTACACAGTATACTGTTCTGTGGCATTAAGTGCATTCACCATCCATCTCCAGAACTTTTTCATCTTCCCAAATTAAAACTCTAAGTAATAACTCTCCTCTCCTCTCCGTTCCCCCCCACCCCCCAGCTTTCTGTCTCCATTTCTGACTACTCTAGGTACTTCATGTAAGGGGGATCCTAGGTTATTTGTCCTTTTGTGTCTCACTTATTTAACTTAGCATAATGTCTTCAAGGTTCATCCGTGTTATAGCATGTGTCAGAATTTCATTTTTTTTGTAAGCTAAATAATATTCCGCTGTACGTATAGACGACATGTTTATCCATTCATCCATCGGTGGATATCCGGGTTGTTTCCATCTTCTGGCGATCGTGAATAATGTTACGAAGGACATTGGGCTGCAAACATCTGTTCAGCTTCCTTCTTTCAGTTCTTTTGGTTTTATACCTAGAAATGGAATTGCTGGATCATCTGGTAATTGTATGTTGAATGCTTTGAGAAACCATCATGTTTTCCCGGAGGTTCATTTTTAAGTAATCTTGGCAAGGTCTGATAGCAATGGAATCTAACCATGCCTCACCTTATCTCACACAAGAGTTAGCAAACTATAGCCTGTGGGCCAAATTTAACCCATTACCTACTTTTGTACAGTCAACAAGCTAAGGATGGTTTTTACTTTTTTTTTTTTTTTTTTGCAGTACGCGGGCCTCTCACTGTTGTGGCCTCTCCCGTTGCAGAGCACAGGCTCCGGACGCGCAGGCTCAGCGGCCATGGCTCACGGGCCCAGCCGCTCCGCGGCATGTGGGATCTTCCCAGACCGGGGCACGAACCTGTGTTCCCTGCATTAGCAGGCGGACACCCAACCACTGCGCCATCAGGGAAGCCCGGTTTTTACATTTTTAAGTGGTCCAAAAAATCAAACCAAGAAGAACGACAAGTCATGATGCGTGAAAAGTCTATTAATTAAAGTTTCCTCGAAACACAGCTCTACCCATTGATGTCTGTGTTGTCTGACTGTTGCTCACTACAGTGGTGGAATTGAGTGGTTGTAACTCTTTATGACCCATGACGTGAAAAATATTTACTGCCTGGCCCTTTAAGAACAGGTCTGCCAACCTAGGGTTTCCCTGGTGGTGCAGTGGTTGAGAGTCCGCCTGCCGACGCAGGGGACACGGGTTCGTGCCCCGGTCCGGGAAGATCACACATGCCGCGGAGTGGCTGGGCCCGTGAGCCATGGCCGCTGAGCCTGCGAATCCGGAGCCTGTGCTCCGCAATGGGAGAGGCCACAACAGTGAGAGGCCCGCATACCGCAAAAAAGAAAAAAAAAGAACAGGTCTGCCAACCTCGAATGGAATAGGTTAACATGACAACAGGTCAGATGAGCATATTTACACCTGTTGAATGCTCTGCCCGTGTACGGGGGCCTTTCCAGTGGTCTTGGTGGGTCATCGAGCCGTCTCCTTAATTTATCACACTGTTCTGAACTAATTTGTGTCACCGTTTCACAATGAAGCATCAGTCCTTGGGGAGACTTTCTTCGGTCGGAGATGCAGGTGTAAAACCCCAGCCAAGCTTGAACTCGCCCACTTCAGGTGCATTTGCTTTTCTGTTCCCAGTGCCAGAGTTTGCCTCCCTGTCCTTGTAAGGGACTGTCTCTTCCCACTGAAAAAGAAGTAAATCTCTGTATAATGGAGGATCCAAACTGAGAAAGATGTCTCAAAATTCGCTTACTTTTCTCATATACTTTTTTGGGAACAAGGTTTGTGCCCTACTAAAAGGCACTGTCTTCTATTTTTAATCTGTGATATTTCTGTAAAACCATGTAAATGTCACACTTAGAACAGAAGGGCATTCTCAGCATTTTTTTTACAAAGTGCTTTTCTGTGCAGTTAGGGCTGTGTGTGACTTGTGAAAATTTCTGTTCACACAACCGGAAATCTGACACAGCACTTGTTCCCTCTGTTAACAATGACGTCTTCAAAGTACCATTTTAGGGTAACACTTTGTTCTGTTTAATTTGTTGTCAGAAATATCATCCCCAGAGCTTCTTAATATACACAAGTACCTATATACTTATGCATTTAATGTATTATTTTCTTTAATTCATGAAAGTGATCTTAAGGCCTGAGAGAAATTTGAACAGCTCAAAGGAAATCAGGCTGAGCTTAAACTAGGAAATTCACTTAAATTCTATTTTTCCTTTATATTTGGTTTTTATAGGAAATAGGGCGTTTGCATTTTTGAAACTGTGTTTGAAATTATATTTGCGTGAAGAAGCCTGTTGCCTACTAGGCTGGTAAAATGGTATCAATAAAATAGAGAAAGGTAGGCAGATAAAATCATTTGGTTAAGTGTAGCATGAAGATAACCGCTTGTCAAGAATTGTAGCATCTACACTCAGTCTAATCTGATTTGTTTTCTCATGTGATCCTGTTCCTTTTTTCTTTCTTAGACACGCTTGCTCACTTAAGAATTCCGTTGTTTGAAAACCAAGTAACTTGTTTCCATTTAAGAAAAACTAGGGATAAATGTGATTATGTTCCAGTTGAAACGAAAGCATTATTCTGTTACACTTTTGTGTGACTCTTTCAGTCCCTTTAAGGGAATTCTCACATTTATTCCTTTGTGGGAGTGACTGATGAAAATGTAGATTTATCTTGGCTTTTTATTTATGTTTTAATTGTGGTAAAATACACATAAGATTCATCTTGGTTTTTATTTTTTCTTTAAAAATCACAGAGAATATAGAACAAAAGGAACATAGCAGAATTCCCTTGCCCAGTGTACAGCTGTTCCCATGCTGTGATTATAATTGTAACTATCGTTCTGTACAAGCCTGCACGTCTGGCTTTGTGTGTATTTGAACATAGGAATTTGTGCAGTGTAACTGTAAAGCACTATGCTCCTTTCAGGGCACAGAAAAGTTAAGTTACTTACCAGGAGACACACAGCCCTCAGCGAGGGATTCTGGGGTTTAGCCAAGGTCACTCCGGGACCACACTGCTTCTCAGAGAGTCTGCCAGCTTGCATTGTAAGGGATGCATTGTAAGGGAGCCACTACCCTGTGCAAGCACTGAGTGTAAATTTCTGAGAAACAAGGCCACACTGAAATCTAGAGAAGAGAAAGCCAACTTAGACCGGGCATAAATACAGCATGACTGAGATGGGTAAACAAGACATAGGCAAGGGTTTGGCCTTCAAGGCAAATATAAACTGTTAGAGGAAGGACCGGTTTTTTGTTTTTTTTTAAGAGTCCCTCAGAAGTGCCATCTAAAGATAGGCCGAGTGGTGCAGTGGAAGAACGACGGGATTTAGGGTCAAACAACCTGGCGTGACTTCCAGGTTCCGACCCCCCTGGTGATCGGCTGTCCAAGTCTGTGAGATATTGGAGGATGGTGACGAATTCAGTGGTGGGGAATGCATCCATGTTGCCCTGAAGCATGACACAAATGCTGTGTTTCTCTGTCCCTCACGTGCACGTTTGGGCATACGTATTGCTGATCAGGCACGGTGAGATTCTCTATATTTTATGTGACTTCAGCATCCCAAGCCCACACTGTAAAAGCCAGTGGGGGACCTTCATGCCGTTAGGAATCTGGGAATTCTGAGAACCAGTCAGAAGAGGTAGTTGACTCACAGAAATGCTCATGTGTTCTTTTTTCTATCTCAAGATTCAGTCTCCCTTTTAAACTAGGAAAACTCAAGTCTTTTTTCGACAGAGGCAATGCCAGACCGTGCACTGGCCGTTGCTTCCGTGAGGTGTGCTATCTTTCAGGGCCCCACGTCATCCATTTCCAGAGGTCAGTGGTACCTACTCCCTCGCTGGGCTTATGTCCGAGGGCTTCGTCACAATAAAAGCGGGCTTTACTTAACGGATGGATTTCTTGGTCCTGCTTCACACGAATTGTCTGAAGTGTTTCTTTCCCCAGAGAATTTCATACTAGAAACTGCCGTTTGCAGCCACCACACGTGAGAGTAAACTTACGCTGATGTGGTTCAGCCACATGAGACTGAGGAAGAAGCAAACGTACAACTCTTTAGCCATCGTGTCCGAGAGACCCAGTCTGCGTGTGCTTCCAGCCCCTGTCTTTGGAGGACAGACGGAAGGGCACCCACACGAGTTTATTCGAGTTAGCAGTGTCACGTAGCAGGAGAGGGCAGTGAGGCATCAGAATTCTAAAAAGGTGGGCAACGTTCATTTTAGGAATTGGAAAATACTCATATTCAGTAGGCATTGTCGCATGAAATTAGGCCTTATGTGAGAATGCCCGTTGTACATATTTAGCTATGATTTTGCCGTCATTTATCTTAATAATTGCTGCGTATGATTTCACAAATTTCCAGTACCCGCGATGGAACAGGGAGGCATTAACGTCTTGAAGGCAGATCAGACAACAGAGTAAGAAGTTTAATGGGAACGAGGGTATGTAGAAATTGCCTAGGCTTTATCCCTAAAGAACTGAAATTCCGTTTCTGCTCTATCATTAGCTCAGCTGACTGCACACTCTGCTGGCTTCTTGGTCAGAGGAATGACCTACTTGGTCATCCTCCTCATCTATAAATAAACGGTCTCTATAAATAAGATATTCACTGTTGATCTAAGACTCCATGAGTCTGGGTACGACGTAATGGGACAGATACGCACGTGAACAAAACGTAAAGCCACATGGTGGCCCACTCCTGTTTCGGCTACTATGTCGTAGACATAGAGAGTAACTGTGAGAAAGTCTCATGTCAGTCAGGTGAGAAAAATAAAGTGTCATAGAAAATCCAAAAATGAATTCAACTTAGTTGCTTGTCGGTGCACTGCAAGTGACTGAATACATTTCAGACCGGCTCGGAAGTGTTAAAGATTAACCAAATGTGAAAGGGTTAGAATTGTGCGTAATGGGTGCATTGTGTACATGCAAATTGATTATTCAAAGTGTCTAGAAGACTTCTCTCAATAAAGTGTGTTATTGGTTGCAAATTCCGAGGTACTTCCATCGTGCAAAAATAACTGACTACCGGACTTCCCTGGTGGCGCAGTGGTTAAGAATCCGCCTGCCAGTGCGGGGGGCACGGGTTTGAGCCCTAGTCCGGGAAGAGCCCACGTGCCATGAAGCAGCTAAGCCCGTGTGCCACAACTACTGAGCCTGTGTTCTAGAGCCCGTGAGCCACAACTACCGAGCCCACGTGCCACAACTACTGAAGCCCACACGTCTAGAGCCTGTGCTCCGCAACAAGAGAAACCACTGCAACGAGAAGCCCGCACACCGCAACGAAGACCCAAAGCAGCCCAAAATTTTAAATTAATTAATTAATTAATTTAAAAGAACCTGACTACCTACCTTCTATCTAAATTACTGTGAATTAGTGTGCCGTGAAATGATGAGAGCCCCAAAACTGAAGCGAGAACGGGGGGTTCAAATCCTAACCACTTATAATCTGTGAAGCCCAGTTCTGTTCACTTGAACTCTCTAGATCTTGGCCTCTTTATCCACAAAGTGGGAATAACGAAAGGGCTCCTGTGATGGTTAAGTTGTATAATGGACCTAATAGACTTTATAAAATGTACACTTCCTTTGTGGACTGACGGGCAAGGAGTGGTTTTATGTAGGCGGGTAGTCAGCAGCCTTGCTGTTCAAGGATGTCAGTGATGCAAACAACTGGTATGTGCCACTCATGACTAAATTCAAAGATTATAGTCAGCAAAATGTATTTGTGTTAAAAGTAAGAACGTATGTGTGGAAACTTGTAGAAGACTGTGGAAGCAGCTCGTGAGTACAGGCTGTCTCTGCGTAGTGAGAGTGGGAGGACTTGGGGAGAGAAAACTTTTAACATTTTATCCTCATGTCAGGATTTCTCAACCTCAGCACTAGTGACACGTGGGGCCCGATAATCCTTTCTCACGGGGGGACGTCTCGTGCATTGAACGAGGTTAGCAGCATCCCTGACCTTTACCCATCCCGTGCCAGGGCCCTTCCCCCCAAGTTGTGATGAGGAATGTCTTCCGGACTTTACCCGATGACCTTTGGGGGACAAAATTGCCTGCGGTTGAGAATGACTTAAAATCTCTCCCATGAACATGTATTACTTATATAAGTTGAATGGCATTTTTTAAAAAATAAAATTAACCCAAAGGAGTTGAAAACTTACTTCCCTGCAAAAACCTGCACACGGATGTTTATAGCAGCTTTTATCTGTCATTGCCAAAACTTGGATGTCCTTTGGTAGGTGAACGGGTGCATCTAGACCATGGAATTATTATTCAGCGCTAAAAAGAAATGAGCTCAAGCCAGGAAAAGACACGGAGGAACCTGAAATGCACATCACTAAGTGAGAGAAGCCAACCAGAAAAGACTACATGCTGTATGATTCCAACTCTGTGACCTTCTGGAAAAGGCCAAACTACAGAGACAGCCAAAAGATGAGTGGTTCCCAGGGTTTAGGGAACTGGGGAGGGATGAGTGGGTGGAACACAGGACTTTTAAGGCAGTGAAACGATTCTTTATGATACTGTAGTGGTGACCACGTGTCATTCATTATAAATTTGTCAAAACCCATAGAAGGTACACCACCAAGAGTGAACCCTTATATAAACTATGGGCTTCGGGTGATGCTGATGTGTCAGTACGGGTTCCTCGGCTGTAGCAGATGTACCCTCTGGAGGGGGGTGTGGACAATGGGGGAGGCTGTGCATGTGTTGGGGGGCAGGGGGCGTATGGGAACTCTCTGTGCCTTCCTCTCCATTCTGCTGTGAACCTAAAACTGCTCTAAAAACTAAACCTATTAAAAATAATTTTCAAAAAGGAAAAAAGAAATTAAAGATGTCATCTCCACACTGATGAGATTATTCTGTTCAGGTTCACAGTTCTGTGATCCATAAAATAAAAGAATTGGGAAGTTTTCGTGAGACTTTGCACTTGGGGTCTGAAAGCACCATCTTAACGCAGCATGGCGTTTGCACGCGTGTCCTGAGGGCTCCCTGTGGCAGCTGTGTGTGTGTCCCAGGACCCAGGAACCTGGGCTGAAGTCCACCCCACACTCCTGCTGCCGTCTCCACTGTGCTCATTCCCAGGAACAAGGCACAGACCTGCTTCACTTCTGGAATAAAGCACTTTTGTCATGTGTTCATGCCTCAAGTCACCCTGATGATATTTTACGGTTGTCTGTTTTAATTTCGTAATGAGTTATGAGTGCACACCTTAATAAAATGAACATGATTTTGCCCCGGGGCAGGGGTCGGCAGACTCCTGCCTGTAGGCCAACCCCGCCTTCCACCTATTTTTGTAAAGTTTTATTGAAACACACCCACGCCCATTTACGTACTGTCTATTGCTGCTTTTGAGCTGAGGCACAGTTGAGTACCTGTAGCAGTATGGCTGCCAAGTCCAAGATACCTGCTGTTTGGCCCTTTGCAGAAAAAGTGTGCTCACCCCTGCTTTACAGTTCTGGAACTTCACCTTCTTCTGTTGTCATCTCTCGATATGTCTCCCAATTTTTAAATTCAATTTCAGGAAAGGGGAGGATAATCAATAGAGTAACCTAATTAGACAAATAATAGAGACCGCCAAGTACATCCCATCTGAAGTATTCTGGGGTATTCCTTGTGTTTCTCTGCACACCATGTGTACTAGCATGTATTTATTGAAATGCGTGCCCCGTGGGCTTTTGGATCAAAGATACAAAACACCATCGTTTTCTTTTATTAAAAAAAGAAGTGTTGGGCTTCCCTGGTGGCGCAGTGGTTGAGAGTCCGCCTGCCGATGCAGGGGACACGGGTTCATGCCCCGGTCCGGGAAGATCCCACATGCCGCGGAGCGGCTGGGCCCGTGAGCCATGGCCGCTGAGCCTGCGCGTCTGGAGCCTGTGCTCCGCAATGGGAGAGGCCACAACAGTGAGAGGCCCGCGTAACACACACACACACACACACACAAAAAAAAGTGTTGCCATGATAAGGGCACTTGAAAGAACAGGGCAGTTGTATGCGGAATTTTGTACCAGGTGCTGCTGGAGCCATTGTTTTAAGAAGGTTTCTCAAGAAACAGACTCCAAGACTGAGGTGGAGTGGGAAGTTAGCTGGGGTTACAGATCTCCTGCAGGGGCATGGAAGCAGGGTGGGGCCGGGCGTGGCGCTGCCATGCCACCCGGAAAGCCCTTTGTGCCCCATCCCTCCAAGCACCACCCCCTATCCAAGCACTTCTCTTTTTTTTGGGGGGGGGGGCCGCGCCCTGCGGCATGTGGGATCTAGTTCCCCGACCAGGGATCGAACCCATACCCCCTGCATTGGGAGCGTGGAGTGTTAACCACTGGACCGCCAGGGAAGTCCCTCCAAGCACTTGTCTCAGCTCCAGTGTTACGGACTTCAAGAACCGAGGCTGTGACTTCTCAGAATTCTATTCCTAAACCCCCAAGGGTGTCTTACGTGAGCAGGCAGATGCAGCCTCGGTGTGACGATGCTGAGACTTCTTAAGGAGCCTGGTGGTCTGGTCACTCTGCCATCTGCTCCCAGCAGAGCAGGATCAGTGGGCTGTGTTCTCTTCACGTGTGGATCCCTCACGAAAGGCAGCTGCTCTCCTCCAGGCCCAGGAATCGCTCTGTTTCGCTTCCTGTTCTATGTCGTCTTCACCTCCATAGCGTCCTCCCCGGCCTCACTAAGCAGGGAAGAAATACAAGAAATCACAGAAGATGAGAATGATAAGTGGAACATAATAGGAATACATATCAATAATGTATAGTAAATGTATATAATGCATCAACATGTGTCAAATATACATACATGTATTCAGAGACAATATGTACTTAGGCAAAGTGGGTTTGTTACAGAGTTGAGTGTGGCTTTTTTATCTAGTCTCACACTCATTTTAATCGGAAAGGTTGTACCATTTCATTTACCACCAACTTTCTGTCTTCTGCTTGTGTCGTGCTTTCTGGTTTTTTTTCCCCTCCGTTCCTCCACTTTTGCCTAAACTGAGAATTTTTTATGATTTTACTTCACTGTTAGCTTGTTAGCTATACCTCTTTGTTTTATTTTTACAGTGTTACACGAACATTTGCAGTATGCATTTTAACTTATCACGGTCTGCATTTGAAGGATACTTTACCACATCATGTATAAGAAACTTACAACAATCTGTTTCTGTTTGCCTTCTATACCTAGTTCTTTGTGCTTCTGTTGACATACCTCTTTCATATATGTTTAAAATGCTACAATACATAGTTATTTTGTATCAAGTATTTATATGTAAAAGAAACTTCAAAATGAGAAGAAAATATTTTTATATTCACCCCAATAGTTACCATTTCTGTCACCGTTCCTTTGCATAAATCCAAGTTTCCATCTGAGATCATTCTTCTTACAGAACTTGCATTAATATTTCCTGTGGTACAGATCTCCTAGCAGTGAATTCTGTCTGCATTTGTTGTTTGTTTGGAAAATTCTTTACTTTGCCTTCATGTTTTGAAAGATGTTTCATCTGAGTGTAGAATTTTAGGTTGACATATTCTTTCAGCCCTTGGAAGGTTTTGTTCCGTTGTCCAGAATAATGCAAGCCAGAAGACAACAAGTTTTTGGGATTTGTTTATCTTTTTCCTCTGGATGTAATTTTTTTTCCCCCTCTGGCTGCTTTTAAGAGTTTCTTTTGTTGCTGATTTGCAGGAAATTGTACTTTATTGGGGTTTTCTCTGGTGTTTATCCTGCATGGGGTTTGTTTAGCTTCTCGGATCCATTTTACCTTTTTCAAACCTAGAATTTTCCAACCGATTTGATCTTGAAATCTTTGCTATAAATATCACGTTGTCATCTTTAAGAGCTACTGTTTTAGAAATGAGCACTAAAATGAACACAATCTACTTTGGGAAATGAAGATAAAAATCAGTGTTTATAATCTTTGCGTGATTGTAAGTTTCTGTTGCCTCCTTGGGCCACAGAGAGTTGGGTTCCCCAGGAAGTTCTCAGACCCCCGCCCTGGTAGTGTGCAGAGTGTGTCCACATCATTAGCTTGTGAATGAGGTTTCATTAGTAACTGTCTGGGTAACTGCCAGCTTTATGGGCGTGCTGCAATAGTGACCATTTCCCCATCTCAAATATAGGTCAAAAACTTTACCAAAACCTTTCTCACATTTCGTACAGTAATGATCTGTTGACACATTAACGCACAGGAAAGGAGAGTTGATGGCACACCCAAGATTACCGTCTACAGATAACAGTACTGAAATGTAACTTCCAAAAAACGTTCAAACTCTACATTTTTTTTAGACATTGGACAACAAATATTACCATTTAACTATGGAGACTTTTTTTAAAATAATTTTTTCAGGGCTACTGATTTTTTTCTTTCTTTCTTTTTGGCTGTGTTGGGTCTTCATCGCTGCGCGAGGGCTTTTCTCTAGTTGTGGCGAGCGGGGGCTACACTTCGTTGCGGCGCGCAGGCTTCTTGTTGTGGAGCACAGGCTCTAGGCGCGTGGGCTTCAGTAGTATGGCACGCGGGCTCAGTAGTTGTGGCGCACGGGCTTAGTTGCTCCGCAGCATGTGGGATCTTCCCGGACCAGGGCTCGAACCCGTGTCCCCTGCATTGGCAGGCAGATTCTTAACCACTGCAGCACCAGGGAAGCCCGACCATGCAGGCTTTTTAAAAGGAAGATCTTTTAAGATGTTACTTGGTTTTAATTTATACCTTTCTGTTGTTTTTATGGTGTATATGCTTATTCTCAAAGAATATTAAAGGTTGGGCCTTTGGAATTTATGCACAAAGTTTGTGTTTATCATTAAGAAAAATTCAAAACATCTTTTCTGTGTCATAAATAGAACTTTAACAGAGAAGGGATCCCTTTAGTGTTGTCTCTTCGACTTTACACGTAAACAGAGAAGGGTACACCCTTACCATAGTGGCAAAAAAATAAATAATCCACCTAAATAAAGGGTATTCCAAAAATAGATTTTTTTAAAAAGATGAGATGATAAGAAATGAGATGATTAATGCACTGTGACCTTTCACCTCACAGTACCCATTTTCCTAGTTCGGTGAGTGAAAAGAGAAATGTGGATGATGGCCTGGTTTTAATTCCCAGTGTATAAAGGCTCATCGAGAAGTGTCCTACTTCTTGACACTATTATGATATTAAAAGTAACGTTTATTTTTGTAAGTCATTACCAACTTGGCACACTTGCATTCATTTTCGTCAAGTACTGTCATCTTTAGATTTCATGCTTCCAGAGTCTAAAGAAATGCACTTTGGTTTTATATTCTCTTGGGGAACCTACAGTCTTCCAACCGCAGAACCTCCCTTTATTGGACTGTCTAGCAACTGATGTATTCAAAGCCAATCAGAAAGTTGTCTTTAAAATTTCAGCATATTTCTAAAAAGTCGGAAATTTGGGAGAGAGGGGCAAACCATAGCATATTGTACATGGAGTGTCATTATCTAGGTGGGTACCTGGGTACATGGAGGAGCCAGATGAGGAAGGTGGTTCACAAAATTTCTACTGCCTGCAGCTCAGAGCCATGAGAAAGTCGTAACAGGAGAGAGATAATTTAGTGTATGTGAACCCCTGGTATGACACTGTTAGTGGTGGTTCCTGGATATATCATTGAAAACACATTGTGAGATTCTGGTAGGAAGGATTCTTTCATTGTTTATTAAAAGGATTACATAACTTAAAGCACTTAGAACAGAGCCAGGCGGATAATAGATGCAATTATGTGTAAACTATTTTTTTTTTTTTTTTTTTTTTTGCGGTACGCAGGCCTCTCACTGTTGTGGTCTCTCCCGTTGCGGAGCACAGGCTCTGGATGCGCAGGCTCAGCGGCCATGGCTCATGGGCCCAGCCACTCCGCGGCGTGTGGCATCTTCCCGGACTGGGGCACGAACTCGTGTCCCATGCATTGGCAGGTGGACCCTCAACCACTGCGCCACCAGGGAAGCCCTGTGTAAACTATTTTTATTGTTTTTTTTTCTTTTCCATTATAGTTTATTACAAGACATTGAATATAGTTCCCTGTACTTTATAGAAGGACTTTGTTGTTTATCTGTTTTATATATAGTAATGTGTACTTGCTAATCACAAAGTCCTAATTTATCTTCCCCTGAACCCTGCGCCTGCCAAATCCCCTTTGGTAACCATAAATTTGTTTTCTACATCTGTGAGTCTGTTTCTGTTTTTTAAATAAGTTCATTTGTATCATAGTTTAGATTCCACATATAAGTGGTATATGATATTTGTTTTCCTCTGTCTGACTTACTTTACTTCATATGATAATCTCTAAGTCCATCCATGTTGTTGTAAATAGCATTATTTCATTCTTTTTTATGCCTGAGTAATATTCCATTGTGTGTGTGTGCATGTACTACATCTTCTTTGTCCGTTCATCTGTTGATGGACACTTAAGTTGTTTCCATGTCTTGGCTATTGTAAATAGTGCTGCTATGAACATTGGGTTGCATTTATCTTTTTGAATTAGCATTTTCTGCAGATATATGCCCAGGAGTAGGATTGCTGGATCACGTGGTAATTCTATTTTTAGTTTTTTAAGGAATTTTCATACCGTTCTCCATAGTGGCTGTATCAATTTACATTCCCACCAACAGTGTAGGGGGGGTTCCCTTTTCTCCACACCCTTGCCAGCATTCATTATTTGTAGACATTTTAATGATGGCCATCCTGATCTGTGTGAGGTGATACCTCATTATAGTTTTGATTTGAATTTGTCTAATAATTAGCAATGTTGAGCATCTTTTCATGTGCTTATTGGCCATATGTATGTCTTCTTTGGAGAAATGTCCATTTAGGTCTTCTGCCCATTTTTTTTTTTTTTTTTTTTTTTGCGGTATGCGGGCCTCTCACTGTTGTGGCCTCCCCCGTTGCGGAGCACAGGCTCCGGATGCGCAGGCCCAGCGGCCATGGCTCACGGGCCCAGCCGCTCCGCGGCATATGGGATCCTCCCAGACCGGGGCACGAACCCGTATCCCCTGCATCGGCAGGCGGACTCTCAACCACTGCGCCACCAGGGAGGCCCTTCTGCCCATTTTTTGATGGAGTTGTGTTTTTTTTATTGAGTTGTATGAGCTGTTTGTATATTTTGGAAATTAAGCCCTTGACAGTCGCATCATTTGCAGATATTTTCTCCCAGCCCATAGGTTGTCTTTTTGTTTTGTTTATGGTTTCTTTTGCTGTGCAAAAGCTTGTAAGTTTGATGAGGTCCCATTTGTTTATTTTTGTTTTGTTTGTTTGTTTGTTTGTTTTGTGGTACGCGGGCCTCTCACTGCTGTGGCCTCTCCCGTCGCGGAGCACAGGCTCCGGATGCGCAGGCTCAGTGGCCACGGCTCACGGGCCCAGCCACTCCGCGGCATGTGGGATCTTCCCAGACTGGGGCACGAACCCGTGTCCCCTGCATCGGCAGGCGGACTCTCAACCACTGCGCCACCAGGGAAGCCCTATTTTTGTTTTTATTTCTATTGCCTTGGGAGACTGACCTAAGGCAACACTGGTATGATTTATGTCAGATAATTTTTTACCTATGCTCTCTTTTAGGAGTTTTATGGTATCATGTCTTATATTTATAAGTCTTTAAGGCATTTTGAGTTTATTTTTGTGTATGGTGTGATGGTGTGTTCTAACTTCCTTGATTTACATGTGGCTGTCCAACTTTCCCAGCACCACCTGCTGAAGAGACTGTCTTTTCTCCATTGTATATTCTTGCCACTTCTGTCGAAGATTAATTGACTGTAGCTGTGTGGGTTTATTTCTGGGCTCTCAGTTCTGTTCCATTGATCCGTATGTCTGTTTTTGTATCAATACCACACTGTTTTGATTACTGTAACTTTGTAGTAGTATTGCCTAAAGTCTGGGAGGGTTCTGCCTCCTCCTTTGTTTTGTTTTTTTTTTCCTCAGGATTGCTTTGGCAATTCTGGGTCTTTTACGGTTTCATATTAATATTTGGATTATGTGTTCTACTTCTGTGAGAAATGTCATGGGTACTTTTATAGGGATCACATTAAATCTGTAGATTGCTTTGGGTAGTATTCTGTAGTATTGCTTTGGGTAGTAATCCATAGTATTGCTTTGGGTAATCTGTAGTATTGCCATTTTAGCAATATTAATTCTTCCAATCCAAGAGCATGGGATGTCTTTCCATTTCTCGGAATCATCTTCAGTTTCCTTTATCAGTGTTTTATAGTTCTCAGCATATAAGTCTTTCACCTACTTGATGAGGTTTATTCCTAAATTTTTTTTGAAGCGATTTAAAAGGGATTGTTTATTGTTTTTTTGGTTTCTTTTTATTTATTTCTTTTTTTTTTTTTACTTTCCCTTTCTGATATTTCATTGTTAGTGTAAAGAAGTGCAACAGCTTTCTGTATGTTAATCTTGTATCCTGCTACCTTGCTGAATTCGTTTATCAGTTCTAGTAGTTTTTGCCTGGAGTCTTTAGGGTTTTCTATATATAATATCATGTCATCTGCGTATAATGATAATTTAATCTCTTCCTTTGCAATTTGGATACCTTTTATTCCTTTTTCTTGTCTGATTGCCGTGGCTAGGACTTCCAATACTATGTTGAATAGATGTGGTAGAGTCTGCATCCTTGCTACAGATATTAGCAGAAAGACTTTCAGCTTTTCACCATTGAATATTATGTTGGCTGTGGGTTTGTCATAAATAGCTTTTATTATGTTGATATGTTCCCTCTGTGCCCACTTTGGTAGGGGTTTTTATCATGAACGGATGTTGAATTTTGTCAAATGCTTATTCTGCATCTACAGAGATGATCATGTGGTTTTTGTCTTTTTTTGATACGATGTATCACATTGATTGATTTTTATATGTTGAACCATCCTTGTGACCCTGGAATGAATCCAACTTGATTACGGTGTATGATTTTTTTTTATGTGTTGTTGAATTTGGTTTGCTAATATTTTGTTGAGAATTTTTGCATCCATATTCATCGAAGATATTGGCCTGTAATTTTCTTTTTTGGTAGTGTCTTTGTCTGGGTTTGGTATCAGGGTGATGGTGACTTCATAGAATGTGTTCGGGAGTGTTTCTTCCTCTTCATCCTCCTGGAAGAGTTTGAAAAAAATCGGTATAAGTTTTCCTTTGTTTGGTAGAATTCCCCAGTGAAGCCATTCGGTCCTGGAATTTGTTTGCAGGGAACTGTTTTTAAATTATAGATTCTATTTCACTTCTGGTGACCGGTCTGTAAAAATATCTGTTTCTTCTTGATTTAGTTTTGATGGGCTGTATATTTCTAGAGACTTGTCCATTTCTTCTAGGTTGTCCAATTTGTTGGCATATAATTGTTCATAGTGTTCTCTTGTGGTTTTTTTAAAATCTCTGCAATATCAGATGTTATTTCTCCTCTCTCGTTTCTTATTTTGTTTATTTGGGTCCTCTCTTTTTTCTTCTTGGTGAGCCTGGCCAGAGGTTTGTTGATTTTTGTTTACCCTTCCAAAAAACCAGTTTTTGGTTTTATTGAGTTTTTCCATTGTTTTATAAAACTCTATTTCCTCTCTGATCTTTATTATTTCCTTCTTTCTGCTGACTTTAGGTTTTGTTTGTTCTTCTTTTTCTAATTCTGTTAGGTAGTAGGTCAGGTTGTTTATCTGAGATTTTTTGCTTACTTTTTGAGGAAGGTCTGTATTGCTATGAACTTTCATCTTAGGATTTCTTTTGCAGCATCCCAAAGATTTTATATGGTTGTGTTTTCATTGTCATTTGTCTCAAGGTATTTTTTAATTTCCTCTTTGATTTCATTGTTGACCCATTGGTTTTTTTAGTAGCATGTTTAGTCTCCATGTAATCGTTTTTCCCTCATTTCTGGTTCTGTGGCTCAATTCTAGTTTCATGCTGTTGTGGTCAGAAAAGATGCTTGAAATAATTTCTATTCACCTTAAGTTTCTTGAGCCTTGTTTTGTGTCCCAGTATGTGGTCTGTCCTAGAGAATGTTCCACGTGAACTTGAAAAGAATGTGTATTCTTGGGTTTTTTTGGATTTAATGTTCTGAAAATAACAATTTTTGTCTAATTGTTCTATTGCGTCATTTAGGATCTCTGTTGCCTTATTATTTTCTGTCTGGAAGATCTGTCCATTGATATTGTTGGGATGTTAAAGTCTCCTACTATTATTGTTTTCCCATCAATTTCTCCCTTTATGTCTGTTAGTATTTGTTTTATGTATTTAGGTGCTCTTTTTTATTGTTTTTCAATAACTTTAACCCAGGGTTACCAATCCTATGGAACGTGGAAAATTGGATCACAGAACTGTTTTTCATGTGATGATACTAAACGCATACTAACCATCTGGAAAACATCATTCTGAAGAACATGCTTTGGCAGACTCTCTCCTACTTCTTTGAAAGCTCCATTTGCTTGGCTTCCAAGTTCCTGTGGTTCTAGGCTTTCCTGGCAGCAGCCGTGCGTGTCATTGTCCCCATTCTATGGATGATGATGTAGAGGCGATTGCTGAAAAGACCTGCTGCCCCAGGTATCTTTCCCACCTGTCCTTCATGGTGTGTTAGACTCTGAGGGTCAGGAATGCTGTGGTGACTTAGCAGGGTGGTTCTGGTAGAGGTCTCTTTGAAGTTGCAGACAAGACATCAACCGGAGCTGCAGGCACTTGATTGTCTGATTGGTACTGGATGATGCAGTGCGATGGTGGCTCTCATGTGGCTGGCATATGGTGCTGGCTGCTGGCTGCGGGCCTCAGTTCTGCTCCATGCTGACCTCTCCACCAGCAGTTAAAGGAATTTAATTGTACACATGTGATTCATTTTTATCAGGAGATGTAATCAATATGTATATAGTTAAGCATTTCATTTATGATCAATAAAAATGTAGGTTTATCCTCAATTTTCACTTAGTGAGCCATATGGATTATTCGTTTTGTTCCACAGATTAGGGCAACCAAGAAGGAAGCATTATGACAATCTATGAAAATATCCCCTAAATAATTATTTTTGAACCTAAGCCCTGTGTGAAACTGTTACTTCACCTTCTAATATTTCACAGTAAGAATCAGGCAGAAGTCATAAAGAGATGAACTTAGTGAGTCTAAAATCTGTTCTGTTAAGGTTTCTTGGCATTATTGGCATTTGGGGGCTGATGAGTCTTCCGTGCAGGGAGGCTGTTCTGTGAGCTGTAGATGCTTAGCGCTATTCCTGGTCTCTACCCACTAGGCGCCAGTACCTCCCCTCCTCCACCTGTGATGACCGAAAGATGTCTCCAGACATTGTCTAGTATCCTACAGTCCCCTGGGGCAGAGAGCACAGCCATCCCTGGTTGGAAACCACTGTGTTAAAATAGGACACACCATGATAGTTCCATGCTTCTATTAGGGGTTACTTACGTGGATCTATATCAGATACTAGTGTGAGAAGGTACCTGGGTAGCCAGAGTCAACTCAAGGGGTCCTGAGAAGCCAGAAGTGCAAGCAATTCCCAACTCAAAACTTTGGAGCTGAACTATCTCAGGGGAGGGAGATTTAGAATTTAGAAGGATTTAGCATGATAGCCAGGGCTGCAGGCAAAACAAAACCAATCCAGCACCTTTGGTTGCCCTGATAGACTTTGCAAAGCTTCTGAGTGGAAGAGTAATTTGGTTTGCCCCAAGGAGAGTGACACTGCACTATTCCTTGTCTCTGGCAAAATGATGTAGAACTATACATACCCAAGGGATGGAAAACGGGGGCTCAAACACATTCCTGGACATCAGTGTTCCTAACAGCAGTATTCACAGTAGCCAAATGCCTATCAGCTGGTGGGTGGAAAGGTAAGCAAAAGGTAGTCCATGCATTCAACAGAATAGTATTCAGCCATACAAAGGAATGAAGTACTGATACATGGTACATTGTGGATGAACCTTGAGAACGTTATGCAAAGTGAAAGAAGCCAGACACAAAGAAGGTATTGTATGGTTCCATTTATATGAAATGTACAGAACAGGCAAATCTGCAGAGACAGAAAGCAGGCTGGTGGTTGCCTGGGCTGGGGGAGGGGGCTTGAGGACTGACCACTTAATGGGCCCAAGGTTTCCTTTTGGGGTGATGTAAATGTTTTGAGACTTGACATAGGGGATGATTGCACAGCATTGTGAGTATACGAAAGGCTTTACGCCTCCTGTGTGGAAGGACTATTAGTCATTGTCTACACCATTCCATGCCAAGAACTGACAGCAACCAGAAAATGAGTCCTTTTTACATTCATTACTACCTTTGAGAGTAAAGTATATATTGCATTTGTTAAAATCATTTGCGTTTCAGGCTTCCCTGGCGGTCCAGTGGTTAAGACTTTGCCTTCCAATGCAGGGGGTGAGGGTTCGATCCCTAGTCAGGGAGCTGAGATCCCTCATGCCTCGCAGCCAAAAAAGCAAAACATAAAACAGAAGCAATATTGTAACAAATTCAATAAAGACTTAAAAAAAGGTGGGGGGACTTCCCTGGTGGTCCAGTGGCTAAGACTCCATGCTCCCAATGCAGGGGGCCTGGGTTTGATCCCTGGTCAGGGGACTAGATCCCACATGCTGCAACTAAGAGTTTGCATGCCGCAACTAAAGATTCCGCGTGCTGCAATGAAGATCCTGCACGCCGCAATGAAGATCCCATGTGCCACAACTAAGACCTGGCGCAGCCAAATAAATAAATTAATTAATTTAAAAAAATCATTTGCGTTTCACACAAATCTTTTTCAGCACGTAAATTTTTGCCAGCACTGTTTTTTGTTTTTGTTTTTGCGGTACGCCGGCCTCTCACCGTTGTGGCCTCTCCCGTTGCGGAGCACAGGCTCCAGACGCGCAGGCTCAGCGGCCATGGCTCATGGGCCCAGGCGTTCCGCGGCATGTGGGATCCTCCCGGACCGGGACACGAACCCGTGTCCCCTGCATCGGCAGGCGGACTCTCAACCACTGCGCCACCAGGGAAGTCCTGCCAACACTGTTTATTGATAGTGGCTCTATTTAGGTGTTAATAATGGGAAAATCAGGACTGACCAGGGATTGGAAGTTCAGGTTTCTCATTTTAACTTATTATTTCTAGTAATAAACTAATTAATTTTGACATGTTGCATAACCAGAATGTTATTAACCAGTCATATTTCACATTTTTTGTGTTTATAACACACAGATGATGTTAATTACATGTACTGAATTTAACAACTTATATCAGAGATAACCTTCAATTTGTGAGTTACCATCTGTTTTGGGCCAGAGAATAGGAATTTGATACTAAAGCTTTTTCCTGAACAGCTTGTAATGAGAGCTGTTTATATATTAATTACTTAATTGAATTATTATGGATTTTAATGTTTTAATTTTCAAGCAGTTTGGGGCTTATTGTGGTGACATCTGCTCATATTTTGATACTTTATGGTGTTTAGCGGTTTCATCATAGGGCTCTTTTGGGTTTACAACCCAGTCCTGAAAATAATTTGCTATCTGCTTCAGGTGTTCTATTTCATCTCCACTACCGAATTTTTTTCATAATGAAATGTATTTTTATTTTATAAGCAAAGTCAATATTCCCTTGTGCCTGCTTCAGTCTGGTGCCCTTTAATTTCTATTCAAAGAGCTATAGAGAAATTTTGTTTAAATCTTATTATTTTCCTTCAGTGGTAGATTTTTTCATTTGTCCTGGTTTTATCTTATATATCCTTATGTTGTTTAAAAGTGTACTGTAATGAAACTTAAGGGCCTATGAACCTGCTTGTAGAATCCTTTTAATCTCCTTTCTTTGAACAGTGTAACTATAAACGTGACTCAGTGAGAGTAATTTACTTGAATTTCCTTAAAACATTTCAGGAGGTTCTGTATAAATTCACTAATAAGAAACACCTCCGGGGCTTCCCTAGTGGCGCAGCGGTTGAGAGTCCACCTGCCGATGCAAGGGACACGGGTTCGTGCCCCGGTCTGGGAAGATCCCACATGTCGCGGAGCGGCTGGGCCCGTGAGCCATGGTCGCTGAGCCTGCTCGTCCGGAGGCCACAACAGTGAGAGGCCTGCGTACTGCAAAAAAAAAAAAAAAAAAAAAGAAAGAAAGAAAGAAACACCTTCATTCATAGCCTCACTTATGGATTTGAATTATATTAAACCTGGCACCTTTTTATTATCACTTAAGACTATTGAACAAGAATTTAGAGAAAATGACAGGCATTTAATTTCCTTAGTTTTTGAGCTTGTAGATCATTTAAACCCTGTAGGAGACTGGATTCACTCACAACTGAAGACAGTTTATGAGGAAGAAGGTAAATATCATTAAGTAGATCCTGGTTGACTGCTTACTGTTTATACTGAGTGAAAAATAAAAATGAGTTTTTGATATGAAGGATTATCTTATGAGATATACCCCCTGGCTTCTTCAGAAATCCATGCAAGTGGAACCTCTGTGAAATGGAAATGTAGGAAAACAATAATGTAAAAGTTGAGAGTCAGTGCTTGCTTTCGCTTTATTTTTAGGGAAGCCAAAAAAGGAAAAAAAGATTCTAATGTTTCTGTGTTTTTTTGAGCACATAGAAGAGTGGATATCTGCACACAAACATGCCTGCCGTGATTATTGTAAACATTTGCCCAAGCAATGTCTGTAATATCAGAAAAGATGTCTGGAGCATCTTTTCTTCTCTTAAGGGTGTGTACAGTTTAATTTATTGGTTGTATGTGATACGGTCCCTAAAAGATATTTCAAGTGGGCATTAATTGTCATTGAATGGTAGCAGGAACAGTATCTGAGCTAAAATCGATCTTATTTACTTTGAGACTTTGTCCTTACAAATCTCTACATGTACCATAATACTGACTGGCCATTTTAATTTCTCCTTTTTCACACTGCAAATAAAACTGCATAGTTTGTGTTAAAGTTTTAGGACAGAGATTGTGAAACAGTAAAATGTGTTAAGTTTGAGTTGGGATGAAAAAGAAAAACAAGGATAGGACAGGTCAAAGGTGAACAATTCCCGAAGAATTTTAAGGTGTTTTCTGTTGTTACTGTTGTTGTGTTTCACATCGCTCTGTTTCTCACCAGGCAGGTCCCAGCAGACACTTGGCGTTTTATATGATCGGATGCTGGGGAGCCCACTGGTTCAAAGGTCTACACATGACGTCAGCCTAAAGGTAAACGCCTGGCGTTGATCTTTGTCTTTTACCTGAAATTCGTTTGAAGCTGAGCTGCGTTTTGCCAAAACTGAACACCTTCTGTTTTAAAATGCTTTGCTTAGAAGGAGTCTGAGGTCTTTCTCCTTGTTGAAGTTGAAGGTAGTAGATAGAGCATCATTAAATAATGTAGTCCATTCTACACGACAGATTGGCCTGTTATTGCCTTCTAAGAATACTGAACCAGCTATTATATTCTGGGTCTTACCGGAAGCAGAGGACACTTTCTAAAATCATTTCCTCTTGTCAACACTGTGAATTAAAATGAAGCTGCAAAATTAATTATAATTGGGCACATGAGTCTAGATCTTCGTTGGCACCTGTATCTTAACGCTATGCTTTATTAGTGTCTTAATATGATTTGTGTCTGTCTGCAAACTGATTTACTACTTAACCTTGAAACTTCTTAGAAGAATATGTAGCTTACTATTTATAGATCTAGTGAGAGGATACGGTATCCAGAAGAGCAAACCAAACAATCGTAGATGGACAGGCATCAAGAGTTGAAGCCCAGGGAGTTCCCTGGCGGTCCAGTGGTTGTTGGGACTTCACACTTGCATTACAGGGGGCATGGGTTTGATCCCTGGTTGGGGAACTAAGATCCTGCAAGCCGCATAGCCAAAAAAAATCAAGAGTTGAAGGCACATTCCAAACTAAAACTGATGGCTCCCTTCCCCATCCGCTACCAAGAAAAAGTGCTGTTATCTTTTGGTAGATGGGATTTTAGGGTTTGATTTTATCATTTACTGTTTTGTGTTTTCTAGTTGTTTCTTCAATTTTTTAAGTTAAAAAACTGATAGAACTTTTGTAATTTTAAGAACATCAAGATGGAAATTTGGGGAAGATTTTTGCTTTATTGTTTTAAAGGAACTAATCAGAACGAAAATGATAGACCCAGTAAGTAAGAATCTTAGAGGGGTGGGATAGGGAGGGTGGGAGAGAGATGCAAGAGGGAGGAGATATGGGGATATACGTATATGTATAGCTGATTCATTTTGTTATAAAGCAGAAACCAACGCACCATTGTAAAGCAATTATAATCCAATAAAGATGTTAAAAAAAAGAACCTTATTGAAGTATTTTTGTTTAAAGCCAAATATATAACAAGGTAAATATGTACAGTTGACCCTTGCCTGGGTTTGAACTTCACAGGTCCACTTATACATGGATTTTTTTCAATAAACCATGGACTACTGTATACAGTCCATGGTTGAATCCACAGATGAGGAATCATGGACACAGAGGGCCAACTGTAAAGTTATAAGTGGGTTTTCAACTGCACAGGGGCCAATCCCCCTAACCCCCATGTTGTTAAAGGTTCAACTGTATTAGAATTTCAATATTTTACTTAAATATTTGAAAAGTTTAGTTTGTTTTAAAAAATAAAAAATTATAAAAGGTTAATTGAGTCTGTGACATCAGATGTTGACATCCGTGTTGTAACATGAATCCTTTTTTATGGCGAAATAATATTCCATTGTATGGACGTACCACATTGTGTTTATCCATTCATCAGTTGATGGACATTTGAGTTGTATTTACTCTTATTGAGTGGTTATGAATAATGCTGCCATGAACATTCGTGTACCGGTTTTGTGTGGACGTATACCTTCATGCCTCTTGGGTGTATACCTGGCAGTAGAATTGCCAAGTTGTTATGGTAACTCTGTTTAACATTTTGAAGAACTGTCCAACTTTTCCAAAGTGGCTGCACCATCAGTCAGTATGTTTTGAAATGCAGTTGAACCATATTTTAAATGTCAGAGGGAAGAGGAGGTCTGTTGCTCATTAGTGTTTCGATTGTGTATTAATTCAGTATTTAGGGAACGTAAGCTTTGCTTGAATTGAATTGAATTGGGCACACGCTGACTTCCTGCTGTGTGTGAGGCATTGGTGTTTAGCTTTATAGATGACTCTGGAAATTTTTGTAGCCTTTAACTCCTTGCACAGTTTATACATGCAGATGGTCATTTGGGATCATGCTGGGAAATGACACACTGTTGCTTACCTACCACAGGACCCATGGTGCATCCACGAGCTTGGGAGTCATCTGTATAAACCACATGCCCTTCCTCTCTATGTTGGGTGCTGTGCGTCAGAAAGTGAGGGCTAAGATCTGTTCCCCTTAGACTTACCTAGTTTCGGCAGGTGCCTCCTTTGAAAGCCATTCGCAGCAGACCGTGGCTGTGGTGTTTTCTTGGCTCTTCATTTCACGGTGGTTGGTGTGTGCACAAGGAACATCCACATTTCGGGGCATCACCTTCAGGTTCTCAGACAGGAAGATTTCAGGCTGGGATGCGACAAGGCAGGTGTGCTGTAATGTAGAAAGGAGGAAATCTTCAGGAGAGCGAGCTTGGCAGACCTTTTCTGTCAAGGGCTAGAGAGTAGATATTTGAGGCTTTGTGGGCCAGTGGTCTGTGCTGCAGCTGCTCAGTTCTGCCCTTGTTGTGTGAGAGCAGCTGCCGATCTCACACAGATGAACAAATGTGGCTGAGTGCCAACAAAACTTCACTGACGGACACTGGAATCTGAATGTTGTATCAGTTTCATGGGTGGCAAAATAGCATCATTTTGATTTCCTTTTCAACCATTTAAAAATGTAAAAGCTATCGATAGGTCACAGTCCTTGCAGAATGCAGCTGCAGGTGGGAATTGCCCTGTGGGCCACAGTGTGCCCACCTAGACCTAGAGAAGCACACCTGTTTTATGTCTCCCTCTTCTGACTGCAGCCTTTGAGTTGGAGGACATCCGAGGTGCAACTCTGCAAGGTCTGTGGCGTGCTTAGGACAGCATCCAAGTTGTGGTTACTCGACGAAAGCACTGCAGATTCTCAGGGGATCAAGACTTTTAGGAATCTGAGGGCCTCCCACGTGAAGAGCGGCTCTGAACTTGTGTAACCGCCCCCACTCAGATGTTCTCAGCCCTAGGCAGTTCCCCGCCCCTCCCCAGGGGACATTTGATCGCGTCTGGAGTCGGTTTTTCAGGGAGATTGAGAGCTTCTGGCATCTAGTGGGTGGAGACCAGGGATGCTGCTCTATATCCTCCAGTGCACAGGGCAGCCCATCCCGGAGATTTATGTGGTCCCAGAAGTCCGGAGTACTGAGAGTGACGAACCCGACTCACGGTTACTGTCACTACTTTATTTTGTGTTTTAATCTTAACGGTTTTGTGGCTGTGGAAATTTAAGATGCCGAGCATTTGACTACAAGACTGAGTTCCTGCGTTTGCTGACATAACATGAGGCTCATTGAACTCTCAGCAGATACTTGGGTTCATGATGCTTTAAGTATTTTTCTTTTAAAACTTTTTTTGTTGTTATTCATTTAAATTGAAGCATCAAAATACGCTTTAACACCAAGATTTTTGAGACGCGGTCTACCTCAAAGGGCAAGGCATCGCCCACCTTAATATCTACGGAGAAAACCACAGGGTTTATTTTTCAGGACTTTGGAGGTCACCTTATATGAGTAAATGACCTCACTTATGACTCCACCTACTGCAGAAAAGGGAATCATCAGGGCCCAAATAAATCCTGCGTATGTGGGTGAAAATCACGGTGTCTTAGAGGTTTCATAACCAGCCTGTACATATTACTGAAATTTATCTGAGGGCCTAGTGCACATTGTAAAGAATCCAATTCCAGCCTCTCAGTCATAGAGATAATTAAAATCTGTATGTTAATTTACAGATTAATCGGAAGCATTAGCTTACAAGACCAAAGTCATTAGAAAAAGAAGGCAGACTACTCTTATGTGGAAGCAGCAGCTGTCTGTGTCTCCCAAGGCACTTTGCTTTGAAGTCTTGGGTACCTGAACTGGCATTTCACTGTGTAGAGGAGAAGACTGTAAAACAATAACTGCTATTGGTCTTACATGCATCGTCTGGCTCTGTGATGCAGATTTTTTAGCAGCGGTTTGCTGTTACTGGGTGGAACATTTTTTAGAAAGGCTTCCTTCTGGGTCTGCCTCCCGATCAGGCAGAGAGGTGTAGGGTGGGTAGGGTTTGCGGCTCAGAGGGTTTGCGAGAGGACCCGGTGGCCGCGTTGGAGATGCACACGTGGTCTTGGCGGTGACTCCAGGACGGGACGCCTCTCTTGTCACGTCAGCATCCTTCATGGCTCTGCACACAGGGTTGGGATGAAAGGTCCCAGCCAGCCGTTAATTAACCCAGAAGGGCAGCCAGGCACAGGAAGGACCCTTTCTGAATGCCTCACCCAGGGGATGTTTTCGATTTTGTGAAGCGCAGCATTATTTTCGTAGCCCAAGAAGACTCGCTTCTCTCTGCCCTCTCAACCCTGTGGCTTTATTTCCTAGTTAGCTGGGTTGCTCTCATAGTGATGATTTCTGAAGACACTGCCAGATTTTAATTACATTTTAATGAATATGAAAACAGTTCACGTTCATAGGAGAAAATTTGGAAACTACAGAAAGGCACGCACACGTACACAGGTAAAATTCCAGCATGATCCCACCCCTGGAGAGATGGGTGTACTTTATTATATTTTTTATATTTTAGAGGGTATCTTTTGTGTGTGTGTGTACAAAATGAAATTTAGCAGCATGCACATTCCATCTTGAAACCTATTTTTTTCATGTATCGCCGTATCATGGACATTTTCTCCCGTCGTGAAAATCCTTTTGAGGACTGCATCTTACTACACTAGTTCATTCTTATATTTAAATGGCAGTTCCACTGCTAGGCATGTGAACTCTGATAATAAAATAATAGTTCTTTGATTATATTTATAATTTTGGACCATTTGACTCCCAAGTAAGTAAATATAACTCTAAAATTAGTGAAAAATCTTACCTTTGGGGGGATTTTTTTCTTACTGTAAAATAATAGACATACTCATTGGTGAATGAAGATATGTCTATTAAAAAAAAAGATGAAACCACTGTTAACATTTTCCTGTTCCCTGCCCAATCTTTTCTATGTATATATTCTATAATTGGGGTCCAACTGTAAGTGCCTTAATTTATTGAATCACACTCAGACTGTCATTGGACAACAAAATAGCTTTCAGTAGCTTCAGGGGCTACATATCGGCTTCGTTACAGTTATGCCGGAAGAACAGGTATATGCAATGTATAAAACAAGCCTGCTTCATCTCCACGATAAGCTGGGTCCCCATCAAGATTGTACAGAAGGATTTATATGTAAATGTTGATGCATAAATTAAAACTTTGCATCTTGAACTGACTGGGAAACCCCTGGGAAACTCAGTTTCCATTTGAAGAGAGAAAAACATTATGGATAAAGCAAGCAGGGAGGTGAGACCCACTGCGTTCCAGTCAGCAGAGAATTTGTGAAATGCGGAGAGAAGAAAAGCGCCTTGTTGCGATGAGGTAATCTCTAGCAGAGTTTCCAGCTGCTTTGGCTCTCGGTCCTCAGTCTGCACGGAATCAAGTCCCAAAGCGCCCTGAGCCTCGTCCAGAAGATTACTTTAAGGGATGGATTCTTCCAGCGTGAAAGCCAGCAGACTAATAGCAGAGATAAGCCATGAGACAAAGTTTCTTCCGTCCCTGATTTAAAGGATTTTAAGAGAACGTTTCGTAATGGGACCGACTGTTACAAGAGAAACTTCTGCCACCAGTGATATCAGCCGAGCACCACGCCCCCCCGCCCTGTCATCGCTGTGCGCTCACTTCGCTGTTCGCGATCCAGCCTCCCCTCCCGTTGGCAGGGAACACGCTTGCCCTTCCTGTCTTCCTCTCGCAGAGCCAGCTCTCAAGTAGCTCTCTTGTGATTATATCCTTTAAGATAATTAAAGCGCCGTGAAGATTTTGTTGTTTGGGGGCAGTCCTCTCCCTTCCCAGAGCACGAGAGCCTATGGAATACTGTACGTGCATACTCAGTACCACGAAACCCTCAGACACCATTTCTCCTGCAACTGAATTTTGAACTATTTTGTGAACAGGACTGATGCATACGAGTTTTTGCCACCTTGAAATTAAGTCGTGAAAAGGAGAAATACTATAAATAATAATGATAAATAATCTTCCCTTTAGCTTCCTGATGGATTTAACCCCGAATTATTACTTATGTTGGAATACTCATCTTGCGTGGGGCAACTCCACGGATGTCATCCATCCGCACTAATTTTTCCTCCTTCTGTAAAGAACAGCGAGGGAATGTGTAGCTTTACCTCGCGGTGAGGGCGGTTATTTCTTTTCTGCACAGTCGCAACGCCGAAGACCTCAAATCAACCTAACTGGAGGTGCCTCGAATCAAAACTGGGTCAGGCAAGAGAATAAACACAATTGCAGTAATTAAGAGCCCTTTTTCATTTTTCTCCTTCTTTTGGAGGCC
Source organism: Mesoplodon mirus (assembly GCF_964341445.2). Taxonomy (NCBI): domain Eukaryota; kingdom Metazoa; phylum Chordata; class Mammalia; order Artiodactyla; family Ziphiidae; genus Mesoplodon; species Mesoplodon mirus. The sequence goes on from NC_138981.1 coordinate 6,738,532, forward strand.
GAGGGGGATCTGCCGGTGCTGAAAAAGCTCTCCTTTATTCTAGAGCTGGGAGGTTGGAAGGCATCCACGGGTGTCGTCGGGTCTTGAGCCGGCCACGGCCGCCGCTCCGGAAGCGGGCAAGGTGCTGCCGTGGGAGCTGGCCCTCCGGGTCTCCGTGGTAGAAGTGCCGGGCTGAGCGTGGAGGAAGGTGCTTTCTCGGACGGGCTCTCGACCCGCTGCTGGCCTGTTGACGCGTCACCCGCTGCCAGCTCTGCATCACTTTGGCGAGGGTGCTGTGTTCCTCGGGCCCTTTCGGGGGCTCTCTGCTCTGGGGATGCTCGCAGGTAGCCGAGTGGGAGTAATAGCCGTCCTGCCTCCCCTGTGCGCGGGGCCCTGACCGGGGAGTTTGTATAAAAGCTTCGCGTCCGCGCCACCTCTGCCGGGTGGAACGGCTCTCATGATCCTCAGTTTGGAGAAGGGAAAACGGAGCCACGTGACCCGCCCTGCAACCCACAGCTAGAAAGGGATGGAGGTGTGATTAGGAGTCAGGCCACCTGGCTCTGAGCCACGAGGCCCCCGAGTCCTACGTTTTGTGATCTGCCTTGTGGCTCTCAGGACGTTAGTTCCCTTACCTGTAGCCAGTAAGTCCGTGGACACTGGAACCATCACCGTGGTGTACCCCAGCTTTATTGCAGCCAGTACAAGCATTTCGAGCTCCACATCACGTGCCCACAAAAATCGTCCTTGGCAGAAGGGACACAGGCCAACTTCTCCCCCAGCTCACAGCCCGCGGTGATGGCACGGAGGGCCGTCTTCCTGCCCTGGGTCCCAGGGAGCACTCGGTACGTCCTTGAAGGTGACCCAGCACACCCCACCCCACCCCCCGCCCACAGCTCCTTCCTTTTCTTCCTTTTTCATGTTTCTCCGCCGCATCTTGTGTCCGTCAGTCAAGGACTCACTTTCCCCCTCTTCCAGACCTTCCCTCCTCCTCCCTGACCTAGCCTCCCCTGGAGCCCTGCTGCTGTGCCTCTTAGCACCTTAGGGTATAGGCGCGGGGCTTTAACTACAGGAACTTGTCGTTATTTGCATAGACATCTTACAGCTTCAAGGAAGCGGTGTGTCTGTGTGTGTGTGTGTGTGTGTGTGCACGCGCGCGTGCGTGCCTGCATCTGAATTTGTGTCATCCCCGCTGTTGCCATCACCATGCCTTGAATGTCGTAGGTGCTTGGTAATTGTTTCTATCATCACTTTGTACCTCATTTATCTCAAGTGCGGGAAAAGCAGGGTGAAGCATTTGCCCGTGTTTCGGTTTGCAGCGGGGTTACAGTGAACACGGGACTGGGGTCCACGTGCTCATCTCACGGGAGACGTGGCGGCTTCTCGCTGTGGGGTCTTTTGGTCACAGAGCGTTTCTTTCTGCAGAGGTGTTTGTAGGCAGCAACGTCCGGCCCTCGTGGTGATGGAAGAAAGTCCGTGGCGAGCGTCAGGGCTGTGCTAGTATTTGCAGTGACGGAGTGCCTCAGGGCTGACAGAAACCGCCTCCCGCCTGCAGGATGGAACGTTGGTTCTCATTTCAGACGCACAGACACAGAAAGGAGGCAGAAGAGTGGTTCCCAGGGCCTGGGGCGGGGGGGACGGGGGACAGAGGTCGTTGGCGGTGATCAAGTTGTGGAGGTGGGTGGGGGGGTGGCTGCCCAGGAATACAGATGCCCTCGATGCCACCACCGGCTGGTGCACTTCAAAATGGTCACGGTGGTAAATTAAATGTGTGTATTTTAACACAATTGAAAAAACAAAACACCAGACCTGGGACTTGAGCCACTGACGTAGATTTCGCTTGTCTGTGTCTGGGGTAGAGAAGCCCGTGCCCATCCCCGAGTGAATGGTGTGCCCGGGGCCGAGCTCGCCGGCTAGGAGCTCACCGCCTTGCCTGCTGCTACTTCACACCTGCGTTAAGAGCTGGCTCACCTTTCAGCAGAGATAGCGAGGGGGGCTTTGAGGAGACGTGTTCTTAGAGCCGGAACCCCAGTTTCCTGCTGAAGAGTAGGAAGGCGTCCTTCCTTCAGCCTTGGCTTGCGGGCTGCCTCAGAAATCGGCGCCCCACACGGTCAGATGGCCGGCGTGGCACGAGATGTCCTCACTGCCACCCACACCAGAAACTCGGCGTGGGGAGGGACCCCCAGACCCTCGGCTGAGAGATCTTCCAGCCCAGCAGAACTTTGAATAGCACTGTCATACCAGCACGTTTATTTATTATACATGAAATTATACAGAAAATCCCTGATTTTAAAAAATCCATAATCTTATTCTAACATCTCTCTCTGGAAATTGAGCTTTGTCTTGGAGAAAAGAGGATAGGTAACTCTTTTTCCCAACCTTATGTAGATCTTGGCAAAATATGTCTAAAACAGTAGCTTTTGCCAGGTGAAGATCAGCCGTTTTACTCATTTGAGTCAAAATAGTGACGTTGACCCAGTAAACTGACAGCAACCACCTTCAAGCGCGTTGCTCAGGGGTATCGCAGTTAGACACCAGTTAATTGTTGGTTTCTCTTGATTTTGGTGTAATCAAACCCAAAGCGTTGGAGTGGATTGAATGTTGCTGTGGTTTATGGTCAGTTTAAAGAATGTTCTCCTGTGTGTATTGAATAGTCTCACAATATACATGCACATTTCAGTTCACTAGTCACTGTAAATCCTTTTTTTGGAACTAGTTAGGTTTTAGAAGAAGTAGTCATTTAAGAAGTTCAAGCCATTTAATTTAAGAAGGTGTTTTATTGGTGGGGGGGACTTTGATCCAATTATTAGATCAGGTTTTTTAAAATTAATACATGTATAGGCATACCTCATATGTGTACATACATGTACCTCATATGTGTACAATCATACCTCATAAATGTCACATGTTGTACTTCGGAGACATAGCGTTTTTTACAAATTGAAGGTTGGTGCCAGCCCTGCAGCGAGCAAGTCAACTGGCGCCATTTTTCCAACAGCATTTGCTACTTTGTGTCTCTGTGTCACATTAGGGTAGTTCTTGCACCATTTCAGACTTTTTCACTATTATTATATCTGTTATGGTGATCTGTGATCAGTGATTTTTGATGTTATTGCAAAAAGATTACAGCTCACTGAAGGCTCAGATTTTGCTTAGCATTTTTTAGCAATAAATTTTTAAATTATGGTATATAGTTTTTTTAGACATAATACTGTTACACACTTAATAGACTACACTATAGTGTAAACCTAACTCATACATGCACTGGGGAACCAGAAAAAATCATGTGACTCACTTTATTGCTGTGGTCCTGAACTGAACCCACAATACCTCCAGGTGTGCCTATGTTGAGGTGGACCAGTCAGTAGAAACACATGACACTCCTGTGGACCAAATGGTATCACATCCCTGGTTCTATCGCAGGCCGGGGATGCTTTTTGTTTTCTTTCCTCTGCTGTTTACAAATCAAAAATCCTTTGAGAAGTTAAAACCATATTGGGGAAATCATTCTGATCCTTGGATCCTAATTTAAAATTTCAGAGAGAAGATGAATCTGGGATCAGAAAGTAGAGAGCTAGAGCTTCAACAGAAATTTTCTTAGTTGGGAAAAAGGCTGATGCATAAAGAAAAACAGGGGAACGGACTAACAGAAGTCGTCCATGATTCCCCTCTCTTGAGGATCTTAACTTCTCTCGCTCCAGAGTCCTCTGCTAACGCTTGTGCAGACACTTCTAATATATATTACAGACACTTGCGGGGTGGGGAACGTTGAACCAGGCTCCGGGTACAGGGGTGTCGTCCGTATGTATCCAAATACCTTCTCCTTAGAAAGCAAGAACGATCTGGATGCTGAAAGACCAATATCAGTACTTTCCTTATGAAAATGTGATTTTGTGGAAAGATTTTACATAGACTATTTGAAAAAGCCAAGCTCTTATGGTGCATTTTAAAGGATCCTTTTAAGTAGCATGGCTGTTTCGTTAAGCAACGTCTATGAGCTAGCTCCACGGTGTCTTACAATTTTATAAATGGAATTCATTTCAAACACAAAATGCCTAGTTTTCCTGTATAACCGTTGTTCTCAGCCAGCAGCAGTTTAGCAGTTTGTAATATTTGGCAATGTCTGGGGGTGTGTTTGATCATCACAACCGTAGGGGATGGAGGGAAGGTTGTGCTGGCGTCTAGTGAGAAGAGGCCAGGGATGCTGCTAAACATCCTACAATGTGCAGAGTGTTCTAATAACAGAGAATCGTCTGGCCCCAAGTCAGACTCCCTGAGGCTGAGAGACCCTGTTGATTAGATTAGATGTCACTGTTTATAAGTTCTCAAAATGACAATAAAAGAAAAGGGGGTTGGGGTGGTGTCTGAGTCCATTCAGGCTGCTCTAACACAATACCATAAACTGGACAGCCTAAACAATAAACATTTATTTCTCACAGTTCTGGAGGCTGGAAGTCCAAGATCAAGGGACCAGCAGATTCGGTATCTGGTGAGGACCAGATACCACCATCTTCTCTTCCTGTAGGGTTTACACTAGACTGTAGTGTATGAAGTGTGCAACAGTGTGTTCTTACATGGCAGAAAGAGGGAGAACGCTCTGGGGTCTCTTTTTATAAGGGCACTAACCCCTTCGTGAGGGTGGAGCCCTCATGACCTAATCACATCCCAGTGGCGCCACCATTTACTGTTTACCATAGAGAGAAACTGAAACTGAATTCCTCGTGAGAACTGAGTCGACATCGTTACTGCCACTCTATATCATCAAAAGTCTCTTTAGGGACTTCCCTGGTGGTTCAGTGGTAAGGAGTCCGCCTTCCAGTGTAAGGGACTCGGGTTCGATCCCTGGTCGGGAAACTAGGATCCCACATGCCGTGGGGCAACTAGGCCTGCACGCCGCCACAACTGGAGAGGAGAACTAGAGAGAAGCCCACATGCCGCAACTAGGACCCTATGCGGCCAAAAAAAAAAAAGTCTCTTTAGAGCTACACTATTCTGCCGTACACATCTTTGTTATTATTTGTTCTGTCCTTTGAATAATGTTTTATTTTTTCCCTTGTATATGCTCTGATTTCATAGCTTTTTATTTAGTCTCAAATATCTTCCTAATGCCATCTTATATATGAACTCCCCAGAGTTCAAGCAGACATCTCAGGACAAATTTATATAGATATATATGTTTTTTGTTTGTTTGTTTTTGTTTTTTCCCCTTGCGGTACGCGGCCCTCTCACTGTTGTGGCCTCTCCCGTTGCGGAGCACAGCTCCGGACGCGCAGGCTCAGCGGCCATGGCTCACAGGCCCAGCCGCTCCGCGGCACGTGGGATCCTCCCAGACCGGGGCACGAACCCGCATCCCCTGCATCGGCAGGCGGACTCTCAACCACTGCGCTACCAGGGAAGCCCTGACAAATTTATATTTTGACTGTCAAATTTTCTTTCCAGTGTCTACAAAAGTACAGAAATACCACCTAATTAAGCGAAGAAGACAAGTATTTTTGCATGACAAAATTCTGGTAACTCCAAATTAAAATCTTGTTAAGACGACGAAGTGAGACCTGGAGTGCCCCAAGAGGCCACTGTATTAGTTATCTGCTGCTGCCTAACACATGACCACAAATTCAGCAGCTAGAAACAACACGTTCATTCTCTCACGGTTTCCCAGGGTCAGGAGACTGGGCACGTGCAGGGCTCCTCTGCGCAGGGTCTCAAGAGGCTTCAGCCACGTGGCGGCTGGGCCGCATCCTTATTTAGAGCTGAGAAGGGAAGGGCCTTCTTCCAAGCTCACGCTGTTGGCAGAACTCAGATTTCCTGTGGTTGTAGGACTGAGGCGCACAGCTTTCTGCAGACCACCCTCGGTGCCCCGGGCGGTTCACGTGAACGCCAGCAGGACAGTCTTTCTCTAGTCCAGTAAGAGTCTTGCACAATGTAATGTAACAATTACAGGAGTGACATCTGGTCATCCTTGCCGTCGAACCTAGCCAGGGTGTGGCATCCATCTCCTTTGACGTATTCTGTGGGGTAGAAGGGAGTCACAGGTCCTGCCCACACTGGCGGGGAGGGGATTATATCCGGTGGCACTCACTGGGGGGCCATCGTGGGGTGTGTCCATCATGATGACCTTTAATTCACATCCTCCCAACTTGAAATGTGCATTTCGTCCTTTTATCGTTTTCTAAACAAATGGACATTTATTGGTAATTCAATAATGAAAGATTTGCCACCATAAAGATGCCTGAACACATATGGCATGGCCTCTGAAGACAGTTCCCAAACAGCCTGAACTGTTCGGTATTGATGACATAACTGAAGGAAGTTGTGGCCCTTCTCGGCCTCTGCCGTTTGGAGTGAATGCTCTTACACATGTGTGAATTCTGCTCTCTCTGTGGATAAAAGAGTTCTGTTTGATTGACTTCTGTCATCTTGGGCCAGGGTGCTCATAGGTCTGACTCAGGATTGTGAAGAAAATAAGGCTCTGTTCTTACTGTCTGCCTCAGACCCAGAGGCTTCCGAAGTCCTCATCATCCCCTCACTCCTCCCCCAAGTTTCTACCTGTCTTCCCATACTGCGGTCTCGGCCAGACTGATGCAGCCAGTTCTGGGGCAAACTACAAATGATGTAGGTTCTCTCTGTGTCCATGGGCTGGCTTCCTGCACCTGGCCTCTGTATAGAAGCCACGTCAGGGTGACACATACGCTGACTTAGCTCCGTGCTGATGTGTGTCTGCCTTCTCAGGGCCGTGTGCACCCTATAAGTTCAGTGACGGTCCAGTTCATCACTGAACTTTTATGGGTGGAAGGTGTTATGATTAATCACTGCTTCAGAGCCACAGGTGTTTTCCAGACCATACGGTCGCCCTGCCTGGGGGTGTTGACGTGCCTGCTGGCCCGCCCGGTTGTCTTCCCTATCTGTCTAGGGAAGGGTGGTGTCATCCAAGGTGGCTGCGTCTGTCCCGCTGCGCATCAGGATCCCATGCAAGCTCGCTGTCAACTGCCTCGTGACCATAACGCACACGGGATTTTTAGTGAATAAAAAATCAGTGTTTGTTCTCGTTTTCTGTGGCCCCTGAGCTTGTCTCCATTAGTGGTTTATATATGAGTCCATCCCAGCATTATAAAATACACCAAATTTTCACCTGTATGAATGTGTCTATACACACACACACACACACACACACACAAACAAGTATAAAATCTTTATGTAATCACAAAATACAACACGGATCAGGCATTAATTACCTTCACATGTACAACATCCTGAGTATTATATTTTTCAGTCATCTCAAAAAGAATGCAGTGAAAAACAAAAAACTACAGGCGGTGTTTCACAGCTCTCTTCCACTTTCTCCTCCCAGCTTGCTCACAGAAGGTGGCCCCCGCTTCGTGAAGACCTCATCGCCGTGAGGTGAGGCTAAGATGAGCATAACCAGTGACGAGGTGAACTTCCTGGTGTATCGGTATCTCCAGGAGTCAGGTAAGAGGGCGGCCTCCTGTCTATAGGAAATCATCTTCCACATGCCAAGTGCAAAGCGAGCAACCATTCACTGGTCAAACACCCAGGCTATAGAAAAAGAAGAGCTCAGAACACTCTTGTTCAGAGGATTACAGGGGGGAAGAGAAGGTTCAGGGGCCGTCCCATTCCTGGGGTGGGATAAGGCAGCATGTTCTTCTTTCCCTTGACATTTCTGTTCACGTGAAATCAGATTGGAATTAAGATCAAGAGCAGTTGTGATAGATATGGTGAGGGGCGGGGGTGATTGGGGTTCTAGGCTCCCAGCACAGGGAGGGAATTTATGGGCTGCTGTATACATATGGTGTGTATATATGGGGGGGGTGATTTGGGGTTCTAGGCCCCCAGCACAGGGAGGGCATTTATGGGCTGGTGTACACTTATGGTGTGTATATATGGGGGAGGGGTGATTTGGGGTTCTTGGCCCCCAGCACAGGGACGGCATTTATGGGCTGGTGTATATATATGGTGTGTATATATGGGGCTGGGGTGATTTGGGGATTCTTAGCCCCGAGCACGGGGGGGGGCGCATTTATGGCCTGGTGTATACATATGGTGTATATATATGGGGGTGGCGTGATTTGGGGATTCTTAGCCCCAAGCACAGGGAGGGCATTTATGGGCTGGTTTGTACATATGGTGCGTATATATGGGGGTGGCGTGATTTAGGGTTCTTGGCCCCCAGCACAGGGAGGGCATTTATGGGCTGGTGTGTACATATGGTGTGTGTATATGGGGGTGGGGTGATTTGGTGATTCTTAGCCCCGAGCACAGGGGGGGGCATTTATGGCCTGGTGTACACATATGGTGTATATATATGGGGGTGGCGTGATTTGGGGATCCTTAGCCCTGAGCACAGGGAGGGCATTTATGGGCTGGTTTGTACATATGGTGTGTATATATGAGGGTGGGGTGATTTGGGGTTCTTGGCCCCCAGCACAGGGAGGGCATTTATGGGCTGCTGTATACATATGGTGTGTATATATGGGGGTGGGGTGATTTGGGGTTTTTGGCCCCCAGCACAGGGAGGGCATTTATGGGCTGGTGTATACATATGGTGTGTATATATGGGGGAGGGGTGATTTGGGGTTCTTGGCCCCCAGCACAGGGACGGCATTTATGGCCTGGTGTATACATATGGTGTATATATATGGGGGTGGCGTGATTTGGGGATTCTTAGCCCCGAGCACAGGGAGGGCATTTATGGGCTGCTGTATACATATGGTGTGTATATATGAGGGTGGGGTGATTTGGGGTTCTTGGCCCCCAGCACAGGGAGGGCATTTATGGGCTGGTGTATACATATGGTGTGTATATATGGGGGTGGGGTGATTTGGGAATTCTTAGCCCCCAAGCACAGGGCGGGGCATTTATGGCCTGGTGTATACATATGATGTATATATATGGGGGTGGCGTGATTTGGGGATTCTTAGCCCCGAGCACAGGGAGGGCATTTATGGGCTGGTGTACACATATGGTGTGTATATATGGAGGTGGGGTGATTTGGTAGGTTGGCTTGAACAGAAATATATTGTCTCAGTGTCCTGGAGGACAGCAGTCTGAAAGCAGGGTGTCAGCTGGCGTGGTTCCTTCTGAGGGCTGTGATAGAGTCTGTCCCAGCCTCTCTCCCAGCTTCTGGTGCTTTCCCAGCTGTCTTTGGCTCTCCTTGGCTTGTTGGTGCATCATCCCTTGATACATACCTTCACCTTCACATGGCACTCTCCCTGTGTGCATGTACCTCTCTGTCTAAATTTGTCAGGTTTCTCCTTTTGTCAAGACACAGTCATATTGGATTAGGGGCTCACGGTATTCCAGTACGACCTCATCTTAACTAGTTACATCTGCAGTAACCCTTTTTCCAGATAATGTCACATCCTGAGGCGTACTGTGGGGGTAGGACTTCAACATGAATTTGAGGGGCCAGTTCAACCTGTAACAGTTTGTTCTGCGCACATTTAAGCTTTATACACTTGGTGTCCTGTTGTATATATCCTGCAACTTGATTTTTCAAGAAGGAAGCCAATTCCCAGGTCCCACTTGCCAGAAACACACATGCTAGGACTCAGGGTGAACCATCTGTGGGCCCCTGGGACGGCTCTTTCAGGGTCAGCTCAGAAGGGTGCGATGGGCAGGCCTTGCAGGTAAACCAAATGGCTCGATTCTTATTCTTGAACACATTATTCACCCATTGGAAAAATGGTTATCCTGGGGCTTCCCTGGTGGCACAGTGGTTGGGAGGAGTCCGCCTGCCGATGCGGGGGACACGGGTTCGTGCCCTGGTCCGGGAGGATCCCACATGCCGCGGAGCGGCTGGGCCCGTGAGCCGTGGCCGCTGGGCCTGGGCGTCCAGAGCCTGCGCCCTGCAACGGGAGAGGCCATTGACAGGGAGAGGCCCGCGTACCGCAGGGGAAAAAAAAAAAAAAAGAATCCGCCTCCAGTGCAGGGGACATGGGTTTGAGCCCTGGTCCAGGAAGATCCGACATGCCGCGGAGCAACTAAGCATGTGTGCCACAACTATTGAGCGTGCACTGTAGAGCCACGAGCTACAAGTACTGAGCCCGCACGCTGCAACTACTGAAGCCCGCAACGCCTAGAGCCGGTGCTCCGCAACCAGAGAAGCCACTGCAGTGAGAAGCCCGTGCACCACAGTGAAGAGTAGCCCCTGTTCGCCGCAGCTAGAGAAAAGCCTGCTCAGAGCAGCAAAGACCCAATGCAGCCAAAAAATAAAATAAATAAATTAGGGAAAAAAAAAAGGTTATCCTGGGCAAAAGGGATGAAATACATCGGGCATGTAGCATGTTATAAATGAACCTCTCCCCAACCAAGCCTGGATCTCTCTTTCTGCTAGCGACCCCAGCTAGCATTTTTCATGGAAAGTACACGTTCTTTCTACATATACACTCGAACCTTTGGATTAGGTTTTGCCAGAACATAGTATAAAAAGTTGATAAGCACGTGAGCCATGGCTGCTGAGCCTGCGCGTCCAGAGCCTGTGCTCCGCAACGGGAGAGGCCACAACAGTGAGAGGCCCGCGAACCGCAAAGAAAAAAAAAATTGATAAGCAAAACAAAATAGGCACTGCCTAACCCTGTAAATCAGGGAAATCACCACCGCTGCTCTGATACCTTAACCTCAGAACTTAACCAGGGAATCTCTCACCTGGAGTACAAGTGTTCCCCTAGCCCTGATCTGATAGATTCCCAGAAACGATTGTAAATGAAAGTTCCATGTACCACACCCTGTCTCCCTGTAGACTTCCAGCATTGAATTTGGGATTCTTTCCTTTTAGAAACACCTCCTCACAAAGATAGGATGAAGGCAAAAGCACGGTCAAAACGTGTAGACAAATCACATGCTAAAATCCCCGTCCCTCTGTCTGTGAACATCAGGGTAAATAAAGGGTGTGAAAGAAAGCTTTTGTGTAACCCAGAGAAAGGTTTCTCCCGGTGGTTGGTTCCTAGAGCCGTGGGGCAGGAGCGTTGCTGACCTCTTTGAATAAACACAGAAATCTCCATTCGTCCCCCAGAAAGGCGAAACTTCCTTTTTTGGTGTTTGTTTACATTTGTCTCACATTTGTTGATAAAGTTTCTGTAACCAGGCAACTGAGAAGGAGACTTGGGAGACAGCAATGTATAGAATTTCATCAACGCTGATTGTATGTAACGTCTGCTGAACTGCTGTCCTAATTTGTCAGACTCCCTAGAGAAAATCCCATAGGTTGAGTGAGGTGTTAAGAGATTACTGTGTGTTCCTCTGACGACTGACTCGAGTACCCCACGAGGACATGCTCAAAGGAAGAAATGCCTAATGTGTAACTGTTCATTTTGGGGTGGTTTTACATGTTTATCTCAAATCTCAAGCTTTGGTTAAGCATATATTTATCGAGCACCCACCAAGTGCAAAGAGCACCTTCCCCTTGGCCTGTTAATGTCTCCTTTCTAGTTTTTCAAAAAAAAAGAAAAAGAAAAGAAAGAAAAAGGTCTCTTGATTAAGTATCTGTGCTCTCTCTCCTTTGCCGCCATCAAATGCATTCAAGCTAAGTCCTGTATTGTGATAAGTGATTCATTCCTCAACCCCTCCCAGCGTGGCTTCTCTACTAGAGGTTGAAAGTTCTCTGTTGTGAAGTCTTCAGTAGTCTTCATCCTCAGGTTGTGTGTAGAAGAAAGTGGGTGCGGAGGAGGCCGGAGATGGTAGGTGGTGAGGACCCCGCAGTGAGGCACACCCCTGGTTCTCTGGTAGATCTGCCCACCACCTCACAACCAGGAATAGACTCAGAGTGTTCCACACCCGCTCTAGGGACAAGTTCCCTGCAACCACAGGCACTCCTGCTCCGGCCACCTAAGCCGATGCAGAGAGTCCTGCACTAAACGTATCGCATATCAGGTAGGATGCTTTTGGCTGCAAGTAAGATAACCGACAGAACATTCATCCCCCCAGATAACAGGAAGGCAGGGTATTGAAATGATGCTTCCCGAAAGTGTTGTGCGAATCCACATCTCATCTCTGCAAACTCAGGAAAGAATCTTGAAAATGGACTTGTTTTGGGTTTCTGCCCTCAAGAGGCAGAATTCGTGTCATCTTGGACTCTTCCCTGACCTTCACCCAGCTGTATATATATTCCACAGCCTTTTCCTTAAAGGCTTGTTGTCACTGTTCGTTGTCTGAAGCAAGGGCCATGCCCGTAGAAAGCACTCCCTAAATACTGTTGATTTGTGACATCTCACAGTTGCGCTGCATGGCAGCCTGATAAGTGAAACTGGTTAGTCAGCAAGGCTTTTCGACTCAGGAGATTTTGACCAGCTCTGGCACCAGAGTGGCTCAGTTGGTTTTTGCATGAGTTACGGGAGTCCAGTTTTGAGGGCTAGGAGTCTGTTGGCCTCTGCCTTACAGGGGTTAATCGTGTGGTCAGATCTGCCGTCTGGGCAATTTTTAGGAAGCAGATTGTGGCAGAGAGTCTTTGCCACGCAGCCCATAATTTCCCTTCATGATCCAAGCAAAGTCTCACTGCCCAGCACTCATAGAAGCCAGTACTGTGTCACCAGCTTTTGAGAGAAGAAGGAGGTCTTTTGCGAGGTCAACCTGCAAGGACACAAGGGGCAGGACTCACATCTGTCTCCCTGATCCAGGGTTTGGGGAGTTTTGAACTTGGAAGCCGACTGGCTAGTCTCCAATCAGTCCGTACAAGCTACTCGCACTGCTGGAAGCCAGGTTTTCCTCATTGAAGGGTTTCTCGCTTCATGAAAGGCTCTGGTGGCAACATTTCTATTCTGAGTTCCACAGACTGAAGATTCTTGGTTCCGGGGTCATCCTGGAGATGGGTTCTCGTGTTGTGCTGACACAGGGCTGTCTCTGTAAAATAACTCCAGGTTCGATCAATCAACAACCTGTTTAAAAGGCAAAGCCCGTTTGAGCCGGTCGGTGTTTTCCATGTTCTCTCACTGTGGATGCGTGTCAGCCTGCCTGGGCTTCTGCGAGCGGCCCCTCCAGACATCCGATAAGTGAGTCTCTGTAGGCACATTAAATATTTCCTCTGGGGCCTCATCCTCAAATCTAAATTATACAGAAACATTGTTGTCCCAGATCCAGTGGGGCAGGGACCCAGTGGACTCTAGCGTTGGTGGCAGGCAGCTCTTTACACAACCAGGGGGTTTACCTGCCAGGAGTTGCCAAGGCTCTGGTGAAGGAGGTGAATGAATGGCTTTGGAGATCTGTCACAGACAAGCCCGAGTGTCTTTGTTATGTCGTGTGCACAGGACCAGCTCCATGACGGATGGAGGGAAGGATGGTCTCATATGACGTTGGGTCAGTGTCACCATTAATTCTGGAAAGGAGAGAAGGTCTGGGGGTTTGGGGCCAGATTCTCCATGACGTTAAATCGTGACAAGACCTTTTTCTCGTTCATCTCAGTGGGCAGCCTTGGAGAAGACAGACGTGACCTTTCCTTGTTAGATGTGGCTGCTTCTCCCCTCCCCACCCTCATCTGTACCATCTTTTTCTTTTTCTTTCTTTCTTTTTTTTTTTAATGTAAGGTATAATTTTCATGCCATAAGATTCACCCTTTTTGGAGTACAGATTTTCAGTGTTTGCCAAACGTTTACAGTTGTGTAACCACCAGCACAGTCAAGATACGGAACAGCTCCATCACCCCAAAAAGTCCCCCGTGGCCCTTCCCCCCACTGCAGCCCCTGGCAAGCACCGCTCTGCTTCCGGTCCCTGTAGTTTTGCCTCTGCAAGAATGTCTTAGATGTGGAATCTTACAGCAGGGAGCCTTGACAGTCTGGCCTCTCTCGGTGCGTTTGACGTTTGTCCACGCTGGTGCATACGTCCGTAGTTCCTTCTTTACTGCTACGTCATGTTCCATTTTAGGGGCGCAGGGCGGTTAGTCCTTGTCCCGTGTGAGAACATTTGAGTTGTCCCCAGGTTTTGACAATTACAGCTAAGGCTGCTGCAGACGTTTGCATACAGGCTTTTGTCGTACGTGGGTTTTCATTTCTCTTGGGTTGGTATCTGGGAGTGGGATTGCTTGGCCATGTGACAAGTGTGGGTTGAGTTTATCAGAAGCCACCACATCCTCTTCGGTCTCACTCGGCAGTGAGGCACTTCACAACCATCAGTGGTTTTATAGGTTTGATTCGAGTTGTAGAGCTAATTGGTGCCTGGGGTGCAGGACATGTTGGAAAGTAAGGAAAAGGACACTGCGCCCCGCAGGTACATCTACAGGATACTGATGAAGTTTTACGCTTCCTCTCAGGGTTTAAAATTAGCCTTCGTGAGCCTGTACCGGGGTCACGGTTTCCACAGATCTGCTGAGTGAGAGAACATCCACCCGTGCACACCTACTCCTCCTTAAGTGTGCACCTTTCTGCAGGAAACTAGGGAACTCTGCCGCCTGGCCAGCCCTCCAGTGGGTAAGACCGAGCCTGTGGGCAGGACATACGTCCGTCTGGGCCGGCTTCCAGGTAGATAGCAGGATTCCTGCCGGCAGGGCCCCAGGTAGGGCAGATGCTAAAGGTTTCCATGCATTGATTTGACTACACACCCAAGGTATTAACGTCATCGAAACTTGGGGAAGTGTTTCTCTGCTGTGAGTTTTGTGACTGACATTTGCACACCATGAAGAACAGACAGAGGCTTAATCAAAACCACTTGACGACTGTGGTGGTAACTGTAACAGTGAACAAGGAACACAAGTGAGAAGTTGTTTCCCTAATGTTTTGTCAGGTGCGGGGGTGTTACCAGGCTGCGTGTCCCCCGTGGCTGTCGTTTTTAACATTTTAGACAGTGAAAGAAGCTTATCATTATGATAGATGGTAGAAAGTCATTTATCGTATATCACAAATCAGCAGGATGGTGAACTTCTTGCTTCATTGTGGAGATTTAAAGACTTCCGAGTAGGATTGAAAACTCCTCCTACGCTGGAATTTACTTTCTGATCTGTCATGATTCGTGGTCGAGAGGCCAATCTCTTACACATATGTTTTGCCTATATTAGCATTGCCGTATGTGCCTTATTCTGAGAGGAGCATCCATGGTTTTCAGAAGTAAAAGTCTGGGGCTTCCCTGGTGGCGCAGTGGTTGAGAGTCCGCCTACCGATGCAGGGGACACGGGTTCGTGCCCCAGTCCTGGAGGATCCCACATGCCGCAGAGCGACTAGGCCCGTGAGCCACAGCTGCTGAGCCTGCGCGTCTGGAGCCCGTGAGCCACAACTACTGAGCCTGAGCGTCTGGAGCCTGTGCTCCGCAACGGGAGAGGCCGCGACAGTGAGAGGCCCGCTCACCGCGATGAAGAGCGGCCCCCGCTCGCCGCAACTGGAGAAACCCCTCGCACAGAAACGAAGACCCAACACAGCCCCCCGCAAAAAAAAATCACAGTGGAAGCAACCCAGTGTCCATGGACGGATGAGAGGGAAACACAGTGTGGTGCCTCCATTCAGTGGGATGTTACTCGGCCTTAAGAAGTAGGGACCTCGGACCCGTGCTACCACGGGGATGGACCTTGAGGGCTCTGTACTCAGTGGAGTAAGCCAGTCACAGAAGGCACATACTGTGCGGTTCCACTTACACGAGGTCTCTGGAGGAGTCACGTCCACACAGACGGGAAGGTGGGTGCCAGCAGGTGAAGGAGGGCGTGGGAGTTAGTGTGGGATGAGGACAGAGTCTCCGTTTGGGAAGTTGAACAAGTTCTGGAGACGGTGAGGATGGTCGCACAGCAGTGTGAATGCGCTTCATGCCCCCGAGCTGGACGCTTTACATAGGTAAAACGGTGCATTTATATCATGTGTATTTTAACCACAACTTTTAAATAAATCACAGTATTATAGGTAAGTTTTGTGTGTAGAGTATTTCAGAGTTTGGAAAATATGTCTCAAAAGGAAGATAAGCCACTTAAATTCCACAGTAACATTATTAACACTGAAAGGCTTTTTAATAGAACTGTACAGCGTTTGGGGTGAGTCCTTGGCACACATGGGGTCTTTTTTTTGTGTGTGTGTGGTACGCAGGCCTCTCACTGTTGTGGCCTCTCCCGTTGTGGAGCACAGACTCCGGACGCGCAGGCTCAGCAGCCATGGCTCATGGGCCCAGCCACTCCGCGGCATGTGGGATCTTCCCGGACGGGGGCACGAACCCGTGTCCCCTGCATCGGCAGGCAGACTCTCAACCACTGCGCCACCAGGGAAGCCCCTACACGGGGTCATTTTTAAGCTAGGTTGGTATCCTACAAAAATCTGATTATTTTTTAAAAATAATACTGAAAACAACATGTTTTGCAGTAGCAGTATACTGGAGATTTCCCCAATGTCTGTGATTGGCTAAACAAACTGTGGTGTGTCCATATCCCAGAGTCCCACTCAGCAATAAGTGGGAACGAATTATTGATACATGACACAGCCTGGGTGAGTCTCCAAGGAGATGTGCTGGAAGAAACAAGCCATCGTCAAAGGCCGCAGACTGTACGGTTCCTTTTGTAGAGCGCTCAGAAAATGGCAAGCCTGCAGAGATGGCTGCCGGGCGTCGGGTGGCTGGTCCACCTGCACAGGGCTGCTTTGGGGGAGTTCTTTTGTGCTGATGAAAGAGCTCTGCGTCTTGACCGCAGAGGTGATCACACATGGACACATGGGATACAATTATACACGCTACGTGTGTAGTGATGCGCGTACGCACACGCACAGGTCAGAAATGGCGAAACCTGGAGAAGGTTTGCAGTCAGGTGACCAGTCAGTTGGATGTAACTTCTCGGTTTTGATGTTGTTCTAGGGCAAGATAAGATGTCACCATTCGGGGAGGCTTGGTGAAAGGCACACAGGACTCCACTATTTTCACAACTTCCTCTCAGTCCATGATAATCTTGAAATTATTAAACAAAAAAATTAAACAGCAGTGATAATTTTGCACTTCCATGGTCTGCAGAGCTGTGTGTGTGTGTGAGAGAGAGACAGGTCAGTAATACAACCGAGGCCGAGACATTTTAATTAGAATTTTCAGGTCATTAGCCATTGTGTAGGCCTAGGTTTTGATGGGGTGTCTATTTTACTTGGATTCGACTCATAGCTGTATTAACTAAGAAGTGGATAGCCACACTAACCTTCTGGGGCTTTTGGAAACAGAAAAAATAATGAAGAGTCATCTGAAGGCGAACAGCAGTTGTCATGTATACATAGCACAAATCTTTGCTTCCTTGGGAACTCAGCAAACTCAGGTGTGCATCGTATGCCGTGCTCACCTGGCCGTTTCCTCCTGGGTAATTGTCATGAGAAGCAATTCTGCATTTGATCGGGCCCATAGGTACTGGACGGGCTGTATTTTTACGGGGAGGATAAAAGTCTATGCAATGTTCTTCCCCACCGCTTTTCCAGTGTTGTACAAGGTTTTTAAATATCCCCTTATGGTCTTTAGCTTGAAGAATTCTATTAGGTGGGCAGAGTTGAGGGTCTTAATCTCTGGAGATATTCTGAATGGCCACAAGAGCGTGCATTATCAAAAGACTGTCAGCCTCTCCTGGCAGTCAGGAAAGAGCCAGGGTTTCTCAGCCTCAGCACTGTTGACATTTGGGGCGGGTCGTTCTTTGCCGGTGAGGCTGTCCAGTATTGTAGGTTGTTAAACCGCATCCCTGGTCTCCACCCACTGGATGACAGCAATGCTTCCCCTGTGTTACAGCCAAAAATGTCTCCACTTTGCCAGATGTCCCCTGGAGGGCAGAATCGTCTCCAGTTGAGAAGCACTGATACACATCCCTGAGTTGTGGGGTGTTTCTTCTTCCAGTTAGTTTTTATTGGAAAGTGGAGTTGTAATAGGATTCTCATTTTCTCACTCTTTATCATCTTCTTGGGCTGCATTTTTATTCCTTCTGCTGCAGAACTCAAGTAGATTTTAACAGTGAGCATAATGCAGTCCCTGTTTTTATTAAATTTTTCCAGAGTATTTTTCCCCTCGAGGAAGAGGGAAGTCTGCCAGAACCGTTCTCTAGCAGATAATAAAATAATTGGGAGTAGCAGTCTTCAGTCTGGGTTTTGTTTTCGGTTTGGGGGGGGGGTGCTTTGGACTCCCAGTGAGGAGGTTAGATAACCAGGAAAAGGGTGTTCCTCTTAATATTTTTGAATAACTACATCTCCAAAAATGATTAAGCGGCATTGCTCTCTGTAATCCCAGCAGCTGACACATCACCCGGTAGGCTCCGCTGTGTTTCCTGGGACCAAGGAATGACTTCTTATGCAAGACACGTTTCCCGGATTCGGGAAGTCATTTTAATGGTTCAACTGTCTTAATTTAAACACAAGTTCAGGGCTTATTGTTCAGCTGAGTCTCTAAAAATATTTTTGACTGCAGTGGCTCTTTTACATTGCTAATGTTGTCCCTGCTTAGAAAGAGAATCTTTACGAAAACGGTCAAGGCAAGCATTTCTCTGAGGTAATGGTAGCCTTTGCTTTAGACATCATAAAGGACAATATTGGTTTCATCAAATAATAAATCAGGAAGAACCTGAATAGTTTGTGCCTATGAGTAGAGGATGAAAGTACCTTTAAAATCACGTGAGGGAATTTCCTGGCGGTCCAGTGGTTAGGACTCGGCGCTTTCACTGCTGGGACCCGGGTTCGATCCGGGGAACTAAGATCCCTCAAGCCGCCCTGCCAAAATAAAAAAAACAAATAAACATTAAATAAAACCATGTAAAACAGTAATGTCTCATGTCCTCATGTCTTCCAGTAGATGGAAGCAGTGCCTTTTTGGTGGTTTGTTGGCTGCGCCCCCTAGAGCACGCTCAGGCTCTATGGTTTGCTAGAAGGATTCACAGAATTTACTAAGTGTCACACTCAGTGGATTACAGCACAAAGATACAGGTTATAATGTACCGCGTGGTGCTCTCACTGAAGTAGACACAGGTTAATTGTGTGAGGCCACGCCTGTGTTAAGTAGCCTGTTGAGTAACCCTTGCACAGTGTATATCCGTGCGTCAAAGCATCGCAGTGTACACATTGGTATATGTCAGTTATACCTCAGGAAGGCTGGAGAGAAAAGATACAGATCAATCAAAGTCAATCCTATGTCTCCGTTTCTGTTATGTTCCTCTTTTTTTTCTTTTTTTTTTTTTTTTTTGCGGTACGCGGGCCTCTCACTGTTGCGGCCTCTCCCGTTGCGGAGCACAGGCTCCGGACGCGCAGGCTCAGCGGCCATGACTCACGGGCCCAGCCGCTCCGCGGCATGTGGGATCCTCCTGGACCGGGGCATGAACCCGCATCCCCTGCATCGGCAGGTGGACTCTCAACCACTGCGCCACCAGGGAAGCCCTGTTATGTTCCTCTTAATTGTAGTATAATTGGGTTTATATTTTGTTTGTTCAAATGTCTTGTTTATGCAATATCTGGTGGTGCACTTTATTTTGAATTGACAGCTTCAATTTTTCTCCATTAAAATTTAATCAAGGGGCTTCCCTGGTGGCACAGTGGTTAAGATTCCGCCTGCCAATGCAGGGGACATGGGTTCAAGCCCTGGGCCGGGAAGATCCCACATGCTGTGGAGCAACTTAGCCTGTGCGCCACAACTACTGAGCCCATGTGCCACAGCTACTAAAGCCTGTGTGCCTAGAGCCCGTGCTCCACAACAAGAGAAGCCACCACAATGAGAAGCCCATGCACATCAACAAAGAGTAGCCCCCGCTCGCCACAACTAGAGAAAGCCCGCGTGCAGCAACAAAGACCCAACGCAGCCAAAAATAAATAAAATAATTTATTTTTAAAAATTAATCAATACACCCGCCCCCCCCCAAAACAAAAGATTACAATCTGCCAAGGGAAGAGGTGCATGGCATCCAGTCCAGGAGAACCAGGCGCACGCTTTGCAGGTGTCCTCTCCTGGTGGAGTGACCTGATGGCACCTGATCCTCCCAGTAGCATGTACGATGACACGCGCGCAGTGTTGCTAGCCTCCCGAGCTTTGGTGTCCAGGTTTATATCAGAGGGCGGTCGTGGGGGCCTGCAGCACTTGCTGAGGGGGACAGACGGCGAACCTGGACAGACCCTGGCTGTGTCCCTCCTGCCCCAGTCCAGTCCAGGTTGTGGTTGCCTATCTATCATTTATGCATTTGTGAGTCTGTGTTTACCTCACTTTATAAAAATCACTTTAAAAAATGTAAGGGCAGGTAAGTAGCTGGAGAACATGATAGCCATGCCTCTTATGTAGAAAAGAGTAAAGCACCCCCCAGGAGAGATTTGTGGCATCACTAATGCACACTTCTCCTCCAGCGAAGCCTGCCCACGTTCCCTTTGCAGAGCACAGTCTGCAGCGGGGCTGAGCCTCCCCTTACGCTGTGCCTGGGCGTCGGAAAGAACCTGTACTATGAGAATCGTCTCGTCACAGACCCTCTTGTCGTGGTGCTAGTTGCCAATGAACTCCTCTTTGTTCAGGAAGAGTGTTTTCCTAAACTGCGCTTTGGGTTTGATAATAACCAATTAGAGTAGCAAAACGGAACCGTGGAGAAGTTGCTTTTGTATGTCCCAGATGTTCACAGTCATCCTGGTTCCCGTGCAGTTTGGGTTGTGCAATCTTTTCTGAGTTTACTGCTCTCGTTGGTATGTGTGTAAAAGCTCGGATTCAAGATTTGCCATTCTTGTGCTCATTAATTTGTCAGGGGGGTGGGGGGAAGCAATGAGAATAAAAATCACTTGAAAATCAGTTGAGTGTTTATAAGTTACAGTTGTTTAAATATGTGTCTTGGTCAGTACAGACAAACAATTTCCATTGGTATTGCCCTCAGAGAGAGGTTAGATGCTGTTGAAGATGCCCTTAAGTCTTAGGATACCGTTGTTTCCTACTTTAAACATTACTGATGATATGAAAAAACCTAAGATGGTTCCTGTTTCCTTTTTTTAGCTAAGACGAAATAACCATTTACCAAAGTGCCTGTTTTCCAAAGTTCATACACCATTACATTTAAGATCTGCCTGCTCTGAAATTCTAATGTGACCTTAAAAGTGTCCAGCTTTGGTGTACTTTATTTCCTGCCAATTTCAGTTTCCTTTCTTCCTTCCAGACTGAAGAGCCAGTCGTCTGGACTGTCAGACACAACACTGTCCTTTTCCTCCCAAGTTTCTATATGTTGTTCTACTGATGTCTCCACGACCCACTTCTTAAATGCCATTGTCCCCAAGGTGACATCCTTTTCTTTCCCTCCCATGTCTGTGTGGCCAGTGTGCTGTTCCTTCTGCAAGTCTAGGTGTCCATCCTAGCCTCTCTACTCACCCCCAGTCTAGGTGTCCATCCCTAACCTCTCTGATCCCCCAGTCTGGGGGTCCATCCCTAACCTCTCTGATCCCCCAGTCTGGGGGTCCATTCCTAACCTCTCTGACCCACCAGTCTAGGTGTCCATCCCTAGCCGCTCTGTTGCCTTCCATACTGCTGTTTTGGCTGTATATCTCCCAAGCATTCTTTAACATAATTCCACACGTAATACCATTGCCATTTCCTGACCACCGTCCCTCCCCGGCAAAGAAAAACTTCCTCTGTCCCGTAATCGTATCGCGGTTTAATATGAAAACATCGAATCCTGTTCAAACATTCTTTGTCCATAGTATCTTTCGTACTGTCTCCACCAGCTGGGTGCTCCCCAAATCTTGTTAGTGCTACATCTTTCCCCATCGTCACTGCCTTGCCTTAGTGACCGCAGCTCCCATTTATTGAGCACGTGCTCTGTGCCAGGCATGATTCTAAGTACTTGACCAATAAAACTATTACCCCTAAGAAGTAGGTACAGCAGCCGGTATCGTTGACAGATGAGAAACCCAAGGCGTTGAGAAGGTAGCCACTTGCCCAGGTCACACTGCCAGGAAGTCGTAGAGCTAGGATTCAGAACAGGCCATCTAGCTCTGGAACGTTACACGTAAGTGATTTTTCTTGACTCTTTTTTGTTTGTTTGTTTGTTTTTGGCTGCCTTGGGTCTTTGTTGCTGCGCGTGGGCTTTCTCTAGTTGTGGCGTAGCAGGGGCTACTCTTGGTTGCGGTGCACGGGCTTCTCGTTGCGGTTGCTTTTCTTGTTGCAGAGCACGGGCTCTAGGCACGCGGGCTTCAGTAGTTGTGGCTCGCTGGCTCTAGAGCGCAGGCTCAGTAGTTGTGGCGCACGGGCTTCGTTGCTCCGCAGCATGAGGGATCTTCCTGAACCAGGGCTCAAACCCGTGTCCCCTGCATTGGCAGGCAGATTCTTAACCACTGCGCCACCAGGGAAGCCCTTTCTTGACTCTTAATGTGGTGAAATTGTTGATTCATCTTTGGACATTAAAGCCTGTGTTCCTGGAATAAACCCCACTTGGCCCGGACATTTTGTGCTCTTCATATATATCACTGAATTCCGTTTGTTAGTTCTGTGTCTGGTATATTTGAGTGTATTTTACCAGGAGAAGTTAGGCTGTGATGTTCCTTTTTGGATGTCCTCATCAAGTTTGGATCTTAGGGTTATAGTGGCCTCATAAAACAAGTTGAGGGATCAGAAACTGCTTTCCTAAGCACCTGTTGGTCCCATCGCCTAGTTTAGGTGTCTCCCCTGGATTAGTCGGAGGAATCTTTCTGTGAAAGATAGTAAGTATTTTAGTCTCTGTCACAACCAGTCATTTCTGTCTTTGTAGTGCAAAAGCAGCCATCAGAAATACATAGACACATGAGAGTCGCTGTGTTTCAATAAAACTTTATTTGCAAAAACAGGCAAGGGAACAGATTTGGCTCAGAGGGTATAGTTTGCAGACTCCTGTCCAAGCCTACTAATGGAATGTAGGAGTTTCTTCCCATCCAGGGAACCTGGACGCCCCCCCGCCCCCATGTGTGTATAGTGAGTATCGATTACTTCCTTGTCCTTTGGACACTTCTCTTGCCCTCCTCTGTCTATACGTGTATTTCCCATCCTCAATTCTCTTGTACTGTCTACATCATTTTTGCATATACCTAAAAGTATTTTGTTAATATTTATTAACATTTTTCCTTAAATTGAAGCAGTTACTTTATCCTAAATTTTCAAAAATATCTGTTAATCGTACTTGTATGATGCACATCAAAGTAAATAACTTTGATTTTAAAATATTTGCCCCCGTGCTATGTTAAGTTGTTTTAGGTACTGTCAGAGGTATGGATGCCATCCGGGAATCCTTGATACGCACGAAGAAAGCAGTTATCCTGACTTGCAGTTCTATAAATGTCTCTCGCTGGCTTGTCTGTTGAGTGGTGACACTGCCCTAGGTGCTAGGGTTGGAAGGACAGATGGGAGGGGGAAGGAAGTCTTTTCCTCCCTACCCAGGGAGTGTCACAGATATTAAAGAGGCGTCTGACCCAGAGGCTGATACGTGTGAGGTTGGAGGAGTTCGCAGAGGACCATGGGGGAGGGTGCGGAGAGGAGGAGGCATTGAGCTAGAACTGTTCAGGCAAAGGAGGAAGGAGAGCGTTTCAACCAAAAGCAAGAGCCCGAGTTAGTGCCCGGAGGCTCAGCCAAGCCCCGCGTGTTTATGGAGGAGGAACCATCTTGGCGCGGGGAACAAAGGCTACAGGACAGGAGGGGAAGGAAGGAAGTGCTGGGACGCTGGCTCAACAGCCCACGAAGGCCAGGCTGTCCGGTGGGAAGCCACTGATGAGTCTTTGAAAGTAAATCCGAAGGCCGTGTGTGTAAGTCAGGGATGACTGTCAGTGAAAACTGAGAATCAACCAAAATGGTGACCATTGAGACCAATTAGCAACCAGGGGAAATGCTTATATTGTGTTAGGTAAGAAAGAACACGGGTGCAGAATTCTAGGACCACAAGAATTACATGTAAAGCTTAATTTGCGAGGGCAAGCGGACTGGAGGAAATTCCCCCGTGTGAGAACAGCACTTGTGTCGAGCATGTAATGGTGTGACTTATTCCCTCTCTCCTCCAACTTGGTTTCTCTGTTTTTCCCCCAAGTCCTGTGTTAATTGTAGTTTTTAACGGTCCTGTCCATCGTAAATCTCCGGTTTGGCAGTCGTGCTCGACTTTCCCAGTCAACGAATAGCGGCTCTGGAATTCACGAGGCTTCAAAGCTGTTGCGGCGGTGGTGCCAGAAGGAGCGGGCCCCGAGCGAGGCTCCTCCGAGTGGCGTCCGGAAGCGGGAGCGGAGGTCTGGCTGAGCTTGTGGGGGCAGGCGGCCGCCTCCCCGGCGCCCCTCGCGCAGCTGCCGCCCCCCGGCCAGCTGTGGGCCCAGGAGGAAGTAGCACCCTTGGTTCATAACCTGCCTCGTGCTCTCTCCTCCTGGAGGCCTCCCAGGTCTAGCGGATGTTACAGGTCTTGGCAGGACTGCAAGGTCTGCAACAGCCAGCAGCCCAGGCTGCTCTCCGCCGCCGCCCCTGGGGTCCAGGCCAGATGTGAGAAGTGAAACCCTATTTTTAACGAGGTCCTCCTGGTATTTCTTTGGGGCACCATCCAAGCAGTTCCATTTTACGCTGAATTCCATGTTACGGCAGGTCAGTGAGAACAGGTCTGCGGCTCATAAAGCCACCTCCCTGCACTCGGTTTTTTCTCCAGCAAGATAGTGGAGAATTGGGACAGTGTGGGCGAGCCGGGTCTCGGGGATTTTTTTTTTTTTTTTTTTTAAGATAAACACATTGAAGTGTAGAGTTGTTATGGACATGTATAGTGATGTAGACTGAAAAATCAAAAAGAACTCTCAGCATATGTTCGTGCTTTTTACCATGGGTAAAACTAGAGTTTACGGTTATGAATTGCTTCCCGGGCAGAAAATGTATCCTCTGGTGAGACGAATCCATCACTTCCAAAAAGAAGAAGTGAACTGATTATACATCAGCCGCCAGAGATGAGGGTATGATTTCTTATTCTCCCGCCTTTTCTGTTTACACCTTCTCACTCTGTGTGTGTGTGTGTGTGTGTGTGTGTGTGTGTGTGTGTGTGTGTGTGTCTGTTCCTCTGTTTGATTTATTTGGTCCAGCTCTCTCTGGACCACCCTCAGCCTCTCTCCCGCCTTTACTTTTATCAGTACTGTCCCCACCTGCACACCTGAGTCACCCGGTCCCCCTGCCCTCCTCACCCGCCAAGAGGAAGGCGGGCCGCTTTGCAGGCAGCTGCAGTTCTGTTAGATAAAACTTTATGATCCGGGAAGTACTGACAGAGGAGAAGCTGTGCTGACTGCACCACGTCCAGGGATGTTACAGAAATAAGGAAGTGCCATGTAGTCCTTAGCAGTCCACAGTTTCGTTTTCAGAATGACCCCATTGTCAAACCCCGGTAGCCAGTTGGACTGGATGAGCGTGTTAACCAGTGGCTGCTTGGTGGTCATTAATCGTAGGGACCGGCGGCCAGAGCCACTGACCTCTCTCTCTCAAGGTGGCTTTTGCGGGCACGTGGAAATCGTATTACAGTCCTCCCATCCACAGACTCTCACATGTGTGTTTTCACTTCCTGTCCAGTAGGGGACATGCCCACCAAGCTACTCCACCCCCGTTATATTCATAAAGCCGTAGTCCCGGTTCCTCTCTCTGTTTCTTGGTATTCTGGTCCCTGCATGTGATAAGGTTTCTTGTGGCCCTGGTGGCCTGGCATGGCCACTTCCCACTGGAATTGTAAGTGATGGACTCTTCTTTCCGTGGCCTTCATCTCTCCGTGTCATCACTCACTCACCTCCATAAATTAAAATCCCGTGGGTTTGATTGGGATGATGAGGTCATTTTTTCCTCTGCCTAGAATTTTAGAATTGAAAGGGACCTTGGAGATCGCCTAATTCCACCTGTTTGTTGGTCATAAAAGGAAGCCGGGGAAGCAAGTGAAGGCAGGCCCAGGCCGTGGAGCACATGGGTGAAGTGTGTTCTCTCTGTGAACAAAAAGAAACAGTACCAGGGCTTCCCTGGTGGCTCAGTGGGTGAGAGTCTGCCTGCCGATGCAGGGGACACGGGTTCGTGCCCCGGTCCGGGAAGATCCCACATGCTGCAGAGCGGCTGGGCCTGTGAGCCATGGCCGCTGAGCCTGCGCGTCTGGAGCCTGTGCTCTGCAACGGGAGAGGCCACAACAGTGAGAGGCCCACGTACAGCAAAAACAAAAAAAAAAGAAAAGAAAGAAACAGCACCAAACTCCTGCATCACTGCATCTGACTTTGCTGTCTCTTGTTCCTAATATAGCTCTCTTTATACACTTCGTCTTTGTTTGCCTCTTTAACCTGGAAAGCATTCCGTCTAGTTTCTGCAATGTAGGCCTTGTTTGCAACTTATTTTGTTGAAATTTGAAATATAAATGGTATTACTGATAGGATGATTTTCTTTCTCTTTTTAAAAAGGATACCATTTTGAATCATTCAGAGGTTTCTAAACAAATTTCAGTAGTGTGTGGTGTGTGGGTTAAGAGAATGGACTCAGAGATCAGATGGCCACTTGCTAGCTGTGTGCCCTCGGGTAAATCACTTTTAACTGCTCTGTGACTCAATTTCCCCATCTGTAATAGG
This sequence comes from Mesoplodon mirus, assembly GCF_964341445.2. Classification (NCBI taxonomy): domain Eukaryota; kingdom Metazoa; phylum Chordata; class Mammalia; order Artiodactyla; family Ziphiidae; genus Mesoplodon; species Mesoplodon mirus. Next base: position 6,764,943 of record NC_138981.1, read on the forward strand.
GATTTATTAAGACTAACTCATAGGTTGTTGCCAACTCGCTAACCTAATTCATGAAAAGGGCTGATACACATAATAAGTACTTAATATCATTACCTTTATGATTAACTATTATTATTCTCAGATAACATGATGGGTTTTTAATTCTGGTATAGACATATGACCAAGAGCCCTCTTTGGTGTTTTGAGACTGTTGCTTGTATGACATCTTCATCTAAAAGCTGTTTTCCCAAAATTGAGTTATTTGTAGTGAGGTGGATGGACCTAGAGACTGTCATACAGAGTGAAGTAAGTCAGGAAGAAAAAAAAGAAAATACCGTATGGTAAAACGTATGTATGGAATCTAGAAAAAAAAAATGGTTCTGAAGAACCTAGGGGCAGGACAGGAATAAAGATGCAGACATAGAGAATGGACTTGAGGACACGGGGAGGGGGAAGGGTAAGCTGGCAGGAAGTGAGAGAGTGGCATGGACATATAAACACTACCAAATGTAAAATAGATAGCTGGTGGGAAGCAGCCACATAGCACGGGGAGATCAGCTCCGTGCTTTGTGACCACCTAGAGGGGTGGAATAGGGAGGGTGGGAGGGAGACCCAAGAGGGAGGAGATATGGGGATGTATGTATACATAGAGCTGATTCACTTTGTTATAAAGCAGAAACTAACACAACATTGTAAAGCAATTATTCTCCAATAAAGATGTTAAAAAAAAAAGAAAGAAAGAAAACGGGGAATGAGAGGCTCCGAGGGCTATTCCCAGGCCTGCAGGCTCTTCACTGCTTTTGAGAAGGAGAGTAAGTCCTAGGTTCCTTGTGGCGAATCAGCCAAGTTACTGTGGTAGTTCTGTGTCCCATCAAAGAGCACCTGGAAAGCTTGAATGCTGCTGCCTGACACAAAGGAAGCGCTGAGTAAATGTCGGCTGCTGGGTTGCTACCGTTGCTGCCACTGTCACTCAAACAGAGCAGAAGGAGGGTCTTAGTGCCTTTGGGCTGCTGTAACAAAACACTGTGGACTGAGTGGCTCACAAGCACACACGCTGTTTCTCGCAGTTCTGGAGGCTGAGAAGTCCTGGGTGCCGGCAGGTTCGGTGGGACCCGCTGACAGCCCAAGAAAGTGTTCTGGGAAGAAAGTTGTATTTACTCCTAGAAAGATAACTGTGAGAGTTTTTGCTCGTGTTGATGTAAGGGCACTAATCCCATTCATGAGGACCCTGCCCTCATGACCTCTTGCCTCCCAAGGCCCCGCCTCCTAATACCATCACCTTAGGAGTGCAGGTGTCAACATACGAATTTTGGGGAAACAGACATGGAGTCCGCAGCAGAAAGAAATGAAAGAGCAGATATGGGAAGCCATGACATCTGCTTTTGTGTGGTCCATGTGTGTGTGTACACATATATGTATACATACATATATCTACGTGTCTGTGTGTATGTGTATATCTATCTATCTATCTATCTATCTATATATAGTAATCAAGTTGGCACACTTTTCCTATAAAGGAGTAGATAGTAAATATCTTTGGCTTTGTTGGCCATACTAGCTCTGTTGCAGCTACTCAGCCCTGCCATCGTAGTGTGAAAGGAGCCGTAGGCAGTATATCAACTCCTGCGCATGGCTGTGTTCCACTAAAACTTTATTTCCAGGCACAGGCAGCCGTGGGCCTCAGCTTGCCTGTCCCTGATCTAAATAATTCTCATATCGTGCCCATTGGCCTTGGATAGCTGTCAGTATTCCAAGTATAAAGTCCATTAAGTACTTGATAAAGATTCTGCGTTTTAGTGCCTCAAATTGGTGCCCTTGGTATTTGTTCCAGCTGAAGATGCAGAACCAGTGGCACAGCTGCCTAAGTATTAACATGTCTGCTTTTCTCTGCCGAATAAGCACCGTTTCTAAGGGCCGTGAGTGATCATTTAGCAGGTTTTGCTGATGAATCAGGCCAGCATTAATGGGGCAGGATGGTTCACTGCACAACGCGAATGGTTTGTGAAGCCATTGTGAAAGAGGTATGGTTTAGTGGTTTTGCAAGAAACAAAGCATGTACTTAGTTTGTTTTAAATCTGTTTTTATTGCCTAGTTGGACGAAGCACCTTCATGCACCTGCTGTTTCCCTCTCTCATGGATGGTAGCACCTTTCAACCCTAAATGGGAAGGATTTTACTCTTCAAGATCTTTTTTTTTAATTTATTGTTTTTATTGAAGTATAGTTGATTTACAATATCGTGTTCGTTTTAGGTATACGGCAAAGTGATTTGATAGGTGTACAGATATGTATATATATCTATATAGATATGTATAGATCTATATTCTTTTTAAAAATTCGATTCCATTATAATTTATTACAAGATATTGAGTATAGTTCCCTGTGCTATACAGTAAATCCTTGTTGGTTATCTATTTGATGTATAGTAGTGTGTATCTGTTAATCCCATACTCCTCATTTAGCACTCCCCATCTTCCCCTTTGGTAACCATTAAGTTTGTTTTCTATGTCTGTGAGTCTCTTTCTGTTTTGTAAATAATTTCATTTGTACTATTTTTTTAGATTCCACGTATAAGTGATATCATATGTTATTTGTCCCTGTCTGATTTACTTCACTTAGTATGATAATCATCTCTAGGGCCATCCATGTTGCTACAAATGGCATTATTTCAGGTTTTATGGCTGAGTAGTGTCTCATCGTGTACACACCACATCTTCTTTATCCATTCATCTACTGATGGACATTTTGGTTGCTTCCATGCCTTGGCTATTGTGAATAGTGCTGCAATGAACATCGGGGTGCGTGTATCTTTTCAGATTAGTTACTCTTGAAGGTCTTCCTGTGCTTTATAAAAAACGTAGTGCTTGTTTTAAACCTTTCCCAGTTTATCATGATGATACCCTTTTTTCTCCTCGGAATATCTTCACTTCATCTGGTTATCCCCCATTACCATGTGTTATCTGAATTCTGTGACTTGCTTTTCAATGGCAGCAATCCACTCTCGGTGTTTATAAATGCAGCAGAAGTGTGAGTAGACTAGACCTGTGGATTGTGTCCTTTCGGGAGGTGTGCTTCCTCTGGGTCATTGGTTGTCTGCCGTGGTTAGGGTCAGTTAGGCAATAACTGCAGGCCTTTTTGGTTGTCGTGGCCAGGAGGAGGCTTGCTGCTGACGCCTAGTGTGTAGAGGGACCTCCCTGGCGGTCCAGCGGTCAGGACTCGGCACTTTCACCTCCGTGGCCCCAGGTTCAGTCCCCTGGTTGGGGAACTAAGATCCTGCAAGCAGCACGGTGCAGCCAAAAAAAAAAAAATCTGTGTAGAGAGCAGGGATGCTGCTAAACATCCTGCAGTGCACAGGACAGCGCCCCTTCCAACTCCCTGGCCCAACAAAGAATGGTTTGGCCCAAATGTCAGTCATGCCACCACTGAGAAACCTTCCTGAGGAGAGATTCATCAGGGATGCCTTTTGCTTAGCAGGAGGCAAGTCTGTGGGCTTCAGTGACCACTCCAGGCTGCCCGAGCAGTGGACACCAAGGATACTCACACTGAGCTGTCCCAGGAATCTTTCATCAGGGTGCCACCAAGCTCTGTGTTCTGCCTCTTTTTACCAACTTCCACACCTGCCATGGAGCCAGTTCTGAGCATTTGCATCTCTGTCACTGACATCCTGTTCTCTGTTCCTCCCAGTGTCTTGTTGGGGAGAAGAAGGGATGCCCTGAAAGCTGGGGGAAAGCTGAAGAGGCATAAGGCACAGAAGTCGTAGCACTGGCAGACTGAAAATGAATATGCTCATTAGCCCTGGAGCCTCATTGGGAGGGCTGGGGCACTGGTGGCGGCATATGGAGGCTGGCCACCCCCAACACAGGGGCATCCTTCCTGGAGATGCCAGTCTTCCAAGGTGGCATATTACACGGCACCTTGGCACAGGGCAGCAACCGTGACCTAAGAGGAAGTGCTCAAGCAGGCCTCCCCGACAGAGGCCGAGGACATCCCCCTGTTCCACGGTGAATGAATTCCAGAACCGGGAAGTACCCTTGCGACATCAGTTGTCCTCGTTGCATGGACAAGGCGACATGGAAAAGGGATGTTTCCACTAGTTCATGGTCCTCTATGTAGATTAAAAAGCATCTGTGGAAACCATGTAAATGTCCATCGACAGATGAATGGGCTAAAGAAGATGTGGTACATACATACAATGGATTACTTCCTACCCAGCCATTAAAAAGAATGAAGTAATGCCATTTGCAGCAACACGGATGGACCTAGAGATGATCACACTAAGCGAAGTAAGTCAGACAGAGAAAGAAAAATACCCTATGACATCACTTATAGGTGGAATCTAAAATATGACACAAAACAGAAACAGACTCACAGACAGAGAGAACAGACTTGTGGTTGCCAAGATGGAGGGCGGGGAAGGGACTGAGTGGGAGTTTGGGATTAGCAGATGCAAACTATTATATATAGAATGGATAAACAACAAGGTCCTACTATATAGCACACGGAACTATATTTAATGTTCTGCAACAGATCATAATGGAAAAGAATATATATATGTATAACTGAGTCACTTTGCTGTACAGAAGAAACAAACACAACATTGTAAGTCAACTATCCTTCAATAAAAATTTTTTTTTAAATCTTGTGATGAACCATAATGGGAAAGAATATGAAAAAGAATGTGTATATGTATAACGGAACCATTTTGCTGTACAGCAGACATTAACACAACATTGTAAATCAGCTATACTTCAATAAAATAAATTTAAACTAGAAAAAGTGTCTGTGTTCCTGCTGCTCTTGCCTCTGCTTCTCCCTTCAGCTCCTGAGCACTCCTTAGCCCCGTGTGGTAGTAAAGGAAATGGAGGCCCAGCCCAGTGAAGGGGCCTGGCCCAGACACTCAGCCCCCGTGTGGCCGAGCTAGGACGGAACCCAGGACTCCTGACACTTTGTCTGCCTGGCCCTCCCACTTGCCTTGATGAAATCTGCTTGGCCAGAAATCAAGAAGAAAGTCTTACAAACAAATGGACTGAAAGCAAGCATTGATTTGGAGGCCACACATACATCTGTCCAAAGAAATGCAGCTAATGTAAATGTAAGCAAATAGGAGGACTCTTTCCAGCAGTGACATGGAACATTACAGCAAGGGTTTGAAGATAACCTCGTTCGTTTCCAGTCATGATTTACTGTCATCTCCAGTAGCGGACCCAAGTGTTCAAGGTCATGGTTCCCTTACAGAGCTTTATCCCCCTTAGTCATCATTTTGCTTTAGTGGGGGGACATTCCTTCTAGCAGATGGCTTTCAGCCCTCCTCCTTGCAGAAGCCTCAGACTCCCACACACCCCGCCCCCGCCATTTGTCTTCACTGCTCCATCCCCTTCTTTCAGTAGTCCTTCACTGAGTATCGTCATCAACATGTTCTAGAAATGGAATCTACTTTGAAGAGCAGTATCCCGTGGAGAGACAAGAAAGTTATGCAACCAAACTATATCCCCAACCCAGATAAAGAGCAATCCAGGACATATTCAAGTCTTGGCTTAGAAGTGGGTTTGCACCCAGTTCTTTACAAGTTGCCTGCACTGTATCTGTGGCTGCTGCCGATTCAGAGCCACTGGTGGTCCAGCTGGGAATGGGCTTGGCATCCACCTGGAGAATTTAAGAATTTAGGTTCCTATGCCTGTGGGTCTTAGAGTAAGTAAGGTTAAAAAGGTGAATCTTGGAGTCACATAGTGTAGAGTTGAAATTCTAGTTCAGCCTCTCATCACATGTATGGACCTTGGACAGGTTATCTTATTTCTCCAGCATTTGTCCTTCTCATGTGTAAAACAGAAACACCAACTCTCAACAGCTGCTGTGAAGATTGAGATAATGGACACAAAGTGCCCAGGTTTGATTAAAGGTGGTAAGGTAGTTAGAATCTGCTGTGTTTCACGTGACTTAAGTAGCATTTCTAACAAATATCATGTTATTAACACATATATGTGGAACCTAGAAAAATGGTACAGATGAACCCGTTTGCAGGGCAGAAATAGAGACATAGATGTAGAGAACAAACGTATGGACCTGAAGGGGGGAAAGTGGCGGGGGTGGTGGTGTGATGAATTGGGAGATTGGGACTGACATGCATACACTAATATGTATAAAATGGATAACTAATAAGAACCTGCTGTATTAAAAAATTAATAAAATAAAATTCAAACATTCCCCCCAAAAGTAGCATTTTTATGGCCCTGTGTTACTTGAGGGAATAAATGAGTGGGTGAGCAGATGAATGAAATAATACTTCTGTAGACTGAATTTTGTATTTCCCTTCCGAACACACACACACACACACACAAATACATATGCTGAAGCATCATCCCCAGTGTGATATTTGGAGGCGGAGCCTTTAGGGGGTGATTAGGTCATGAGGATGGGGCCCTCGTGAATGCGATTGGTCCCCTTCTAAGAGGCCGCATGGAGCTCCCTTGCTCCTTCCACGTGGTGAGGTTACAGGGAAAAGACAGTCATCTGTGGACCAGGAAGTGGGCTCTCACCAGACACTGAATTTGCCAGTACCTTGATCTTGGACTTCAGCCTCCGGAACTGTGAGAAATAAATGTCTGCTGCTGACACCACCCAGTGTGTGGTGTTTTTTTATAGCAGCTGGAACGGACTAAGACATAGACCAAAAGCTTGACTTTTCCCCCACAGCTGCTCCATCGGTCACTGAGATGTGTTTGTCAGGAGCCCTGGTCACAGTCAAGGCTGTGCTCTGGTGGAACACTCTGTAGAAGTTTCTGGGTGGAGTTTTGTGGTGGGTTGCAATTGGTGTCCTACTGCCTGAGTTTGGAGCTAGTGATTGGGGTGTGTCAGTTAATTTTGGGAGATCTCAGGACCCGATCCGTAAAAGGGGGAAAAGAGAATGAGGGAATGACTGCAGAGGGTTACGGAATTAGGAGGAAGTCCTTGGAGCAGTGCCTGACTGAGAGTGCGTACCGTGTCAGGGCTGGCGGGTGTTATTTTATTACTGCCGCGGCGGGCGTAGTCCTGCACTAGACCTTGTGAAGATACCAGGACGATAACAAATGGCTCTCAGTCCAGTGTCCCGTCCCATCAGCTGGTGGAGACACGAATGGAAGAGATGGTAGGAGCCAGGTGGGCGGGGCTGTCACCCAGGAAGAATTCTTACGAGAGAGAAGCCATTGTGGCCCAGAGTATATAAGGATGAGCCCATGCGATGGGGAGTCCGGCCGAGAACCCACTCGGTCCTGCTCCATCCATTGACCTCAGATTTTTCTAGGCTACCCCTTGCCGGAAAATGAGTGATAAAAGCTTGGAGATGAAGACTGTCCACAGGGTGGCAGAGACTCAGGGGGATAGAGTCACTGGTTAACACAGGGGTGGGTGGTTCTGTTCTGTCAGGAGTGGGTAGGGGAACGGAGGGCAGAGAGAGAGAGAAAACAAGTTAGAGGGAGGAGGGAAGGCTGACCGCAAAGGGTGTTTGTTCATGTCCTTCAGAGAGTAAGAGCGGAAGGACCCTGGGCGGGGAGAGCCTCCGAGGCGCTCTCCCGTACGGTCTAACGTAGGGGCTTACAGTGTATAAAGAAATACACACAAGTTAATAGCGGCTACAGTGCTACCCCTGAAGTAAGTCTCAAGTGCCTATTTTACATTTTCTTAATAACGAGGCCACGAGCAGGAGGTGGGGTGAGAAGCAGGGAGTGGAGAGAGAAACGGACGCAGATGCGGGCAGAGCTCTTCTCGCGTGAGGGAACATTCCCGCCTGCTGAGCGTTTTGTTCACTGCAAAGGCTGCTTGTGTTTTGGTAACGAAAGGCACAAGCCCTGAGGATGTTGACTCTGATGCAGGCCAGGGGCCCCGCCGGGGCTGATGAACGTGCGTGCGGCTCGAGACGCAGGGAGACCCCCGCCAGCCCCCCGCCAGCGTGTACCATGACCCGGGGTGATGGGAGGGCGCTCATGGCAGAGACAGCTTGGGAGCGGGCTGCCCGGGACCCACGCAGGTGAGGGTCTGACAGAGCACAAGGCAGCCTGTGCGTCGGACCCGCACCCCCGTCCCCCATGGACCCCCGGCTCCTCCTGCCCTGTGCCCTCCTTTACTGAAACAGGCACTGTTTGCTCCCTGCAGTCACCGTCCTGACTTGCCTCCCGACGTTTTCATCCAAGCAGCTCCATCCACACCTCATCTGCAAGCCCCTCTCACTTGCCCAGTGTTGTCAGCAGCTTCCTACAGAGGCACTTGGTGGGGGGTGCTAGGGGAGGAAGGGGGGAACCCAGCACCTCTTAGCCAGGGGCATCGCCCAGTTTTTCGGTAAAAGGACCCAAGGCCACACCACTGAGTCCGGACCCACCTCTTTTTCTTTGGACGGTCGGTGGTGAGATCCATGTGCCGTGAGCCCTGCAAGGAGAGTGCAGGCAGACACGAGCCTGAACTTCTGGAAGGAGCCCTGCAAAGCCAGGCGGAGAGCCCTGCCGCCTGACTTCTGTTACAGAAACCTTGAACCCGGGCAGACACGGGCCTCTTTGGCTTTTAATAACGCGGGAAGGGCTCTACCTTTACAGCTGTTTTCCCGTCCCGTACAAGCAGAGGCCTGCCTCCGTCTGCATCTCTCCCTCTCTCTGCCGGATCCTGCCCGCGACACCCCACGTCAGAGGCCGGGCATCCTACGGCCACATCCCTTCCGCTCTTAAGCGCGTCTGACATCAGCGGTGCCACCTTTTCGGTCTCAGTGGCTGTGCCTTCCGCCCTCGGTCCAGGCTTCACGGAACGCTGGCCTCCCTGTCTTGCTGCAGGTTTTTCGCACTCGGCCTTCACGTTCGGTATCGAGAGCCACATAAGCCAGTCCAACATCAACGGGACTCTAGTGCCGCCGGCCGCCCTCATCTCCATCCTGCAGAAGGGCCTGCAGTATGTGGAGGCGGAGATCAGCATCAACGAGGTACGTGCACCGCGGGGCGGGGCCGAGCCACACAGACGCCGGAGCGTGCCCGCGCCGGGAAGACGCGCCCCCTTAGCACACGGCTCCCCGCCGTCTCTCACGGTCGGTTAGGGTTCCTTATCTCTCTGCGGTAGATACTTTCTCCAGTGGGGGACGGCGCTTCTGTTGCACCCAAGGAGCAATCTTCCGAGGCCCTTTATTTAGCTGGGTGTGTGGTTTTCCATATCCATGTGCACATCGCCAGCTGTTGACTGAAGTCACACTACGTTGCCCAGTGGGAAAACCACGCAGCAGATCTGCAGCTGCTTTATACAGGCATCCCTGGGTACGCACCGGGGATGGTTCCGCGACCTGCCGCGGGTACCAAAAGCCATAGTGCTCAGGTCCCGCAGTTGGCCCTCCTGCATCCGCAGATTCCACACCCGCGGATTCTGCCAACCGCGGATGGTCAACATAGTAGTAAACATGTTGGAAAAAAGAATCTGCATATAGTGGGCCCAGCCAGTTCAGACCTGTGTTGTTCAAGGGTCAGGGGTCCTTCAGGACAGGTGTGGGCCTTGCACGTGCACAGAACATGCCCTCCCCCCTGGAATAGTTTGAGCAGTTCAGTCGAAGAGGGATCCTGGGAAACATTTGCCTAGAATCTGTGTTTCGTGTGAACCCGATAGAGGGCACAGCCAGAGGCCACGGAGGATAGATGAGGACTGTTGCGTCCGAGAGGATTCCAGGGGGTGGTTTTGTTACTCGTTGAAGAGCTGCAGGGGAAGGCGGCAGTTGTATCCATAATTATACATTCAAGTCACTCCAATTTGTTTGTGTCCCCTCCCTCTTTATAGATGGGGGCCCAGTGTCCCCCTCCCTCTTTATAGATTGGGGCCCAGTGAGTCCTTGGGCCAACGTCATACCAATGTTTAAATGGGCTCTTTTGGTTGAACACAGTGCCCCTCTCCCCTGTTCTGTTTTGCTCTTGGGATCGTCCTGTGAAGAGGCCCGAGGCCTCCCCTGCATCTCGGCCTGAGCCCCTCTGATTTTCACCACACTTCCCGCCCTCTCTCCTTCTCTCTGCCCTCGTGTCTCCCCCCACGGTGTGGCACACTGCTTTGCACCAACTTCCCGTCTTCTGTCACGGTCCGTCCTGCACGGCTGACGCCGTCCACTGCCCACGTGCCCCTCTTTACCACCAAGTGTCCCCTTCCCAGGTCACACCACCCTCGGGCCCGTCTTCCTGAACCCTTCCAGTTCCCTCCATCCCCTCTCCCTCTGGACTGCTCTCACCCTTACAAGCCTTTTTTTTATATATATATCTTTATTGGAGTATAATTGCATTACAATGCTGTGTTCGTTTCTGCTGTATAACAAAGTGAGTCAGTTATACATATACATATGTCCCCATATCTCTTCCCTCTTGAGTCTCCCTCACAAGCCTGTCTTATGCATAGCATTTAACTCCACTTTCTTTTCAGCTTTTAAAACTACGGAAGGAGTGTATCTTGTGTTCTGTCACGTGTATTCCTCTGCTGTTTTCCAAAACCCCACATCCTTGAAAACACCTGAGTGTCCGCCTACCCTGTGCTCTTTCTTGCCTAACAACGGGCAGTCTCCTCTTTCCTTGTCTTACATTGGGTGCCTGGGATCTTCCACCAGCAACTTGAGGCCCCGTCGCGTCTCTCTGCGTCTCTCTTTCCACAAAACAAACAAGTGTGGGGATAGGGTTACAGGACCCCAGAGGCCCCACCAGCTCTCAGATTGTGTGATGCTGAGTGAGATTGGATTTCCCTTCCCCCTGCCCCTGTGCCCCCTGCCCCAGTTTCCACGTCTTTCATCTGCGGAGGAGCCCCCATACCTTCTCTTTCTTGGCCATTCAAAGTCCAGTGTGTCCAGAGGAGAGCGAAAGGTCGTCTCATTTGTCCCTTAGGTTTCGGGTAGTTAAAAGTGAGACAGTGTGCTTTTAGAGCTTAAACTAGAAGGTTTTTTGTCACCCTGGGCAGTTACAACCTTTTGCAAAATCATCATCCATTTGGGGCTTGAATATACGAAGAAGGAAGGTGACGTAGAAGCGGGCTGACCAGTTGGTCAGCACTGGCCCCTCCGTGGCTGGAACCCGGGCAGCTGATGAGGTGACTGGCTACTTTTTCCCATGTTCTGTGTCATTTTATATTGTTTCCCTTATTTTCAAATATTGTATAGTAACCTGTAGTCAGCCGGGGTGATGTTTCATTCACACACTGTGTTGCTGAAACTTAGGTCCTTCAGTTCTTCCTAATTTAGGAGAAAACAGGCTAAAACGGGTTTGCACATCCAGTAGACACACTGAGAGGCTCTGAGTTTCATGTGACTGATCTTTGGAGCGCTTTCTAAGGAAAGAACTGTCTCCCGTGGTGCTCAGTGTGTTTGGAAATGTTTTCATCATCTATGGAAGCCAGAGACTCAAAGGAAGTTCGGGAAAGAGGAAGTGTAACGAAACAGTGCTGTGGTTAGAGTGTCGTGGCTGTGTTAGTCTGTGCCCTGATCCCAGGAAGTCATTTCAGATGGCAGCAGATGTGTGTGTTTTAGTACATCAGACGGACAGATGCATTAGGAATCGGATCGTGAGCGGTGCAGGGATGTCTGATTTGGGCTTGCCGTCTCCGAAGATACATCTGTCCCGTCAAAGGGGAGTGGTTCCACACTTGTCAGAGCGCCTGGGCGGGGTTTCCCACCCTCGGCACTCTTGACACTTGGGGGCCAGATCATTCCTTGCTACGGGGCCGTCCTGGGCCCTGGGGGGTGTGGAGTAGCATCCCTGGTCTCCACCCACTAGATGCCGGGAGCACCTCCACAGTCGTGACAACCAAAAATGCCTCCAGACTTGACCAAATGTCCCCCGAGGGGGTAAAATCACCCCCCTGTTGAGGAGCAGTGCGTCAGGGGTAGCCCTGTCGTCGTGACAGGAAGTGTCCGCGTTCAGGTTGGCATCTGCCGAGTGCTGGGTGCCCCTGGCAGTGGCAGGCACTCCGGGCCCTCCGCGGACGCTCGCTCTTGCCAGCCCCTACCCGCCTGCCCACTCCGTGATCCCTTCCCCTGGCTCAGGACGCCCGGCCCGGCGCGGCTCCCGGGAGCCCGCGTGTGTGTCCCCGACGCGCGCCCGTCTCGCCGGGGGCTGACGTCTGCGCCTGGGCTCTGTCCGCAGGACGGCACGGTGTTCGACGGCCGCCCGATAGAATCACTGTCCCTGATTGACGCGGTGATGCCCGACGTGGTGCAGACGCGGCAGCAGGCGTTCCGGGAGAAGCTGGCGCAACAGCAGGCCAGCGTGGCGGCCACGGCGGCGGCGGCGGCGGCGGTAGCCCCGGCGGCCACGGCGGCCGTTTCCCAGCAGAATCCACCAAAGAACGGCGAGGCCACGGTGAACGGGGAAGAGAACGGAGCACACGCGATAAGTGAGTGCGGGGCTCCAGAGCTTCGCGCTCCTGGCAGCCTCTCTCTGGTCTCTGAGTCCGGGGCGAGCCCCGCAGGCTCCTTCCAGCCTGCCTGCTGGGCGGTGTGTGTGCGTCAGTGTCTAGGGTTTGCTTACTCTGTGGCTGGGAGGGCTTCGTGCTTTGGGTTTTTTCACTGAGATCCTTGGACACAGCGTCCTTTACTTACACGTCCTCAGCTTTAGGAGATTGTGCTGCTCTGAGAACTCCTTTGTTCCACCTGGTGATTACTGTCCGGCACAGAAAGGCGGCCCCCGCGCCGTCCTCCGGCCTCGTGGACAAACTCTGACCTAACACTCGGAGCTCACGGTCACTGACAGGGCACCCGGCCCAGGCAGCAAGTGCTGTCTTATTTGGTGGTTGCATCAGGGTCCCCATTAGGTAATGGCCCTAAAGTGTCTGGCAGACAAGTCGGAGACCGTGAATCTTTACCCAGGGAACCTGCCGGAACTTTGACATGCGGCTTATCAACTCGGAGACAGCTTCAAGGTCTAAGCTCAGAGTGTGTGTGTGCATTGCGCACATGCGTGTGACTGTGTGCACGCGTGTGTGTTCTTCCTCTTCTGAAAATCATTTCCCTCTGAGCAGCCGTGCCGCCCCCGCGGGGGCAGCTCATTCCCCCGCCCCGGCACAGGCCCTCTCCTGCTAGAGTCGAGATGCAGCTCCCAGCGCTGCGCGGGAAGCCAGGGCAGGCTGCATTGCGGGTCATGTTACAGCAGGGTGGCTTAAAGCCCATCTGTCTAGCGTCAGGTGTAAAGACCTCCCGCCGGCAGGCCCCGTGATCACTGTTAACGAGGTCCAAAATGACGGGACAGGGAAAGAAGAAGAAAAAATAGGTGGCTTGTACCCACGGATCCCTTACGGGCTGCCCACTCCCGTGGGGTACATCCCTCAAGGCGCCCAAAATAAAGAAAACAGGAAGGAGGTACGTGTCCTTGTCTTCTTAGTCTCCGCCCCAGGCAGTGATCGTAACTGGTGAGCTCTGAGAAATCCGTATATCTGCCGAGACAGAAATTTTGCAAACTTATAAATTGCACCGTGTATTTTAAATCTTAACCTCTAGGAGAGTGTGGCCACGTGGAGACCGTTGTGTGCCTTAAGGAACGCTGGTGGCTGGCAGGCAGGTAGCCTTTGTTTCAGGAGTCCCTGGGCGTTACTTTTCACCTGAGGGCTGGCCGGCGCCCCATCCCACGTACACCGTCCAGTGGTTTCCGACTCTCACTTTGTCCCTGAGACTAGTCCCACCTGCTCTTTGCTCCCATCTTGCTACAAGGCAGGCTGTGGCCTGAATGTAGCCTCTGAAGTGATACTTCATTCTAATCTTCAAGAATCTTTTTTCTTGTGCCACATAGGGGGGAAACGGCCACTCTCCAGGGGGAATCTCTTCTGGGTGGCACTTAGCGTGGCTTGTCACCCTTCCAGAGCCTGGACCCTATGGGTCATCTGGAAGGAGGACTGCTTGGGTTCAGAAGCCTGGTGGTTCTGCTTGGCTTGAAAAGCATGGTATGCAGATGCCTCCAGTCAGAAAACAGCACTGGAGTCCCAAGCCTCTGAGGGTGTTTGAAGGCAGAGGGGTTTAGGGTGGCAAGCCTTCTGGCAGGATGATGGCGTACCCCCGTGGTAGCTTCACAGATAAGGAGCATCACAGATAAGCCGCTCACAAGGGTGCTTCCAGGGAAGATCTGTTGTCCTGTCAAGAGAAGGAACCTTCCGGCTCTGCTCACGAGCCAGCTGGCTGTTATCTTTTCTGTCCAGTCTTGTTCCGGCTGTTGTTAGAAATAAGCCTCGCCCTAGTTATAAAGAATAAATACCAGTTTTTATTCCTCTATCAAATTTGGAGACTGTGAAGAAATGTCACCTATCTACTAAATTACACAATACCCATGATTTGGTTGTAAACGTCGTGGGTGACGGCAGAGGAGGTTGTTTGTAAAACCCACGTGCCCTGAGGCTGTTTCCTCGGTATCCGTCAGACCTGTGTCTTTTCCTGTTTCCTGTGGCAGATAATCATTCAAAACCAATGGAAATAGATGGGGACGTGGAGATTCCACCCAACAAAGCCACAGTCCTTCGGGGCCATGAGTCTGAGGTGTTCATCTGTGCCTGGAACCCTGTCAGTGATCTCCTGGCTTCCGGGTAAGGGTGTCCGGCTGGGGGTGCCCAGGGTCTGGCTGTCTGAGTTCTCCCTCACAGGACACGTGTTCCCCCGCCGTACCTCGTTGGTGGCATCTTCCCAGTGAGTGCAGACCAGGGCTGGGGGCGCCCCGAGTTCCGCAGGCTGTGCAGAAGTGCCCGGTCCGGCCGTTTTCTCAGCGGGGTGGGGAGCAATGCACAGACATTTCAAATTACTAAGTGCAAAAAAGGTCGGGAAGAGAAAACCACTGTGAGTCAGGACGGAGGACCCCGTGCCGAGGATGCCCGACCTAGCCAGACAGCAAGTAGCAGTGCGCATTGCTGGGCCTGGGACCGGAAGCTGAATGCTGTGTGTGTTCCTTGCGCAGATCTGGAGATTCAACCGCCAGGATATGGAACCTCAACGAAAACAGCAACGGGGGCTCCACGCAGCTCGTGCTGAGGCACTGTATACGGGAGGGGGGGCACGACGTCCCCAGTAACAAAGACGTGACCTCGCTGGACTGGAACGTAAGCCTCCGCCACCGCCCAGACACTCGAACACGTGTACACCACAGCGAGGGCCGCCGTGATGCTGACGGAGCCGGGCAGACGCAGGAAGGGGGCAGTACTGTTGGTCAGCCCACCCTGGGGGGTTGGCGTCCGTTTCTGAGCGCTCCTCCCGAGGCCCTCCGTGTGGGCGGACCTCTAGCTGGGTATTCAGTAGCCCCACGTTGGCAGGATGGAGTCTGTCTCGTGATTTTATCAGGGAACCCGTTCTGCTGGTGCTCTGTGAGTTGTCAGGAAGGAAAGTTGACTTTCCACCCTGAGGCTTCAGCACCTATGCTACGTGCATTTAATACGTGAGAGACACAGCTCTCTGACTCTTTCTTTTTTTTTTTTTTTTTTTTTTTTGATTGGAACATCTTTTGATTTGCTTGCCCTTTATCATGTTTATGCATATTCTGTCATTTCACCACTCGTCTCTATTTGCACATATTTTTAAGAGCTCACCTAAGTCTCCAGGAGTCTCACGATAACTTTTTGTACAGTATTTTTTGTTTTTTGGGTTTTTTTTGCGGTACGTGGGCCTCTCACTGTTGTGGCCTCTCCCGTTGCGGAGCACAGGCTCCGGATGTGCAGGCTCAGAGGCCATGGCTCACGGGCCCAGCCGCTCCGCGGCACGTGGGATCTTCCCAGACCGGGGCACGAACCCGCATCCCCTGCATCGGCAGGCGGACTCTCAACCACTGCGCCACCAGGGAAGCCCCGTACAGTATTTTTAATGGACGTCGTCAGTGCTGAGGGGTTGCCATGTGTTTTCCTTGCCCCCTCGCCTCCTTGTTGGTTGTATGCGGGGAGCCTGTTTGGTCGCACATTTTATTTAATAGGACGGCAGTGCGAGCTATAAAGTAGGCCAGCGGGACTGGGGAGTCTCGTGACTGGGAACCTGTCGTTGACATCGGGTGCTCCAGCCCGGGGCTAATGAGAGGGGCTCTTTTCCAGTGCTGCCTCTGCTAAGCTGTTTCTGTTGGTCTGTGTTTCTCCCTGGCCTGCAGAGTGACGGCACGCTGTTGGCTACAGGTTCCTATGACGGTTTTGCAAGAATATGGACGGAAGATGGTAAGTCCGGACTCCCTTGTGTTGGGGTCGGAGAGGAGGTGCTGGGTTTGTCATCATCCAGTGAACAGACTGAGGCTCGGAAGTCACCCTGCTCGCTGTGTTTGTGTTTTACGTACCAGGTAACCTGGCCAGCACCTTAGGCCAACATAAAGGCCCCATCTTTGCCTTGAAATGGAACAAGAAGGGGAATTACATTTTGAGTGCCGGAGTAGACAAAGTGAGTGTCTGCTTAAGATACATACATTGCTGTGATCTGTAGATGCTTATTTATGTCTAATCTCAGGTAACATCGTGCTTTCTATGAATTCTGAGAATTCGGCCTCCCGTTAAGAAATCAGAAGGATCTCTTTTGTTTGTTTCTGTGGTTTTGATCTTAGTGTTCGTTTATAGCACATTGTGTCTTAATGTGCTGTAGACTGCTCTACAGACCTTGATCAAAGCTCTCCCCCGGCCCGTCACACCTTTTACTTTGAGGTTCATAGTTCACTGATAGAAAGAAGAAAATCCCCAAATTGCGTTTGTCCACTGCTTGAAGAAGCCCACTGGCGTGGGGTGACCTCTGCATAAACTTACACCCCCCAGAGTGATTTTAGGAACACAAACGGTTTTCTCTCCCCAGGCTTCTGTTTTCCTAGTCTGACGACTTGTTGCTTCGCGCTGTAGACCACAGGCTTCCCTGAGAGCAGGAGTAAGGTAGATGCCCATGCGAGGGGCTGGGCTCTCTGGGCTGATGCGGCCCATTTCACAGAGGGGGAAATGGAGCCCCAGAGAACTTCACTAATTTGCCTCGGGACACATTGGTATAAAGTCGGATTGGAACTCAGGCCCTGGACGCCAATGACAACTGCCCTTTAGCTTTCACACTCTTCCAGAGAATTCTTTGCATCTGCAGGCCCTCCCTGTCCCTGAGGCCGTTTTTTATAATCATTGTGGATTTTCTACCTGATTATCTTCTGTTTCTGCCAGGCGATGAACTGGATGGTTAGTGGAAATGCACATTTGGAATTCTAGTAGCCTCTGAGTCAGACCCTATCTGCCATGATTAGTCAACCATGGCAGGAGTAATAGTCATGTTCTGTAAAGTGATATATTCTCAGGGAGGAAATGTAATTTAGGGATGTTGGCTTTGACCTTCAGTGCGTGCTTAACCCAAAGTGGCTAAAATGTGTTTCAGTTTCTTGAAAGCTTTTGCCTAAGGAATACTTTCTTTTGCCCAGTGTATATTTAACATTAAAACATCAACAAGTTGTTACAATTATTGATGTAGTAGGTGAAATTGTATCAGAATTGTGGAAGGGTTTATATGTTCTCTGCCTTGCCAGATTTGTGAGTGGCTCAATTAAGAAAAAAAGTTATACTCCATCAAACAAAAAATTGTTGGGAATTCCCTGGCAGTCCAGTGGTTAGGACTCCGCACTTTCGCTGCCAAGGGCCCGGGTTCAGTTCCCGGTTGGGGAACTAAGATTCTATATAAGCTCTGCAGCGCGGCCTAAAAAAAAAAAAAATGGTTAATTGGTCTAGAGCTGGCCGAAAGTTTCAGAGATACTCATTGCTCTGAGTATTTCCTCTGAAAATTACTGCTGTTGATACGAAATAGAACTAGTTCTTCTTAAAGGAAAATCTTTATTAAACGTCATTGACAGGGAGGTGTAAAGGTTCCGATTGAGTTGAAAATTCCAGTAGATGAAGAACTAATTCCCGTGGTCTTCATCGAGCTGCCAGATGCCTTCTTCCCTAAGTGCCTCCCAACTTTAGTACGTTCTTAAGCATTTGTGATTTACTTTGTTTTCCGGGGAGGAGATCATTTTTTTTTTCCTCCTTACATATAGACCCATAAATCAGTGCCAGACCCCAGTGTAACCCAATTCTCTACTCTGTCTAGTGATCCCAATTCATGGAGTGACGGTCAGGGGAATTTTCAGAAATACTCATTTCTGCAGCTTTTCATTGGGAAAAGTGCCAAAAAGGTGTTTATCGTTATAGTTTTTTCAATAGCTTTTCATGTTTGGGGATAAGGGGGATTTCCCACCAAAACTGGTAGTTTCGTGAGTATCAGTTACAGCTGCTGTGTCTGGTGGAATAACCAGTGCGTGTGGCCAACTTCATGAGTGTGACCCTCTGGATCGTTAAGTGTGTAAGACACACCCAGGATTCCAAAGACACGGGTGAAAAAGAGAATGCCAAATATCTTGTTGATATGAGTATGTTGATCTTATGTTGAAATGATAATATTTTCGCCCTGCTGGAGTGAAATAAACTTTATTGTTAAAATTAGTTTTACTGGTTTCTTTTTTAATTTTTTAGTGTGGTGACTGAACATTTTAAACTTGCTGTGTGACTTGCATGCTATTTATATACTGTTTATTGGACAGTGCTGCTTTAGAAAAAAGAGGGACTCACTGCATTTTCTTGTATCATAAATTTTTCTAGAGGAAACTTTGCAAGAAGAATAGTAACTAACTTTTTTTTTTTTTTTTTTTTTTTTGCGGAGCACAGACCACAATAATTTGGGATGCCCACACAGGAGAGGCCAAACAGCAGTTTCCGTTTCATTCCGGTGAGTATTTTTAAAAATTTCCCTTTTTATTCTTTGTCATTCAAAAATAATGACTCAGAGTCCTAGGAAGTGTCCCTTAAAGTAATGGTGAATGTGTACAGGATGGCGTGCATGGAATATAGCTGGTAGCGAGGAAACCCTTCTCACAGGAAGCACTGCTCTAGAGGTCTCCAACGTACGATACCCTCAGCGCTCGTTTGCTCAAAAGTTTAAAGACAAAGCTGCGAACCAGCCCCAGAACTGGTGTGGGCTCCTGTCTGCTGCTGCCCTAAGGGCGCTGGGTCGGGGGCGTCCCTAAGACCTCGCCCAGCTTCCGCAGTTCACCCGGGAGGACCCCCAGGGCGTGCAGTTGAGTTCATAGCTCAGATGGATTACAGTAAAAGGATCCAGAGCAGTGTCGGCAGAGCGCAAAGGCACGTGGGGCGAGATCCAGACCTTCCAAAGGTTGTCTCCTGATGGGGTCGCGTAGGACCTGCTGGGTTCCCCCGGAAGCATGCGGTGATCGTGCGTGTGAAAGGTCGTGTGAAGTCAGCGGAGGCTGGTGCCCAGCATTTCTGGTTAGTAGGCACCCTGTGCCTGCCTGCACCCGAATTCTGCACTCCCAGGAGGCGCGTGGGATTCAGCGTAAACCACGTTGTTTGCACAGACAGTGGAGGCCCAGAAGCCGTTCTTACCGGTTAGGACATGCTGGGAAATCCGAATTCCCAGGCTTGGGCCAATGCCATCCCTGCCGCCACGGCTTCCTGCAGGGAGCAGTGTCAGGCCTGCAGTGGTCTTGCCTGCTCGGATGGGTAGCTGCTGTTCTCGACCACACACGTCGCTGTGTGTGTCGGGTCCTCACCAGGCCACGTGGGGCAGCTGGGGGTCTAGGGAGTCCAGGTTCCCAGATTCCCACCTGATGCTTCACGTTCCATGTGACTCAGTCCTGTTGTTAGACGTGGTCTCTTACCTTAGGACAGAGGTGGAGACGAATACACTGTCAGGAGAAGCTGGCTTGAAGTCGACGGCAGGGGGCGGATGCTGCTTCCCTTCCCGAGAGGCGCCTGCTCCACTGAGAGGGAGTCGCTGAGTGTACAGGGTGGACGTTTACTGTGTCAGGTGGCCCCGGGACAGTGTTCAGGAGGGGATCCGAGGGTCTTTCCTGCTGGGTATTTCTGGGTGCCTGGTGATGGTCTGAACCAGAGGACTGGCCCCGAGGAATCCCCAAGACGGTGCATCTCCGCCATGCCCAGGGAGGGCTCCACGCGGGGGACATACATGGTCTTGCAGGGAGCAGACCATGAGGAAAGGTCCTGACAAGGCTTTGACACGACTGTGACAAATGCGTGGGCGCCAGCGTCTGTCACTCCACGCGGCACTCCATTCCCTCCTGACGGAGGCAGACCGGGGAGGTGCCGGTTTGCACCCCGCTCCCCTGCAGAGGCAGCCCGTCTCTTCCACGGCTGTGCTTGGGACCACACCGGAGACACCTGCTCGGGCCGCCAGTGAAGTTTCTTGTTGCTTTAATCTGATGCCACTGATGATGTGGAAGTTGGTGAACGTTTTATAGAATATATTTCCCCACGAGGAAGTGGACAGGGCTCCAAGAGCAGGCAGCTTGGCATCCCAACCTGTGTCTGTGTGTGTCTGTGTGTGTATGTGCCTGTGCGTGTCTCTGTGTGGGTGTGCTTGGACCAGGCAGAATATACAAAGCGCTCCCCACTGTCTAGTTCCACGGCATTTCTGTCCTCCCATCAGGAGACCCCTACCCACTAAGAACCCACTCCCCATTCCCCCTTTCCCCAGTCCCGGGCAACCCAGTCTCCAGGTTTTGATCTGTGTGTGTCATCTCCATGTCAGACATCTGTGCTGTAGACTCTGCAGCCCAAAGCCAGTGAGTCTGGTGGATGTCCATCGAGTTTGGCATAAGTCCCAAGCCCATCCCTACCTTTGCTGTCAGGACGGATGCAGTGACAGGGCAGAGGCGCAGAATACCAGGTGTGCTGGCGTCCGTGCTCACGTGACGGGGGGATATCTGTGATGAAGAGAGCTCTGGCTTCTGTTTTTCAGAGAATGATTTGCCCAAAATAACCATCAGTAAGGTTCGTCTAACAGTTTTATCTTAAGAATTCGTGTACCAAGGCTTCCCAGAGCGTTGCCAAGGTCCATGGAGTGGCTTTCCATCCCGCAGACCACATGTCTCTTGTGTCCTGAGGGAGCTTCTCACCTGCGGTTTTGCTGCCCACGAGGTCGACCCATATCCCATTGCTGGGTCAGGAAGCTCCGTGTGTTATTTGCCCTTTCTCTGTAGTGTCAAGCGGTGTGGTAGAGACTGTCCAAGATGGAAAGAAAGGGCGCTGTTTTTCAGGATGAAGCACAGGCAGGGAGAGCGGTAGGGGCACCTTTCCTTAGCGTTTGATGGGTGGATCTGTGAAACCGCCTTGACCCGTAGGTGTTCGCCCTGAAGGCCTGGCGGGGTGCGTCCGCTGCTGCGTGGAAAAAGCCAGTCTCCAAGGGTCACATGCTGGATGATGCCATTTACATAACATTCTCGAAATGACGAAATTTTAGATGTGGAGCCAGAGTTGAGGGGTGGTCCAGGGGGGGCTTGGTGTGCTGGTGACGTGGCAGAGGGAGGTCCTCGTGGCGATGGAACAGGGTTCTGGATCTTGACTGCGGTGGTCGTTGCGCAGGCCTGCGCACGTGATCGAACAGTGCAGCACTGCACACGCGTGGCGCCCATTCACCTTCTGGGTCTGGGCGTTGTACTGTAGGGGCATAAAATGCCACCAGCGGGGGAAGGGTACAGCGTGGGGCCTCTCTATTACATCTTCGCGGCGTCCTGCGATTCTGTAAGCATTTCAAAATTAAAAGTTTTTTTTTTTTTAAAGCGAAGTAGTAATGCTTGGCTGTACCTAGAGTGCTGCTGACGGTCAAACATCATTGGCCAAGTGTGGGCAGGGAGGCCACACAGACCCCCAGAATAGCTTAGCCCCGTTACCTGGCCCCACCCACACTGGATGGTGAGCTCCTGGGGGAGGGCAGGGTCCTGGCAGCACCGTCGACGCAGAATGGGGCCGGACGCCTGAGTACACAGCATCCTCCGTTCAGATGGCAGGGGTTCAGCGCACGGTAATTCTTACGGCCAGGTGCTGGTCACCAGCCCCTGAAACGCCCGCCAGATGGTCCCTCTTCCAGGCGTATTAATTGCACACCCCACTGCAGAGGCTGGCCCAGGAATTCGGGGTTTGGCTCCTGCAGTGTCGTCAACGGCAGCAGCTGCGGCTTTGCTCTTTGCTCCCTGGCTCCCGGGAACGTCCTGACCAAGTGGATCCGGTTCCTTTGTTCCACTGGGCACAAGCGGGAAATGTAGCAGAAACCGGGGGCCCGTGCTGAACCGCTCTGCAGGGGGTGTGACACACACAGATGCACGCCCTGGGTTGTTGAAAAAGCCAGTGCTGCCTCCCGGCCAGATCCTCCCACCCATAGCCTCTGTGTGGGGACAGAGCTGGACAGGGGAGCTGAGGGGACCCGGCCCTGCAGCTGTGGAAGGCTGGCGCGTGTGCACGGGTGCACCTCGTACTTGAAGGCTGAGCACGGGAGGGGGCGGTCCGAGTTAGCGTATCCTGAGGAAGCTGGATTCTTCTCCCAGTTCAGTGCTGACCTGCCTGTAAGAAGCACACGTGGGACATGGTTAGGGGGTCGATCCGTCGATGAAGATCTCACCGGGGGCTTGCAGGACTTAACCCTCTGTTTGCCCAGAAGCAAGGAAGTGTGTGGAGAGAACAAAGATGCTGAGTAGTCTCCTGGGGAGGTTGGGAGAAGGAAAGAGGGCCGTCACCATCCCCCAAACCTCACAGAGCTCTTGGAGCCACTTGCCCCTGAGAAAGGCCCAGGAGCCAGAGGCAGTGTTCATCGTAAGGTCACTTGTGTCCCCTCAGGGGTTCCTGTCAACGATAAGCATCCTCCAGTTGGTGGAAGGCATTAATTGTGTGGTGGGGGATTTTTGGGGGCTGCGGCACGTGGCTTGTGGGCTTTCAGTTCCCCGGCCGGGGATGGAAGCCGGGCCCTCGGCAGTGAGCACAGAGTCCTAGCCGCTGGACCACCAGGGAAGTCCCTGTGGGAGGTTTTCTCAGTGCGGATACCCTGAACATAGGATATGAAATCTTCCTCTCCTCTCTATCTAAAACAAATCCGATCAGCCCAGCACAGTGATATTCCCGGGAGCGGCAAGGTGCGGGAGAAGACGGCGTGCTTCTCCCCTACCGTGTCTCCCCTGTGCCGGGGGAGCAAGGGACTGCGCTTACGGCACCTGAGGTGTCACGGGGTCTCGCTCCGGAGGCCTCTGGGTGTCCCTCCAAGTGCGAAGGACAGACTCTAAGGGAGTGAGGGACAGAGGCGGTGTTCCCACTGGGGGTGCTGCTGTGTCTCGTCCTTAGGCTTCTTGACTGTGCTCTTACTTCTGAGTCACCTGAGCTCTGTGCACGACTGCTAAACGCAAATGTTCCCCCCGACCGTTTGCTGCTCCACAGCCCCTGCTCTCGACGTGGACTGGCAGAACAACACCACCTTCGCTTCCTGTAGCACAGACATGTGCATCCACGTCTGCAGGCTCGGCTGTGACCGCCCGGTCAAAACGTTCCAGGGACACACAGTAAGCGCACGTTCCGACCGTGGGGCTCGGGTTCCTGTGGATGTGCTGGGAGCTGGGAGCTGGCTCCCCTCTGCCAAGGGTTAAAGGATGCTGTGACTGCAGACCAGTTCTTGGGCAGCCCACTGCTCCTTGGGCTGCTGTAGCTATCTCAGGTGATGGGCTAACCCAGTTATCCATCTGGGCAGGCAGTGGGGGAAAAAAAAAAAAAAAGTGACCTGACATGAGCCAGATGTTGGATTTTGCGGGAAAGCCTTTAAAGTAGCTATTATTCGACTCTATGAGGAAATAAAGGAAAGGCTGCTTGTAATGAGTGAATAGATGTGCAAGGGTAGCAGAGGAAGGAAGACTGTTCTTAAAACAGTCAAGTGGAAATCTCAGAATCGAGAGGTAGAACGTCTGAAGTGAAGATCTTAATGGATGGTGGAGAGATTGCAGAAATACGGTTAGTAAACCTGAAGAGAGATCATAGAAACTAGCCAATTTGAAGAACTGATAAAAGATTGAATGAATGAATGAATAGAGGCTTAATGACCTACAAGACAGTGTGAAGCACTGTAGCATATATGTGTAATGGAAAGAGAAGACAAGAGAATGGAACAGAAAAATTATTTGACACGATGATTTTGCCAAATTTTCCTAAATTGGGTGGAAAACGTCAACATTCAATCCAAGAAACTCAAGACACCAGCTGACTTCTCACTGAATTCGTTTTTTTAATTAATTAATCTTTTTTATCAAGGTATTGTTAATTTACAATATTATATAAGTTTCAGGTGTACAACATAGCGATTCAAATTTTTAAAGATTATAGTCTATTTATAGTTATTATAAAATATTGGGTATATTCCCTGTGCTGTACGATGTATCCTGGTAGCTTATTTATTTTGTACATAATAGTTTGTACCTCTTAATCCCCTCCCGTCGTGCCCCTCCCCCTTCCCCAGCAATAACCGTTAGCTTGTTCTCTGTATCTCTGAGTCTGCTTCTTTTTTCTTATATTCACTAGTTTGTTGTATTTTTTAATTTTTTTATTTTTATTTTTTTTTTATAAATTTATTTATTTAATTTATTTTGGCTCTGTTGGGTCTTTGTTGTTGCACGGGCTTTCTCTAGTTGTGGTGAGCGGGGGCTACTCTTTGTTGCGGTGCGTGGGCTTCTCATTGCGGTGGCTTCTCTTGTTGTGGAACACGGGCCCTAGGTGCGTGGGCTTCAGTAGTTGTGGCTCGTGGGCTCTAGAGCCCAAGCTCAGCAGTTCTGGCGCACGGGCTTAGATGCTCCCTGGCATGTGGGATCTTCCCGGCCCAGGGCTTGAACCCGAGTCCCCTGCATTGGCAGGCGGATTCTTAACCACTGCGCCACCAGGGAAGCCCTGTTGTATTTTTTTTAGATTCCACATATAAGTGATAGCATACGATATTCGTCTGACTTAGTTCATTCACTAAGCATAATACCCTCCAAGTTCATGTTGTTGCCAGTGGCAGAATTTCATTCTTTTCTTGTCTAAGTAGCATTCCGTGTGTGTGTGTGTGTGTGTGTGTGTGTGTGTGTGTGTGTGTACCACATCTTCTTTATCCATTCATCTACTGATGGACACTTAGGTTGCTCCCATGTCTTGGCTATTGTAAATAATGGTGCTGTGAACATTGAAGTGCGTGTGTCTTTTCACATTAACATTTTTGCTCTCTGGAGGTATCATCAGATTCTCCCGCATAGCCCACGAGGCTCTTCACAGCCTTTCCCTGGCAGAGCCCTTTGGTGTGCAGCGCCCCCGCCTCTACCCCGGTCCTCCTGGAGGACCTGTTGGCTGGGAGCACCTCACACCTGCATTGCTCCCCGCCTTTGGCTCACGGCATCCCTTGCCACTAACTTACCTGACATAACTTGCACTGTCCGTGGCACTTGCCTGTTTCCTTATACCCACTTTTTCCAGCTTCTGTCCCTACAGGTCCCTACTTCCAAAAGAAGGTTCTTTCAGAGCCCAGGGACCAATTGTCCTGTTAACATCTTGTCGTGGCTATAAACAGACCCTTCTTTTTTAATTTTTCTGACCTCAACTTATTTCTCCTCTACGCCTAGACCGTCCCCGAGCTTTTACTAGGAAATCTTTGTGACTTGCCAGCTGCCCCGTTTGGGACTTTCATGCCCTCGCACCACCTGGCTCTTTAAACGGGTCCCATGGCAGCCCACCATTCCACACAAGCCGTGAGCTAAATGTAGTTGAGCTGATTTCTTCCCGAGACCCCGTGCGCCGTTTCTGGATGCTTTCTGGGAACTGTGACTTGGGCTGCAGACGGAGGGAGAGGAAACTCCACTTTCACCCTGGAAGATGGGAGGGGGCTCGACTGGGGACGGCCAGTGGGCACCAGCTCCCTCTTGCAGGCAGGCCCTCGGAGATGCACCCTCGGGTTCTGTTCTCAGCAGTTACGCTCAGAGCCCCCCACGCTGCCCTTGTCCCTGGTGTGCATCTCTCACCAGGCACCGCTTCTCTCGGTGTCCTCCTGGGTCCGCTTGCCTGTGCGCACAGGCTCAGTCCGGCCGCCTCGACCTCCTGGGCTCACCCACAGGCCTGCCCCTTGTACTGCAGGTTCCAGTCCCTCCCTATTTTCTGGGCCTTCCACCTCGGGTACCACAGGGAACACAGACGCAGCCTTATCCCCCCCTGTCTCGCACGTTCAGCACTCAGTGCCCTTAGCGAGTAGCATGACCATTACCATTTGTCATCCAGACCAGAGCACTTAGCAGCGTGCAATTAATTGGGAAGTTAATTATGAGTGTGAAATGAGTTAATTGTTAGGCTGCAGCAGCAGGCCTGAGAGAACGGGACGGGGCTCCACGGTCCCCCTACTGGAAATGGGAGGCCCGGGACCGGCTGCTGGCTCCCGCCATCTCTCCCCGGCCCACCCCGCCTCCACTCAGCTGCAGGCGGCTCCCTTGCCCACGGGAGCATTTGCCTTCGTCCTCCAGGATTTAGCCTCGAGGTCCCCTGGCCCCCAGAACCGGAAGGCCACCTGCAGCCTTGTTCCTTTCGGTGCCTCCGCCCAGTCCCCTTTGCACACTGGCCTGCCTGCTAGAGCTTTCCATATGTGTCGAGTTACAGCGTTCTGTTTCCTTGGCCGTTTGCTCTGGAAATAGCCAGGTAACGTGTGCTCGCCTGCGTGTGCGTGTTCAGGTCACGTCGTCTTGGGCCTGGGTTACCCCTCTGGGTAACCTTGCGTCTTTACGTTTCCTCCCCCTCCACTCAGCACCAAAAGAGAGATGTCCTGACAGATTTAGACAGAGCGGGTAGCTGTCGTATTAATAGTGAGCAGGGAAATGACTCTCCAAGTCAGCTTTAAAATAACTTGCTGGTCTTCCTGCTTTTACGTGCTGCCCTTACTCTGTGTAAATTCATTTGGCTTCCTTCCTAGTTGTGATTTTTTTTTTTTCCTTAGAGAAATAAGATGAGGGTGGCTGGTTATGTGTGGCACACGGCTGTGTATTTTGTATCACTGAGCAAGGCGGCGTAAGGAAAGGGGGAATACGCACGTGGCCTGGGGTGTGTGCTTTTCTCTCCAGGGTGGATGCAAGTAGGCTTTTTGCAGAGAGGACAGTGCGCTCCCTCCCCCTGCTGGAAGGTTGTGTTACTGCTCCCAGGCCTTTCTTTCTTTTTGAAACCCTTTGCTCTCTTCCAGAATGAGGTGAATGCCATCAAATGGGATCCTTCTGGGATGTTGCTAGCATCCTGCTCTGATGACATGACATTAAAGGTAAAGCTTTCTAAAAGGCTGAGCCGTTTGACCAACCCAGGCGACCCCCCGTACTCAGTGCTGGTCTTAACATTCACGCTCCCCCAGCTGGCTATTCTGTTCCGAGCGCTGTTCCCACCCCTGTCGTCTTTCCTCTTGGCAAATGGCAAAAGTCGCTGTCCTGCAGTGACCTCACTGCTTCATCCTGCCCTTCCCGCGGCCTTTCTCACGGGCCCCCCCTAGTGTTCAGCCGGCCCCTCTGCTGGCCAGTCCACCAGCTGCCCACCCCGCTGGGTGTGAGCTTCCCAGAGGCGGGAACCTAAGGCATGCCCCCAGCAGGGGTGGTGGAGAACCTGCCCCCGTGGGAGAAGCAGCCGCTGCTCACCGTGTTCCCAATGTGTTCTCTAGATCTGGAGTATGAAGCAGGATACGTGTGTCCATGACCTCCAAGCTCACAGCAAAGAGATATACACCATAAAGTGGAGTCCCACCGGGCCAGCCACCAGCAACCCAAACTCCAACATCATGCTAGCAAGGTAAAGGGAAGGCAGCCCTCAGCCCAGTCTCGGTTCCTAAAAGCAGCCTTGCTCACTGTGGCTGAGCCAGCAATGTGGCCGGTCAAAGTTATTCGTATCCAGAGAGCCCAGAAAATATTGCCAAGTTGTCTTCCAAATGTGCTTAC
Source organism: Mesoplodon mirus (assembly GCF_964341445.2). Lineage (NCBI taxonomy): Eukaryota > Metazoa > Chordata > Mammalia > Artiodactyla > Ziphiidae > Mesoplodon > Mesoplodon mirus. The sequence continues at coordinate 6,792,645 of NC_138981.1, forward strand.
ACCTTTCCATAGTAAATGGAGAGGCGGCTGATTTTGAAAGGGCCCCGAGATATAAATTATCACGTGACGGCTAACTCGAGGTAAGGACAGTCTTCACCGTGAGGCTGGTGGGAGGAATCAGTATGTGTCCAGGCTCCCAGCACTTTGCTTTCCTGATGGAGAAAGGTAACAGTTCAGCTTGGACCTTGGGCTTGGTGTACTTGGTTCAACTCGGAGCTGCAGGTGGTGAGAATGCTGAATGGTGATAAGTCTCCCCAGCCGCAGCCAGATCTGACCTAACTGGTTTATACAGTGGACCCCCCCCCCCCACCAAGACACCAGCATTGGAGGCAGAGGAGTGGCTAGTCAGTCAGATGCCAGAATTGAGAAGAGTGGTTGTAAGTCCCCACAGTGGCCTCCGCGGAACTACATCACTTAGCCTGCGGTCAGCAGACTCGTCCCCGTGCTCATCGGACCCCATGCAGGATATAATGTTCCGATCCCAGTATGATATTTTAACAGGAACCTTTAGAAAAACGAACTAAAGAGATTCTGAGGCTGAATTTCCGGGTTACTTAGGGGTCCGGAGCCCATGATGCAACAAAGCGTGGGTGTTTGTTTAGCTGTTTGGCCTGGGAAGGAATGTCTCCCTGCCAGGAAGCAGCAGTGGGTTTGTTCTGCGTAGTTGCAGAGAACAGGGTTGTGGGGCAAAGTGGCAGGTGGCACGGCCCTCCTGTCAATGAGGGAGAGCCCTCCGTCTTTGCTGTGTAGCCGTGGGGTGGGCGGCCTCGCCAGGCAGCAAGGACTCGTGTTACTGAAAGGACTGACCCCAGGCCGTCTCTTAGAAAACACTGGACGGAAGTCCCACATCAGCTGAAAGGCCGATCCAGAAGAACACGAAGGCCGTTACTCTCTTATTTCAAGTAATTGTCCTGAAATCCACTTAAATGTCTAGGATACAGAACGCTCTCTTTTCTCTTTTTTTTATAACTTGGAAGGTGCTGTGTATCACGTGGCACCCATTACGAGCGTAAGCGATCCTTCTACTTACCAAGCATAAAGGGACGTGCTGCTGCCTGTAAGTCCCTGCAGAGAGAAGCAGCGCCGGGTAAAGCATCTTTGTGCTGTGTACGCTTCTTTCAAATTTGGAAATTACTAAAATTTGCAGCTCCCAGGAGTGCGATTGTGTATTTGGATGCGATTATATTTTAATTCTGTACTCGCTCGGTTTGCTATTTCCCCAAATACGGCTCTCAGCATTATTTTAGTTGGCAACGATAGATGTCGTGTTGTAAGTTGTGGGAGCGCTTTAGAAAACGTAGTGAATACCAAAGTACATATCATTCATATCTTAGAAAAACGCACAGATGAGTGTGGATGTCAATTTGTCTCCCTCATAACAGCACCCAAAAAAAGAAGGAGATGATGTGTTTTACGACCGTGGCTTTGTTTTCAGTGTATCTGGTTCACGTTTTAGAAGAGGAAGAGTGTACCCGCTTGTTGTCCCTCGAAACGTAAGAGCCAGGAAAGGAAGGCAGCGCCCGCTGCCCGTGCCGCGTCTTAGGGAAACAGTCGGGAACCCGCGTGTGTTGTGGTGACGTTTTCTCTCCCGTCTTTCCAGTGCTTCGTTCGATTCTACAGTTCGACTGTGGGACGTGGAGCGGGGCGTTTGCATCCACACGCTCACCAAACACCAGGAACCGGTCTATAGTGTAGCTTTTAGCCCCGACGGGAAGCACTTGGCCAGCGGCTCCTTTGACAAGTGTGTGCACATCTGGAACACGCAGGTAATCCCCTGATTCCCACTGCCCAGTCCTCTCCAGAGAGAGCGCCCCCACGGTCATGATTTTGGTGGCCCACGCCCGGAACAGCAACCAGGGAATGAGTGTGTGCTCAGGAATGCCTCACTTCAGATGCGGAGCCTTGACACAAACCCCAGCTCCCCGGGTGGAGCCCAGACCCAGTGCCATCTGCCCTGTGCTCCGTGTGGGCGGTCGGTCTTCCCTGCCAGGGACGCCCATAGACTCGTTACTTTTTCTGAGTCCTTGGCAGGTAAGCCTTCCACCTGCCACTTCCTTCTCTTGGGCATGAGGAGTCACCTTGGAAAATCGTAGCCCAGTCATCTTCCTACCCGAGAGGCTGCCCTGTGGGTACTGAGGTCTAGGTCAGAAGTGTCCTTCCATCCGAGCTTTCTACGGGGAACGGCCGTCCGGGGTGAGGCCAGCCCTGACCGCCTCTGTTCCACACCAGCTCCTGTAGCTTCTTCAGGGAACAAATCAAGGACCATGAGGAATATTCGTTGGCTGTTGTCATGGCGTCTTGATTTTTTGAAGGGAAGTGCTTTATGTTTGGGTAGCGGCAGGTATGTCACTGTTGGTTATGCTGTCATGGAAGTAAAAGGAGACGGTGTTTGAGTATACTGGGCTCTTGGGTCTCCTGCTAATGGAAGAGAGAAATGTGCTATGGGAGGGGTCACTGCAGACAGCCAGCGATCCATTTTGTGTGGCCTCAGGATGGATGACGGGGCCTCTCCTCTCCTGGTTTTTGGGGGAGTTTTTTTTGTTTCGTTTTGTCTTTTGTTTTTGTATTTTTTGGCCGCCCCGTGCAACACGCGGGATCTTACTTCCCCGACCAGGGATTGAACTCGTGCCCCCTGCAGTGGAAGTGCGGAGTGCTAACCACTGGACCGCCAGGGAAGTCCCTCCCCTCCTGTTTTATTCCCACGCTCCTTCGTGATTCCTTTAGGCCTGGGTGGCATTCGGACGAACGTACTTTCTCAAGCCCGCGCCCCCTTGTGGCTGGTGCAGGGAGGCGGTGCGGGAGCCATGTTAGCTGGCGGGGTGGGGGCTGAGGGTGGTCCACTGAGACCTCAGGCTTCCCAGGAGCCGCCTCACGTGCTCATGTCTTCTCAGCGAGCAAGAGGCGACGGTGGCCCTTGCGTGGAGCCAGCCTGGTGCCGAGCCCAGCCTCAGAGCCCCAGATAGGCCACCCGGAAAACAGACATTAACGCGTAGCAGGAGCTCTTGCTGGAAATGGTGATGGATGTATTTCTAAAATGACATCATCAGTTACATAACTGCTGCTGTCAGCAAGTCATTAAATCATTTTATGCCTTTATTTATTTATTTTTTTATAAATCACAGAACGCTTTGAGACATGTTGAGGGTCTCTCTGATCCTCAGTGAGATGGACGCCTCTAAACATAAAGACGCGCATGACCTTGTTGACTTGCTCCTTCCCCGGCTGCCTCAGTCCCCCTGCCCCCCTCGGTCGCTGGCCCCCGGGAATGACCCCTGGGAGGCGTGACCTCGGCTGCAGCATGTTCAGGCCGACTCCGCGGGCTGTCGTAGGTCAGCTACGCCCCCCATGGCAGCAGGTCTGAGAGGCACGTTACGGCCGCTGAAAACTCCGTTAGCTTTTCTGTTTGAAAGTTTCTGTGCTGACACCCTGGGGGGCCACGTCGGCGGTCTGCATCGCGAGTGACGGTGGCTTTGCTTTGCAGAGCGGAAGTCTCGTCCACAGCTACCGAGGCACCGGCGGCATCTTCGAGGTGTGCTGGAACGCCCGAGGGGACAAAGTGGGCGCCAGTGCGTCGGACGGCTCCGTAAGCAGCACCCGTAGTTTCCTGGGGGGCGGAGGGCTCGGCGGTGGAGACACGAAAAGTCAGACCCCTGATACCCGCGGGGGCCTCCAGCGCTGTGGTGGCCTCCGAGCGCCGCAGCCAATGTGTGTTGGTGAAGGAAACTTCTGGGCTGGCACCGCCTCTGGGAGCAGCCGTCTCTCTTACTTACTGAATGACGTTTTCTCGGTGAAATTGGTGGTCCTCGACCGGGGTGATTCTGCCCCTGGAGGACATCTGCAATGTCTGGAGGCATTTTGGTTGCCACTGCTTTGGTCGGGGGGCTACTGGCATCTGGTGAGTGGAGGCCAGGGCTGCTGCTGAACCTGCTACAGTGCACGGGATGCCCACAGGAGGGACGTGACTAGCCCCAAGTAGCGCAGGTGCCGAGGCTGAGAAACTTGGTCCTGTCTTGGCTCCCAGCCTGCTGGGCCCTCGGGTGATAAAGGCCCGACTTTGCATTCCACGGGTCTCCGGGGTCCCAGTGGCCCTATGTTGTTCCCCTAAGATGTCTAGCTTTTGGATTCATGCCTGCACTTGGAATTGCCATGAGCTGTAGGGCAGGTGGCAGTGGGCTGGCTGGCCAGATGTCAGCCCGGCCCCCAAATGTGTGCTCAGGCGTGATTTGCCCTCTGCCCTGCCATGTTGGTGTCTGGTCTGTGACACCCGCCGATGGCTGTGGCCACCCCATTAGTTCCTAGCATAGCCCTCGACGTGGCTATTCCCCTCTGTCCTGTTTGCCTGGGGTTTGGTTGGTCAGATACTCAGATGTTAGTCTGTCGTTAGAGATGCTCTGAACCCTCTCTACTGTGTACCAATAAAACCTTGTAAAAAGTGGGTGGCAGGCTGGATTTGGTCCATGGGCCGTTTGCCATCCTCTGCTCTAAAGGCGTCTTGTGTCGTGTCTCAAGATAACAGGAGCTTTCTCTTCCCTTCCAGGTGTGTGTCTTAGATCTGCGAAAGTAAACACGAAATATTTTAGAAACAAGAAGAGAATTCTAACGGACCAGCAGTGAATGTGTGGGTTGTAGCACTATTCAGACACAATTCTGTCAGCTCCAAAACTGTACGAACGTGACCTTAGAGTGTACTTTGAAATCAACTCATCCCTGGCCACAGGAGTCTCTATTTTTTTGTAATCTTTATCAAGAAGTTTAAAACAAAAATATACACACAGTCATATAAAAGGGGGAAAGAATGGTTTCCACCTGGAACGTTCAGCCTGGGAAGCATGAAGCCACCAGCTAGACGGTGCACGGTTTGGTTCCCATCCAGAACAGGCTCTGATGGCTGAGAGGAAAAGAAAAAAAAAAAAAAAAAAAAAAACTGTGCCAAAAAGAAAAAGGAAAAAAATGCTGTGATAAACCAAAATGGGGGTGGGGAAGTCCTCATGTGGTGGGTTTTTTTTTTTTTTCCCTAAAAATTTGGACACTACAGTTACTCTCACAAGGATGTTCAAAGACCAGTTTGTACGGATGAAACGGGCAACTTTGTAATCCCAACACTTTCTATTTTCTAGACTCTTTGTCCCGTGGTTTTTCTATGGGCTGGAATCCTGTCGTCTGGGGGCCTTGGGTCTGAGGTGGAAACTGTTTTGGGTTTGTTGCTTGTTTGCTGATGTCGCCCGCCCCCTCCACCTCCTTCCTTCCTTTGTGGTCTTGGTTGGCATCACCCCCTGACAGAGTCTCTGACGGGCGGGGCTTTCTCGCCCTCCCCCCCCCACACTCTCTCCGCCCCTTTCCTCATAGTTGCTTCCCATCTTAGGTCTCAAGGGCACTTTTGGCGCATAATAAGTGCTTTATGTAAGAAGGCAGGGCAGGGGGACTTTTTACAGGAGGAAAAAAAAAAGTGACTTATAAGAGAGAGCCCAGAGTATTTTTGGAGAAAAAAAAAATATTTTTATGTTAAAACAATTTTAAAATCCTAAAATGGCCATCAGACATAGAGAGCTTTGTGTGATTCATATTTAAAAACAAAGTTTAGGAAGACACAGGCAGGGTCTGAGGTGGCTTGTTCCCTTCACTTTCAGCTTCTTGAGAGGCAGTGAAGACTCTGTGGGAAGGGGCCAGCTCTGGGGTCGGCGCTGGGGCTCTCCTACGGCCACGGAGGAAAATCCGGGCCCTTCCAGCTCGAAGACGACCCTGGCATTTTTCAGGGTGTGTGGACCGTATAGTAGCCGGCAGGAGAGACCTGGAAAAGCGTGCCTTCAGAGCCGAGAAGCGTTCCCAGGACCAGCGGCGTTGAAGGGGCCATCCCAGCCATCCACTCGGCAGGATGCCGCCTGGCATCGTTCAGGCCGCAGGGCCACCTGTGGTCCCCCCACCAAGAGCACCTCGGCCGGTCCTTGCACAGCTGACGGGAGAGGCTCCAGGATCTCACTGGGTCTAATAACGACAAAAACGAACAGGGAGAGAGGTTTTCGGTCCTGAAGGTGAATTCCGTAGGTAGAGTGTCACTAATCATTTCTGTCCTGTTCATAGTTTCTTCCTCTTGCCACGGAGGAGGAGCAAGGTTTTCCTTTTGTAATAATGAATCTTTTTACTGTTTTTAAAAAATTAAACATGGCTTTGTGTTCCTGGAGGAGCTTCCTTTCATTGGATCCGGTGACCTTTGTACTTTGTTGTCATAACCCGACGCTGACCCATCTTTTCAATTAGCAGCAGGGGAAGGCGCGGAACACAGGGCCTCTGGGTTCATCCGTCTTCCTGCAGGCAGAGGCCGGGGTGGGGCAGGGGGCCGGGCCCGGGGGGCTGGCGGCAGGCAGGGTGCAGCCGTGTGTGTGTTCCAGCAACAAGGCCCGAGGTTACTTAGAGGGTGCTGTCTGTCCGTGGAGGCAAAAGCTAATGGGCAGAGCAGACCAGGCCCTCCTGCAAAACTTGGATTGTCCGGGGACCAGCCCCAAAAGCCAGAGTGCATTCATCTTTCTCGGATCGTTAATGGGCCTCCATGGATCTGTGAGTTCTTCAAGCCCCGTCTGTAGGAGACCAACAAGCGCTCTGTTCACGTATGAGTCGAGCATTTTATTCCGGATCTGTTACCTAAACGCTTGGCCTCTAAGAAGATCAGCGTTCTCCGGAGTTTCCACTGCCATCTGTGAAGATGGCAGACATCCCCGGGTACACTGGTAATTGCCTGCCACCAAGAAGTTACTGGGTTTGAGGTGCAGTTTGGGGGGATCTAGACGAGCACCATCTGGACCCCCTCACCTGATGAAAATGTGTCACGTCTACAGACATCAGCTGTCCAGGGTCAGGACACAGTTTGTGTTTGACAAGCCAAAGCCTGCTGACGGGTGAAGACAGTCTGTTCACGATACGATCCTCACTGGACGGTCGGTACCCAGGGTCTCCAAGTGCTGACTTTAGCCTCTTGGTAAATCTGAAGCAGTTGGGAGTTGCCGGGTTGGAGCCGAGGGCTGTGAGGCCCCTGACATGGGGGCTTGATCCCGGGCCTGGCAGTGACCTGAGGCTGAGGAAGGCAGACCATCTGCGTTCCTGGCGTCCTCGGCCGGCCACTGAGAAGGGGCCTCCCAGGGGCCCCAGGGAGGCAAGACGAGGCAGCCAGCGCGCCTGGAACCCCATTCCCACTCTCAGTAGGACGGCAGCCGTGCCCTGAGCCGCAGACGCTGCCCACCAGCTGCACCGTGCCAGCCAGCGCTCAGCGGACACATCCCTGTCATCGGTGCCCCGTGGCTCGTGTTAGCGTTGGACGTCGTTTACAGCTTCTAACACTTGGAAGTCAATGCCTCAGTCTCAGTGACCAAATGGGACCTTGATTCTGAAAGCAGGAGTCACACAACGATCCTCCCCGGAATTTTCGGTTGGGTTTGCGGTGACTGAGAACTCATTCTGCGCACACCTGGGCAAGGGATGCTGCCCACGGGGCACGTCTGACCCCACGTGACACCCAGAACGCGACGCTCGTTTTGTCTTTCTAAAAATAGATCTTGGAGCCGAGTGAAGTGCACTTTGTCCAACATAAGGGTCTGCTTGTGTTCCTTGTTACTTTTCTCTCTTAGCCTTCTGTTCCACCTTTTTTTTTTTTTTTATCGTGTTTCTTGTCAAATGCAGAATCTTTCCTTCCGCCGCTCACTGAGGTTGTGAATTCTGGCTTCTGCGGTTTTTATTGTCTGTGTCAGACGTGCAGCCAGATGTGCTCCTGTCCGCGTTTTCCAGACTCTGTTCCATCCACACGGCCCCCGTTTCGTTCTCCCTCCTCCGCCCCTCACCCTCACGCGCTCCCAGAAAGAGAATCACCTTGTGCGTCGTAGCTCATTCGTTTCAAGAGAGAATCAACAGATCATATTCAGTGTCTTGAATAAATTGCTCTATTTTGATAGAGAACTTGGTGGGTGTGCTTTCTTCGTCTTGGTCGGCACCTCTGGGGCCCACGCTGACACCCCTGAGTGTAGACGGAGCTCTGTGTCTTCTCCAGCAGAAAACAGCGGGAGGGCTGCTTTCGGGGTCGCGACGGCAGGAGGGTCAGCTGCCCCGTTACGATATAAAGGGAGCGTGCTTTTTAGTACGTTTCCTTTGTGTTGCTGTGTTTCAGGCTGGCTGTTTTAGAAAGTCAAAGCGGATGAATTTTCTCCTGTCAAGTGGGGTTGGTTTGCTGGGAGTTGCAGTTCAAGGGTGAGCTTTGACTAGTTAGCAGAACCTAAGGTGGTGGATGGATATTGGTGAGCAGACACTGGGCACGATGCACACAGACATCTGGAAACGTGGACCGGAGTCTGCTCCGTGCCAGCCCTGGCCAGGTGTTCCCACTGATGCCACTTTCATCAGTGGACGGATGTGACATAATTGAATTGAACCGCTGTCCCCGTGGTAGGCAGACGCAGCGAGACGGGCTGCGTTTGGCTGTACACGTGAGTCACAAAAGAAGGTCGTGGTGCCATTTCCCGTAACCCCAACTTGATCCTGGGCTGGAACAGAGCCAGGGGCTGGCCCCTCCCTTCCTCTCTCTGCCCTGGTGTTGTCTGGGGTTCAGCCTTGCCTGGTTTTGTTTTTCTCTTTTTTTAAGTCTTGCCGAGTTGACCAAGCGTGTTCCCACATGGTGGACTTGGGGTGAAGCTCCGAGCACCCCAAGCCCTGCTGCTAAAGCCCCGGGGAGGCCCCGGGGAGACCTTTGTAGCAAACACAGTGGGCCTGCACAGCGCAGGGCAGAGCTTCCCGGGGTAGATGCGTGTGGGACGCGGGCTTTGGTGGCTTCGGCAACGATGCTGGTGGCACATTCATAGCTTCGAAGGGGGTTCTTTGTGCTGTGAAGGAAACTGGGTTGAATCCAGATTGTCCAACTTTCATCTTCAGATGCACGGAGCCCATTGCTGCAGTGATTCTAAAAATGTTTTGTCCGTTGAGGCTCCCACTTTATTTCGGGAATCCAAGTTTCCCCTCACTGCACAGAAACTTTTTTTTTTTTCAACTGCCCACATCTGGGTGCTGTTCCTAAAGGGCCTTTGAGGTGTTCTCTATATTCACGGAAAGGTTTCTGTGCACCTGTGGATGCTGATGGTACTCACTGTTGGTGGAAGCCTGGACATCACTTGGTGAGATGCATGGAAAGGGCTGGGAGAGGGTGGGAAGCAGATAACGTACCCTTACAAAAAGACTCAGAATTGGGTGGAATGTTGTTTTTGCTTTTTTCTTCCAGTCTGGCTCCTTTTTCTCCCAAGTGTCTTCATCCACTTGCAAGGTAAGCAAAGGAAGACAGCAGCTCCACCTGGAGGACCACGTGGGGGGTCGCGGGGAGAAGGACCCGTGATGCGGGAGGGCGTGGGGAGCCTCGGGGTGGGGGGCGGGCAGCGGGGGTACCCATGGTGGAAGGAAGCAGGGACTGTTACAGTATTGCCTTCTCCTAAAACTTGAAGTTAATCCTCTGGGGGATAGGGTCTCCTATTAGGAATATCCTTACCCTTGAGCAAAGTTCTTGAGAGAAACGCCACCAGAAACACAACTGTAAACAACGAAGAGGGTATCTTTGGAATAGGGGGAATAAGTAGCCTCATTTAAATGTTTCTTAAGGTGTGGTAAATAAACTGGCCAATAAGTTGAAATCAAACAGAAGCCACCTGATAGGAGCAGGCTTATCTTTCCACCCAAGCTACACTCTCAGCTACACCTGTCACGTCCAGATTCCTGGCTCTGGGTCCCAGTTTCCTCCCCTTTTCAAGAACCTTCCCATCTCCCATCACCATCGGTTCCTCTCCCCTAGATCTTTCCCCTTACCGTCCCAGCTACCATCTACAAAACAATAACATAGCAGCCCCCTGCAGCAGCCAGCCTTACAGGGAAATTGCTTAAAGCCAGGCGTGGTCTGTCGTGATCTGCTGTGCTCGAGGAGTGACTGATAGCATCTCTGTCTCTGATGCTCATTTCTGTCCCCAGTGCCCAGGTGTAGCTTAGGGCGTGGCACGTAGCCTCGTGAAGGTATCCAATCACCGTCTCAGTCTGCCTCCATCCCAATCAAAACCACCCTGCCAGCTGCAATGCTGACACCCCATCTACTGAGAGAGGTCACTTTAACCAGACACTCAGAGCAGCCTGGGTTCTCAGGTGCAAACTCTGAACCTAACTGTGGCTAATGTAAAGCCAACAGAATGGGTGAGGAGGACATTGAGCGCCTCGGGGGCATCTCTGGAGAACCAGGCTTGGGGGCCGTGTTCGGCTGCAGGATCGGGCCCATACACATAACACCGGGCACAGACACAGCGGTGGGAGCTGCCCACACCTTGATACTGGACACTGGGCCGGCCCCTGAAAGCACACCTCGGATGCCTTCCAAAGCAGACGCACCAGCTGCCGACCCCTTTCCAGCATTGCCTTGGGCACCAGCTTCCAACTTAGACTTGGGACACGAATCTGATTTTCTGCCAGGCCCATAGCTTGCTCTAGCTGCGAGGGAGCCTGGGAAAGTGAGCAGCTGGCAGCTTTGCTCTAGAGTGGGGTTGAGGCTGTGCCTCATTCAGCATGGGGAGTCCTCAGAGGACGGGCTTCTGATGCTGCGGGCAGACGGAATGTCGATGCAGAGATTAAGGATGCGGAGGACACCCAGGAAAGTTCAAACTCCTTCACACCTGCTGGGCACTTTGGGTCAAGGTGGCTGGGATGTAGGTCCATCTTTAGGAGCACGCAGCCCTGGGTACCACGGTCGCAGTCACAGGATGCTCTGAATCCATCTGTGGCCATGTGACTCCAAAAGCACAAATCCAGAAGCATCCTGGACAGCTTTTCTAGAGCAGGATGGAGTCCTAGTCTTGATATAAACGAGGATCACATGGCAGAGCTGACTGCAGTGTCCTGAGGAAATGGTGCCTTGCCTTTCGATAGACTTACCTAGGTGGCTTGCATCTCCAGTGAATAGTATACATAGTATTTTTGCCCCCAGATATATATATATATATATATGCACATGTATACATTCAATATCTATAGTATACAAATTTTATGAACAGCCGATCGTCTACACTGCCCACCCCCCAGTCCGCGGCTCCCGGGGATGCAGAAGACCCCCTGCAGATAAGGAAGACCCCCCGCGGATGAGGACCAGGACCCCTGCAGATGAGGATGAGGGCCTCTGTGGATTTTGAAATCCGTGCGGGTCCTAGAACAGATCTCTCATGGATATCAAAGGACAGCTCTCTATATAATTATATATGTATACTTTATATATGTAATCTATATTTCAACTGATGGAAAGATGGAAACGTAGGCAATGTCAGAGCATAAGTCAGGTCCTAAGGATTCCTTAGACTCAATCGTTGCCCAACACAACGTGGGGACCGAGGGCTCAACTGCTGGTCCAAGCCTGTCCTCCGCTGCCCCCTAGTGGTGGATAAGGAGCTTGCTGTGCAGCTGCTGCTCGGTGCTCCGTGGGTCCTGCTGCCTTGTGGCCTTTTGGCATCATCACTATCTGACTCGAGAGCATTCGCTGGAGGTGTTGTTCAGGCAGAATCCAAGTCAGGCTGGGAGCTCGGACACAGCTACTTTATTAACTTTTCCAAGGACCTGGATCTGGCATTTACATTACAGCCAGATCAGAAAAACTAATGTCGATGGAGAGTCTGGAGAGTGTCTGATCTCCAAAGAGTCCCCCTGCCGTCCCCAAGCGCGGGCTCACGGATCATCCCTCCTACTGCAAAGAGGATCTCGGGGGACACACTAACGTGGTGATGGGGGTGACATTTGGGGGATGCTACACCCTGCAGTGCGCTGACTGCAGGCGAGAACACAGTCCTAAGGGGTGAGACACGTGGAGTCTGGGGAAGACGGGTCTGGACCTCTGTCTCCTCTCACAGGTCTCCCCGGGCTTTTGGAACAGATTCAGCCTCCTTTCCGTTGCAGGACACACTTGCAACATGGATTTCAATTGTGCTGGCGTCAGAACCTGGAGAGGAAAAAAGACTGTCACGTGACGGTGTCTGTGCCCGAGAAGGTCTTTCACAAGCTTCACAACCGTCTGTATTTAAAAAAGAAAATTACATGATGCTTTCACCTACATGTGGTTAAATCATTCCGGAGGACAAAAGTCCTACAGAATCCTCTGGGGCAGCTGATGTATGACCCCCCTGAAGGGAGGTCCACCCCGCCTCCCTTCCTGCAAACCTCACCGCTGGGCAGCTCACCGCATCTCAGCCGAATCCTGTGGATGCTGCAGCCCAAACGGAAACAGACTGTTGACACGGGGGAGTTTCGGAGCCCTGGGACATGCTGCCTAAGGGGCCCGAGGTCTCAGTGCACTGCGGTGACGGTGGGCACAGCTGCCCCAGGGGCCACTCGGGGGCAACAGGGCTCCGGGGTCGCGCAGCCACCTGCTCTCAATTCCACGAGGTGCCCCAAGGACCCCTCTTACTAAAACTTAAGAGGAGGGACGTAGGTGACAAATCAGTAGAGTGAAAGCAAACATCACTCCAGCCAAAAGAATAATCCTGGAGGTCTGTTTAGCCATCCCAACAACACGCCGTCCTTTAGAAGGTGTGGGAGATCTTTGCAACAGATGTCAGAATTGTTCTTTCTATGGATATCACTCCACAAATATCCAGGCCTGCCTGCTGGGTGCCAGGTTCCAGGGTGTGTGTGTCAGGAATACAGCACAGGAGGACGCAGAGAAGGGTGGCCTTTTCAGCTGTGCATGGGGCAGGTGACTGCCTTTCAGGAACATCTCCAGATCCCAACTCCCTCCACCGAGAGGCCCCGCTGACGGCTGCAGCCTCCTCCCCTCATGTCCCTCTGCTCTCTCACAACCTTCAGGCACATGCTTCTCTTCCATCCAAGCTCAGTGCTGCCCCAGGGCCTTTGCACATCTCTTTTTTTTTTTGCCTGCAAAGCGCTCCAGATTTTCTCATGGCTCACTCCCACACTGCATTCAGGTCTCAACTCAAATGTTACCTCCTCCTCAAGGAGGGGTCTGGGACGCGTATCTAAAACCACTCTCCTGCTCCCTCTTGACGTGGTGTTCTTCGCAGCACTTCTCGCTGCCTTGAATCTTGTACAGTTCTTTGAGACCTTCATTCACAAATGCTGATACAATAATTATTATATAATCATATGGAGAGTCTCAGTGGACAGCGCATCTGTCTACCTTACCACAGTATCTGTAATGCCTCAACAGGCCCCCGGCACGATAAACTAACGCTGAATGGCTAAATACCGTGGGGTCACCGCCTTGACATCCGTGGGACACGGCACAGGCACCTCAGAGCACTCATGGAGACTAACGTATAAACACCGGCAGGAGCAAGCCCGCGGTAAGAAGAGACACATGCAGAGTTTTAGAGGACACTTCGGGGGGGAAAAGGAGAGGCCGTCAGCACTGTGGGCTTGGAAATGCTTGGGGAAGCCGGAGCTACAGGAACAGGTGACGATATTACCCAAGAGGAAGCCCACAGCGGCCTGCGCTGCGAGAGGCGCGCAGCTCCTCCTCCCAGGGCGGCCCCGAGGCGAGTCCTGCAGAACACAGGTCGGAGGGAAGAGCCCACCAAGAGGTGGGAAAGGAATTCAGAAGAGGGGGGAAGGGCCGGCATCGCCGCTCTGGGCCCCGAAGCCGGCTCCGAGGAGAGGCCGCGCCGCCCTCGGGGCAGGTGGGAGCGGGAAGGCTCGGTTCTCTCGGCGTCGGTCGCCGTTCGTGAGCGCGTCCTGGGCTCGTGGGAACGCGTGTGCGATTTCTGTGGTCTTTTCGAAAAGCCTCTGGGTTGGAGCGTCACACGGGGGCTCGGGATCAAGATCTGGCCCGTGACCTGACACTTGGGGACATATTCTGCCCCCTTTTTCAGAGTTCCTGCTTCCTTCCCCGTCCCCCGGGGCTCCACGGAGGAGACCCCTTTGTGTCACGACAACCCCGAGCGTCAGACGCCGGTGCCGCCGCTGAACACACACACACACACACACACACACACACACACACACACACACACAGCCGCCCCGCGCCCCTGGCCCCCAGGCCCGCCTGCGCCGCGTTGGCTGGGTGCTTGCAGCGTGGGCTTTCCGGCAGGCCTGCCTTTCCATGGGTTTTCGCGTCTGGTCTTAGTCTCTGAGAAGCAAATCCAAAGAGGCCATGGTGGGGGTGAGGGACTAATTCTCTCTCGGTGCGTGTGCACGTCTGGGTGTGCGTGCAGGAAACGCGGCTGCCAGCGACCTCCCAGCGCCCAAAGGGCCGAGCGCCTTCCTAGCAATTCCTGTCAGGGAGCCCTGCAAGCCCAGGCAGGTTCTCGAGAACTTCCTGGCTCCACGCGGACCTAACAGTTGGGAAGGCATGTTGGGTTCCTCCGGCGCCCTCAGCTGTTGCTCCTGGATCCCTTCAAACCTCGAGGCCCGAGATCAGAAACACCAGCCAGGTGGTCAGTTGCATGAGCCACAGAGGGCGCACAACCCCTGGGCCTGCGTCCGCTTCAAGGTGTCGAATTGGGTCCAGCCAGCCCGACAGAGCTGGAGGCCCTGGGGTGTGTTCTCTCCCACACTCCCCTGGCAAACACAACCCATGGCGCCCCCTGGTGTTACGTGGAGGGGCTAGTGATGGCAGAGAGAATCACAGACAAAGAATGAGGTGTATGAGAGAACGGAGAAACGGGGACGGTAACGGGGAAGCGTGGGGGAGAACGGAATTTGGGGAGGTGTGAAGCTGTGATGGAGGGTAAAGAGATGTGGGAGAGACGCAATGCGGGGAGAAAGTCCTGTGGGAAACGGCAGAAACCTGGTGTGTGTGTGTGGGGGGGAGAGATACGGAATTGCCAGGCAGAACAGAGAGTGATGGGGAGAAGAGTGTTGTGGGAGAGACTGGCCGTGTGGAGGACAGGCACTGCGGGAGGGAGAACCGTGGGAGATGACGGGCCGTTGTCAGAGAGAAGGAGTCAGGCTGGAGAACAGAAATCTCTGCGAGAAAAAGAACTTGGGGAGCAGTGGCAAAATGAACTGTAGAAGACAACAGATTTGTGAGAAACCCTGAAGAAGCCAGAATTGTGGCAGAAAATGGGAAATTGCGGGAAGAGAGTTGTGGGAGCAATAGGGGGCTGTGGGGGAAACACAACTGTGAGAAAAGCAAGGGGTTGTGGGAGAAGATGGAGAATTGTGGGAACCACAGGGAGTGGGGGAGGGAAAGGGCAACTGGGGGTAAGAGGGGACGGCGCAGGAACTGGGGTGTTGTGAGGGAGACGGAATTGTGGGAAAGACACTGGGGGAGAGAGACGTACAGTTACGCCCCCTCACTTCCATCCACTGCGCTCTGCACAGGCCACAAGCTTCCCACCTGTGGACACACTACACGTGCTCTCTTCTGACGACAGCCTTCCTCGTCTCCCCACACGCCCCGCGCCTCGGCCCTACCCCACTGACGCAATCCTTTGTGCCCTGTGGTCCATCTTGTCCACAGCCACACCCCCATCCCTGTGGCCACGCCCCTGTGCCACAGCAAGGGAAGGCCTGTTCTCCTCGACGCCCCTCCCCGCCAGGCCTCTGCCTAAGACACGCCCCCTTTGTGACCACGCCCCCACCTCCACCGTCGTCCCGCCCTGCCACCAGAGGCGTGCCCCCCTGCCGGTGGGCAGGGCTTGGGGGAACCTGGTCCAGGGTGACGCTGAAGGCTAGGGGAGCAGATCTCCTGAAAAATACACCCCCCAACCTTTGAAGGCAATGATAAGGTTAAAGTATCCATCAGATCCTGAACTTTCCCGTTGTGAGCACAAGTGTCCCTGTTGAAGTAGGGCCAGAGGTCTGACACTACGCTTCATAAAGCTCATGGACAGAGGAAATAATATTTTAAGGTTTTCTGGTGCTCACCAGATAAAAACCAACCAGGTTTTTGCTTATTTGTGACAAGTACCCTTTTTTCTTGACTTTCAGTCCCAAGGGAAATTCTGATTCTTCGTAAAGATGCGATTTTGAACGAAGTTGTCATAGAGAATTACACACAGATCCCCTCAATGTTAGCTGTTGCCATGGTCACGAAGCGTGATCGTCCAATCAACTCTCCCACATCCATTCACTAGGCCAGTCCTACAAGCAACTCTGAGTGCTTCTCTCGACTTAAAAACCTTAACTGGCCTCTCGCTGGCCACTAGATAAAATGCAAACTCCTTAGCAGAATCTGTAAAAACCGTTAGCTGTTCCCGACCTGCCTCTCCAGCTTCCCACAAATCCCACGCTGTGGCCACCCCTGAACGACGTACAGACATTCTGCACTAAGTCTCCACACAGGGTGTCCTCCGGGCTTCCTCCTCTCCCTTTCCAGGCTGCGGTGCAAGACCCAGTCTGCACATCACCTCCTCCAGAAACCCTCACCCATGCACCAACACCAGTGGAGGCCCTGCCTTTTCTGTGTTCCTTTAACGCGTCAGACTTTTTAGAATGAAATATAGTATTGTCTTTACTTAACTGATACTTGCAAGTTTCCTACATGATACTTGCCAGGGACACTCACAATCCACACACACCGCCCCCGCCCCTCAGCTAAAATGCTGTTGACCGTATTGCAGAGGCTCGATGAATATCTGTTCAAACTCAGTGGACTTATGTCAAGTACCTAGTAAGTGCCAGACACCACGTCAGATACTTCCTGTCGGAGGCTCAGTGTAAGCCTGTTGGCCTCGAAGTGAATCCTAAAGTAGTAGACAGAGGCTTAAGGATATGATAAACCAGTGAAGCTTCATCTTAACCAATGCAAACAGGGAGAAGCCGAACTGTATTTACTGCTTCGAGTTTGTATCTCTGGGCTTTTCTCCCACATGTAATAGTACTTTCTGTATTATGAGTAGCTCCCTGCCTTTACTAAAGAGACTAAAAGCAAAGGGGCTGGGAAGGAGGAGAAAGGAAACGGCCCAAGACCAAGCCAGCCGTATCTCATTTCCAAGATTACCACTGTAGACAGAAGGCTGCCGTTTCCTGAGGGTTCTGGCAGCAGTGTGTACAGCCTGTGGTATAAGAACAGGAGTCTCCTGCCTGGGGACCATTCTGCCCTGGGCTTGTTTCCTGACACGTATCCACGTCGTTAGCCCAGATCACCCTGCCTTCGTACTTAAAACGCAGATTGGAAATTTTCATGGACTCTTTCATTCTATTTCTCGCCAACATTTGCTCCATGTCTCCGCTCAGGTTATGAATATGTAATGGAATTTATGTATGCTTACTAGAGTTAACATTTATGGAATGCCCTCTGTGTCCCAGCACTATTTAAGCACACAGCACAAAGATCTGTTTAATCTTATGAAAATCAGTGTCGTTAGCACCCTATTAGAGGTCAAGAAATACTAAGTGAGATTTGCAGGAAGGGCTGCAAAAAAAAAGGCCAAGATGTACGGTCCTGCGCCCAGAAGCCACGAGCCCTCCCTGGAAGTTATCATCGTGGCTCCTGCGTAGCAAGTCCATTCCTTATACTTAGACCATATGTCACCTTGCCTCTAACAAGCTTGACAAATGTTGCTTTTATTCAAAGAAAGTGCTTGCTCATTATAAAGTCTTACTAAAAAAAAAATGGTTAAGAAGATCTCAACTCTTTTTTTCCCCAGCTCTTTTGAGATATATTTGACATAGTACCCCAACTCTTATGTTACTAAGAATTCTTTAAATCTTATGTCTAAGAAGTCTTTACATCTTACAGTTAATTACTCTTAGGCCTTTTAGAACTAATGTCCCATCAAAAATGTGTAATTTAACATAATTATTACAAACGACTATTGGGCCCTTACCACGTGCAGTGGTCAGCATGAGTACAAGATGGTACACGGGCTGCAGAGTGATGCATTCCTGTTAAAAGCGTTTTCAACCAGCCCCAGTGTAATCAAGTGGGAAGAGGGAGGGGCTTCAGGGCCTCAGTGGGAACAGAAGGAGGGCGTGGGGTGGCCTCCTCCCCAAGCAGCATTTGTGGGAACAACCCCCTGACCCCCAGAGGAGGTGCTGCAAACGTGTCCGCTTCTTGTAAAGAATTTCCAGCCTTGTTACTCAATGCTAACAGCAAAATGTCTGCTCGAGAAGAAGCTTTCAAGGGAATAAAGGTCTGCATAGACCAGGGACGGTAAAGTTAATCAGTTATCATAACCATGACAGTC
Organism: Mesoplodon mirus; assembly: GCF_964341445.2. Classification (NCBI taxonomy): domain Eukaryota; kingdom Metazoa; phylum Chordata; class Mammalia; order Artiodactyla; family Ziphiidae; genus Mesoplodon; species Mesoplodon mirus. Next base: position 6,810,776 of record NC_138981.1, read on the forward strand.
CCTGAGATTTAGTTCAGAATAAGCATCATAGGTCTAGTGACTATTCTCTCTCATGACCCATCTTGATTAGACTATAAATGGGCTTTTTGTAACAGTAAATTCAGAATACAGAGCAAATGATAAATTATAAGGTTACAGTATGTTTAATGAAAAGCACATATAATAGATTTATTTATATATATAAATAGTATTCATGAATATATAAATATAAAATGTATATAGTAGGTTTAGTAGATGGCAACCTTTAGAGAAACATTATTTGGGTCTTGAACTTTCTTCCTCCTTGTCGGCTGGGTTAATAGACATAACCCCAAGTCAGATTAAACAGGAGTTTAAAAAGAGGACCAATTTGAGGACCACAGTGCTAGAGTCTTGAAATGAAAAGGACAGATCAGAAGAGCCAGCACTGGACGAGCAGTGTGTTGTCTTAAATGTCCCTGAATGAGGTGGACAAACCAAGCTGCCACTAAAAGCTACAGAGGTCAGGCTGTACCATTCATGGTCTTACAGCAAACGTTCGCGACGGCTTTGAAGGGGCCGTTTATCTCATATGCAAAAAGCCATCCAGCCCAGGGTGGAGCCAGTTATAACGATTACAAGGCTATGGTGCTTAATACCTAGAGGAAAGGTCCCACCGTCATAGTAAAAGGAGAGGTGGGTGATGCAATGCAGGCCTAACGCTGGCACTTTCCACTCTCGCCTTGAAGCAGGTTCCGGACATCAGGACAGAAATGCTATGCACCAGCCACGTGGCCGTTTATCAAGCGTTTCCAGGGGAGCCAGGGGCCCCGCCGTCTGCCGGCCTTGGCGGAGGGGCTCTTACCTTCAGACAGCAGGCTCAAGGCCTCGTCGGAACTGTGCTCGCCGTCCCACACCTCCTTCCCGGCAGCGGGGCTTTCCCGGGGCTCACGGGAGCCCCTCGGGGATGGGGATCCCCGCTCGGCGGCCGAGGTGCTCATCGATTCCCACTGGATCTCCTTCCTGGGACCCCGAAAAGCTGGGCGCCAGCCTGTCCAGCCGTAGAAGGCCAGGGACAACAGGAACCCTTGGGCTGGATTCAGTATCCCCTGGCAGGGAGAACAGAGAGACAGGGGTGAGTCAGGGTGAGACGGTGGGAATCAGAGCGCTGGGTGCTCCCAGGGTGACTCGGGGCCCGCTGGGCTGGCCTCACTGCAACCTGCCCCACTGGCTGGTGTAGGGCGAGACAGAGATTGGCTGGAGGTGCTGGGCCCTCAAAGGTGCCTGAAGACCCAGGAGGTGGGGTGGGGAGAGGAAGCTGAGTCAGACCAGGGAGGAGGCGGGAGAGGGAAGGCCCTGGACGGCCCGGCAGGGCTGTCTCACCTCTGGCCCGTGGCCGTGCTCACGCCCCTGGCAGGATGTGACTGCACAAAGGCACCTGAGCCTAACAGTCAGTCTAGGAAACTGCTTACGTGTGGTCCCTGCACGTGACCACAGCACAGGCAGGGGTGGAGGCAGCTAACGCTGGTCTTATCCTCCTGCATCAGCTTTCCCCCGACTCTGAAGCAACATGAATTTTAATTCTGTGTAGGGCACCGTGCATCTCTCCACCAACAGCTCGTGTATGGATTTTTGTATTTGCAAATGCAATATAAAGAAAACATGGAGGGAAACGACCCATGCGCTTCCCACCTTATTAGGATTTTATGTATTTCTCGCCAATATTTTTTCATACACGTGTTACTAGGTAGTTGAAATCAGTATAATTTTTAGGTCTTGCCTTTTTCACTTAACACTAGATTTCACAATTGTCATTTTTTTACATTGTCACCTTCAACATCGGCTTAACATTCCTCAAGATCAAAGACCATCATTAACTTAACCGTTCCCTTTTGTTTAAAACAATGTGGGTTATCTATGATGCTTTATAATTACGGATAATGTTATAGGCAATACCTACATCCCTATGGTTTTTTCAGTCTGAAACATTTCTTCAAGAGAAATTCCCTATTTTATTTTAGTTATTTATTTATTTTTTTCAGGCACAAGATGTATATATTAAAAGTTACTGGGCTATACTGTTTTGTTTTGTTTTGTTTTTTTCCCTGATATTTTAAATCTGCCTGGAAGGTTTGATTCACTTGCCAAGTTGATTTACCAGAGTCATATCCGTTTAATAACGATCCCAACACAATGAAAATAGCTAGCTCGTGGACCAAGGCCAGATGTAAGCATCCCAGGAACCTATCCAACTCCCTGCATATTTAAATAACATATAGATCATACTTCTGAGTGGTTTTATCCCTTCTGTTTTTTTTTTTCTTTAGGAAGAACATTTTAAATTAAGATGGACCTACCATCATGAACCACGTGGTCTCGGCTGCATTTCTGACCTGTTTCAAAGAGCCTCCATTGATATCCGGTTGCATTTCAAGATAGAATAAAAGGCTTTCATTGATGATATTCGACACCCAACTGTTAGAAGGAAAATGGCCCACAGGGCCCACAGGTGAAGAGAACATGTGACATAATTCTTTTTTTTTTTTTTGCGGTACACAGTCCTCTCACTGTCGCGGCCCCTCCCGCTGCGGAGCACAGGCTCCGGACGTACAGGCTCAGGGGCCATGGCTCAGGGGCCCAGCCGCTCTGCGGCATGTGGGATCCTCCCGGACCGGGGCACGAACCCGCGTCCACTGCACCGGCAGGCGGACTCTCTACCACTGCGCCACCAGGGAAGCCCCCATAATTCATTTTTAACGCTGGGGGTCAGGGACCATGCCTCCCGAGACCTAGAGGTCCTGGGGGGGGGCAGTGCCTGCTTAGCAGCAGGGAGGACGCGGCACACCAAGCATCTGACGTAAGACCTGCCCCCCCCCCGAGCCCAAAGCAGAGACCAGCAGATCCTTCTGATGGTCGCACTCAACACCACATCAGGTGGAAGGTTCTAGCACATGTCAAATAACCCAGAGTTCACCCTTCCTCTGAAGAGTAAGCTCATGTTTTGATGGAGACCACAACAAATCTTGACATTTTATGTCGGAATTTTTTGAGGTTATTGTTGGCAGGCAGGTGACGTTTGAAACCACAGGCTCGGTGTAGTTTTAAGGGAGCTGATGTACGTCTCTCGTCTCTCGTAGGAGACTGTCCAAACAAACATGCTCACATCACATCAATTATTAACACCACAAAGGCGTGCTCTGTCTCGCAAAGCATTGCTTCACCACAGCGAAGTGTTTCCTGATTCCAGTCGAGTTTGCATTGGTTACAGGTCTGTGCCCAGCACACCTGTGGAGGGGGTTGGGGTGGGGGGTGGAGGGAATGGGGGGTGGGTGGACAGGAAGATTGCTCTCTACCCTTCTTTTTTTTTTTGATTATTTTTATTTTTTTGGCCGTGCCACGCAGCTTGTGGGATCTTACTTCCCCAACCAGGGATGGAACCCGTGTTCCCTGCCGTGGAAGCGTGGAGTGCTAACCACTGGACCGCCGGGGAAGTCCCACTCTCTACGCTTCTTGCCTGAGCGGTGAGTCATAACACTATAGATGGGCCCTTGCCCTTGTATCTTGTCAGATACAGGAATCCTGGTGTCAAGACTGATGCAAGGACTTCCTGGTGGTCCAGTGGTTAGGACTCCACGCTTCCATGACAGGACGTGCAGGTTCGATCCCTGGTCGGGGAACTAAGATCCCACATGCTGCACGTCAAAAAAAAAAAAAAAAAAGACTGCTGCAAATGGGTGGATTTAGAAGGCCCTTGATTTGAATGCTAACCCCAGCGATGGGGCAAAACTCCGGAGGCATATGGTTGGGATGCATCAAAACTAAACTCGGGACTTTTCGTTCTTAGGGCTTTTTATACAGTTTGAGTAGATGTGAATATCTTTCCAGAAGTTCACGGAGGGTAGACTTGCCTTCCTGTCTCGCAAGCATTTCCTCCAAAGGCTCCTATAGCACAAGTGTCAAAAATTTCCTCTCCAAAGACGCTTCCCTTTGGAACTTTCAGGTCACACTTGGAAAAGCAAATGACAGGCGGTTTGCATTTCCCTTCCCAGCGACAGTTTTTAAAAAAAGAAGAAAGGTTACCAAATAATGAAAACCAGCATGATTTTGAAAAATCGGGTCTTGATCACGTCTCCCATCCGCCTCTCGTTCTCCGTGTAAACTCCTTGACTTCCTTTTAGTAAAGAGGCCACTGTGAAGAGCAGAGAGGAACAGCACGTAATTTCATTATTTACGTTTCCCGCGTGCAAAGCAAGGGCAGTAAAGCAGATGGGAGCTCAGAAGCACAGCCAGGAGAGCGTGAAGCCCAGCAAGAGCCTGCCCGTGCTTTCTTCACCACCTCCACGTGGGACTTCTGGGAGACTCACGGCAATATAGAGTTTTTAAACGTTTACTACGAAATCACTTTAGATTTACACAAGATTTGCAAAGACAGTACCGAGAGTTCCCGTATACCTACACCCAGCTGTCCCCGGAGTTAACATCTTACACAACCATAGTCACATTGGTCACCATGAAGAAATCAACACTGGTACAGTGCTATTAACTACACTCTGGAGTTTATCTGGATTTTACTAGTTCGGGAACTACAGTTGTTTACAGTTTATATTTTTTACTATAAAAATGATGCATGCTCGCTATTTTAAAATGTTGAAAGATTTGACATTTATCCTTGTAGACAAGTTCGAAAATATAAAAAAGTTTAGAAAAGAATTGATAACCCATAGTTCACCCAGAGACAAGCATTGTTAGCATCTTAGTGTATTTCTTTCCAGTCTTTTTTCTATAAGTCATTTTCACTTGTTTGATGTAATCAAATCACTATTTTTTAATGCAATTTTGTTAAAAAAAAGCTATATTTAATAGACTAGTTTTTTGGGGGGAGGGGTTTTTTGTCTTTAATTTTTATTGGCGTACAGTCGATTTACAATGTTGTGTGAGTTTCAGGTGTACAGCACACTAGTTTTAAATGCAGATATGCAAAGAGAGATGCAAAGAGCTGCAGTGGTTTTTCCCTCCCTAGTGGTAAAGCACTTCACTTCGGTTAAAGTTCTACAACCCGCAGCTGATCATCAAGTGACCTTTCTGTTCAGGTGTGTTTCTTTCTTCTCATTCTGCTCGTGAGGGACCCACAGGGCGGCATGAGGGGCCTGGAGACTTGCCCCAGGGCACGTTTCTTTGAGGATGGGATGGGGGCTGGAATGCAGGTCCCCAGGCTTGGCCCGGAGGTCTGTCCAGTGCATTCTGCTGACTCACAAGATCCCTCTCACCCAGTTCTTCCTGATGCATTTGACTCACTTCTTGTGCTCTCCTTCCTGTTTACTGCCCAAGTGGGAGAAGACACAGGCCCACACATCACGGGAGGGCCCAGGCTGCCAGGACGGCTCAGTCCACATCCGTCCCTTCCCCTCGGCTACCCTTTCCTGCTCCCGTCTCCCCTCCGCAGTTTTCCAAGGCCACTCGGGTCCTGTGGGGCACGCCAGTGGCAGACTCAGCATGAGCCCAGACAGAAGTGAAAAGTCCCCCGGTCCCGGCTTTCAGCTAGCAGACATTGGCCAAGGACTCGTACAGCCCATAACTGAGCAGGCTCGCTCCCTCCCCTTTACTAACCCCATCCCTTTCCCCAGCTGTATTCTGCTCCTCTCTGGAGGATGACAGATGAGGTCCGTGGTCCTAGATGATGATCAGAGCCCGGGGCCCGGGGCCCCCAGAGCACTTCCCTGTGCTTTACCTGCAGTCACTGTCTTTCGGAAGAGGATGGGGTTGGCCACGAGGACGAGCAGCAGGGGCAGGTACGTGGTGACGTAGTGGGGGACGGCGTGCTCCAGGCCCCTCTCACACCTGAGGGAGGAAAGCCGGGTCATGCTCAGGAAAAAAAAAAAAACTTGGCTTTGCCTGAGATACGCCGACTTATCTGGATAAGATAAGAGGACCAGATCGAAGAGGGAAACACACAGATCGACTCCTGACTCTGCCCGAAGGAAACCTGACTCATATCTCACGTCTGCGGACAAGCAATAAATCACAGAAGACGAAGGATCCATCATGGCTCTGTTTGGCTCGTAAATCAGGGAGCTTTTCAAGTTCCCTGCTGGGAAAAGGTGAAGAGCGGAAAAGGCTCCCTGGGGTGGTGCATTCCCCCCCCGCCCCGAACTCCCCCACTGGGTCTCTCAAACAAGTGGGTCTCCCCCTACTTGTCTTTCAAGCAAGGCAAAGGCGTTCTATGAACCAGCTGGGTTTTCAGCACTTACTACTAGTATGTGCTAAGCCTGGCTGACATCACGCATAAGATCCGAGCTCTGTTCTCAACCAACTGTGTCGAGAGTTGGTCACACTGCACAGGACATCTGTTCTCATGGTGACAGATAATCATTTCAATGGTTCTTTTCAGGGAGAAGGACCAGCATTGCTACTGACAGGTCTTGAGAATCATCCGTCACCACAGGACACGGTGGACTGCCACACACAGGTATGTGACCAAGGTCGGGGCTATCAGTGAACAAACACACAGTGTAGAGGAAAATGGCCAAGAGGAAGAGAGAATCCAAAGCAAAGGGGATGTTGCCCAGGCCCGACCCCGGACGGGGTGGAAAAGCAGAGGAGGGAACAGGTCCTGTGGCCACGGAAGGTGGAATGATAAAAATGCTAGCGCTCTCGTTTTCATATGGATGATGTGCTCACACCAGAGGCGAAAGTGGCTGAAAATGCATGAAATCAGGTAAGAAGAATGCAGTGCCCGTCTTTGTTGCCTTAAGGATGCAGTACCACCTGAGGATGGTGCCTTCTTTTTGTTTGCGTGTTTTGTTTTTTACCCTGAAAGCCATATTTTACTGGAGTATGGTTGACTTACAGTGTTGTGTTGCTACCTTCTTTTTAACAGAAGCTTTCCTCTTCAGCTGTGAAAGCTAAACTGTGGTCTGGAAGGGCTTGAGGGCAGAAAGGGAAACAAGAGGAGGAAGAGGTGAGATGCGGATGCCGGAACGTAAGGAATCAATGAGAGAGGCTGGGAGCCTGCCGAGGGTCATCGTGGGCTCCGAGGATGGATATGAGGAAGGAGGGAGATGCTTCAGGGGGGCGGCCTCGTGGAGACCGCGGGGCACCTTGGCGCTCCTGAGTGCCCTGCAGCAATGGCTGCCTCGCGCTCAGACGCAGCGTCCCCAGGATCTCACAGGTGGAGGCCAGAGATACAAACTGCCTTTCCAATGAAGCGCATCCCTCTGTAACGGCTGCTAACTGTGTATTTGTCCTTTTAGGGTTCCTGGGGAGAGTGAGCTGTTTGGAGTGATCGACACAGAGGCCTGGGAGGAGTCACTGTCCACAAAGCAACACCAACGTGGAGACATCTGAGTGAGTGGCTACAAGAAAGCGAAAGAGAAGGGGAGCAGAAACGGTCTACACCACAGGTCAGCAGACTTTTTCTGTAAAAGAGCAGCTAGTCAGTATTTTAGCCTTCGGAACCCTCATAGCCTCTGTCAAAACTACTCAGCTCTAATGTGTAAAGCGGCCATAGACCATACGTACACAAATGGGCATGGCTGTGTGCGAATAAAGCTTTATTTACAAGAGCAGGCAGAGGGCCGGATCTGTCCTGAGGGCTGCGCCGTGCTGATCCCGGGCGTACACCGCCCTGAAATCACAGACAGAGACAATGTCCAACCTCTGTGTTTTCAGCTTTCCATTGAAAATTAGAGTATATATCCTTGGAGGGACCTTGAGGCTTTACAAATGGTTGCACTGATGGGGTTTTAAACTTGAAGAAATGCCTGAGACAATATCAGAGGCCACATCGCCCAGTGTCTGTGTTGAGAACAGCACAGGATAGAGAGAGGTGAGAAAGTGCAGACAGCAGAGGCTGAAAATAAGCTCGTCAAGAGCGAGCGACCCTGTGTGTCTTCCAGCCATCTCCAACTCATTCTTGGGACGTTCAACTCACCTGCTCGCCCAGGGGAAGCTGGTTTGAAGCATGAAAAATAAACAGCGGGCAGGGGAAGGCTGCGTCCGTCTGGAGGGGGACAGGCCTGGAGGCTGGCACACAGGCTGGTACGGGGGAGCCATGCCCCCACTCTGCATCCACACCGCGCACAACGCCAACCCACACGCACGAGACAGGGAGAGAGGGAGGGATGCTAACTCAAGGTGCCAGCCACTGTGCTCTCAGCTGCACAGATCCAGGACGATGGCCTGCCCGCCCGCTCGGGGTCAGCGCCCGGGCGTCTCCTGCAAGAGAGGCGGGGGGGGGGTCCAGGCGTCGGGGGAGCAGGCTTGCGGGGAGCCCCGGCTTACCTGGCCACGGACGGGTAGTACAGCATGAATGCTCCCTCTATGCACAGCAGTGCGGCCAGGCCCCAGGCCATCATATGGTAGAGCAGGATGGTGCTGGGGGACGAAGTGGCAGAGAGGCGGCCCCGCCTGAGGTCCAGCACTGGCCAAGCCCCGAGCTCCGCGAGCGGCAGGAAGACGCACACAGAGCAAACCCTCGGCAAACAGCTGCCTGATGCTGCCTGTGAGGTTTTTATTTTTCCTCTGATGGAGGTGCAATTCATATAACATCAAACTCACCATTTTAAAGTGAGCAACTCAGAGGCATTTAGGACATCTACAATGCCCTGCAAGCACCACCTCTATCCAGTTCCAAAACATGTTCATCCCCCGAAAAGGAAACCCGGACCCATTCGGTGGTCTTTCCCCGTCATGCTTGTGCCCCCAGCCCCGGCAACCACTCATCTACCATCTGTCTCTACGGATTTGCCTATTCTGGACATTTCATCTAAGGGGAGCCATACACGACGTGGCCTTTTGCGTCTGGCTTCTTTCCCTCAACCTAAGGCTTGCAAGATTGAGAGGAGGGGACTTCTGTGGTGGCACAGTGGTTAAAACTCCATGCTCCCACTGCAGAGGGCCCGGGTTCGATCCCTGGTCGGGGAACTAGATCCCACATGCATGCTGCAACTAAGAGTTTGCATGCCACAGCTAAGGAGCCTGCATACCGCAACTAAGGAGCCCGCCTGCTGCAACTAAGGAGCGTGCATGCCACGACTCAGGAGCAGGTGACCGCAACTAAGGAGCCTGCCTGCCACAACTAAGACCTGGCGCAACTAACTAACTAAATAAATAAATAATTAAAAGACTGAGAGGAGTGAGGCACGGGTACCTCAGAATTCCTCCTAAGTGCCTGGCTCCCCCAGTAGGCAAGCAGCTCCTGGCCTCTGGCCTTCCTGAAGTCACCTCCGTACCTAATAAGCAAGCGTCTTAATGCTCAGTCCAAACCAAGAAGGAGGTCTCTAAGAAATGGGTGGTTATTCGACGTTCCAGGACAGCGGGGAGGTTTCCTATCTTGTCCCCCTGCCCCCCATTCCCTGCATCGTTCAAATTCTCTCATCGTTACCATGTCCATCCTTCATCTCTGTACTCCCACGCACCCCACCCTGTCCCCCCTGAGAGATTCAAGGCAGCCAGCCTTGCAGGTGGGGTCAGGACGATGGACCACCTGAGCCCGTGCAGAGCTACCTCGCTCTTCCAAGACAGCCTTCGTTTGCCTCTTCTGTGCAACGGGACGGGGCTCAGGGCTGCTCCCTCAGAGGTGCCCACTGTTACTCAAAACTCTGCCAGATGGGGCTTCCCTGGTGGCGCAGTGGTTAAGAATCCACCTGCCAATGCAGGGGACACGGCTTCGAGCCCTGGTCCGGGAAGATCCCACATGCCGCGGAGCAACTCAGCCTGTGCGCCGCAACTACTGAGCCCGTGCGCCACAACTACCGAGCCCACGCACCTAGAGCCTGAGCTCCGCCACAAGAGAAGCCACCACAACGAGAAGCCCGTGCACCGCAACAAAGAGTAGCCCCTGCTCACCGCAACTAGAGAAAGCCCATGCACAGTAACAAAGACCCAACGCAGCCAAAAATAAATAAATTAAATTTTTAAAAAAACCCTCTGCCAGCCGCCTGGCAGAGAGGGCAGCCCCTGGCCCATCAGGACTTTAACCCTGAGGACCCGCCGTGGGGACAAAGGGCGTGGTCAGGGATGCGGTGAAGGACACCCTTCTAAAGGAGCCAGGAGGGAAGAGAGATGGCCCAGGAGGGCAGGCAGGCTTCAGGGAGGAAACGCTGCACAGCTGGCCCACCGGGCGGCCACGCGGACGCGGCTGCACCTTGGCCTCCCCTGGCACTGCTGGTTCTGGAGCAGCCCTCCCTGCCCGTCTGGCTTTGGGAGCGCGTGGGGGTCTGTCCTGCCCAGAAGTCACAGGCTTTGCAGGACACTCAGGAAACTAAGGAGCAGCTTTGTGCAGGGGCTGGGCTGTGGCAGGGTGGCATCTGTGTTCCAGACGCCAAGCCTGGGCTGCAGGGAGCCGCTGGGGTCATCTCCTGGGTGGGAGGGCGAGGCCAGCTCGCGCTCCCCGAAGCCCGGCCCTCGGTTCCCCCAAACGCCCACGAGGGGAGGAAGTCAGAGCCGGGCCGCGGGACCCAGGCTGCGGCCACGTCAATAACCAATACAGCCAGAAAGCCACACCCATGTGGCCGTGGTGGATCCATCCGGAGCAGCCCCGGCTGAAGGCCCTCGTCCCTTTTTCTGACGGCAAGCCAGTTTTCACGTGCAGGCACGCGAAGGCCCCCCCCCCAGACCCTCCTTGCTCTCACACTCCCCTTTTCTTAGGGCAAGCAGAGCTTCTCCCGGGATCTCAGGTACTGGTCTGCATGGTTAAAACGTGCATCTCCCGCACCTGGAGCCCAAGAGGCAGTTTACATGCTAACTTTCAATCTGCCTTAATGACATTGCTTAGGGAAAATTCTCCCGTGCCAAAGGAAACAGCTAAATGCTGGAAGGATCTAGAAGGGAATGCGGAGTTTAATCCAGCCATACCGGAGAAGTCTGGCCCCCTGCCTGGGAATTCCTCGGGACCCCTCTCCACCAGCTGCAGGTTCTTCATTGCCACCTACAGAATCCACTCCGCCCTCGGCTCTGAAAACAAGCTGGCGATTCAAAGAGGGGCTCCAGAGGCTTCTGGACCCACACGCTCAGCTCTGGCTCTAAACCCCCCAGGGCTGGCCCCTCAGAGACCTCATCCTGGGAAGTGTGACTTCTGCTAGGGACGAGGTCGGGGCTGGGTCTCCGTGGCTAGAGGGCACCCGTCTTATTTCTCTGCTGTGTGCCCGCTCCTTTTTGATGGGAGAGCCCACTTCACTGCCGACGGTGTTCCTAGCCCTGGAACCCTGCCCTTGGGAGGCATCTGGATGTGTGGCATCCCTGGAGGGCGGCCTCCTGTTGGATGGGCGGGTCCTTGGAAGCCTGGCGTCCTCTTGTCCCTGCACATCCGCAGACTTCTGCCTATCCTAACGCCAAGCTCCAAGATGAATTCCAAACACCCGCCGGGGTGTGAGGAGGGCTTCCGATTGCCTGTCCTGGCTTCTGAGGGCTCTGTCTGTTCTCCGGGTCCAGAGAGCGGTCACACAGCCCTGTCCAACTCCAGTCCCTCACGGGTGGAGGTGCATTTCCTATGACAGCAGGAGACATACTCTTCTAGCTTCTGTTCGGTGCTGCAAGGTTCCTCTCATCTCCACAACTGACTGGTGGTCTATGAGGCCTCTAACGGTGTCATAGCTCCGATCCCTCCCGAACTGAGTGAGGGAACCATCCCACTTGCACTCAGCTTCAGGGACAAGGTCTCCTCATGCTGCTCGCTGCCTACCCAAAATCATTCTCCCTTTTTTTCCTCAGCAACAGAACCTGCATGTCAGGCAGAGCAGCAGCACGCTTGGATAATCAACTATATTTCCTACCTCCTCTTACAGCTAAGTGTGGACAGAAAACTAAGTTCTGGCCAGTAACACGAAAATGTTATTGTTGTGTAAAACTCCCATGCACAACAGGCCTGCTTAAAACAGCTCCCTGCTTAAAGGGATCTGGCTCAGGGGACAACAGGCCCCTTTTGCATGGCCCCCTACCTCCTTCCTGTTTTCTGGAATGCTGATGTGATGGCTGGAGCTCCAGCAGCCGTACTGGGCCATGATACCTTGAGGGTGGAAGTCACATAATAGAATGGTGGAGCAGAAAGAGAGAAGGAGCTTGGGTCCCTGATTTCCATCATAAGAGCCCTAGATTGCCTACCTCTGGCCTCTTTTAGCGTGAAAGAGAAATTCCTATCTTAAGTCACTATTGTTTTATGTATTTTATGTAGCCAAAACTAATTCTCACTGATATACCTGGTTGGCAACCTTGAACCTTAACTATCTTCCCTACAGAATTTTCACAACCAAGTATCCCTCGGTTTTGTACAGATGTGTAAGAGCTTGGGAACTAAGGCAAAAAGGTAGAAGAAAGAAACCCAGAAATGAAGAGAGTACTAAATTTCAGGCCAGAGAGACAACGTGAATGATGATGTGATATACGTAAGGAATACCAAGGATTTTAGAGTGGTGATTCACTAAGATTGCCCAGTGTAGTCTATAGCCTTAATATGGCCTTTATTTGGTTACTCACGTTGGTTTTAAAAGTGAATTTATTCAACCAGTGGTGCTGGGGCAACTGGATATCCACCTACAAAAGAATAAAGGCGGACCTGTCCTCACCTCCACACAAAAATTAATTCAAAGATCTAAGTCACATTGTTCAAACTATAAAACTCTTAGAAGGAAACAAAGGTATAAATCCTTGTGACCTCAGGTTAGTCAATGGTTTCTTAGGTGACAGCAAAAGCACAAGAAATAAGAGGAAAAAAACCACAAAAACTGGATTTCATCAAAATTTAAAACTTTTATGCTTCAAAAGATACCATCAAGTAAGTGAAAAGACAACCTGCTGAATGAGAGAAGATATTTGTCAATCATATATCTAATGAGGTACTCGTATCCAGAATATATAAAGTACTCCTATAACTCAATAATAAAAAAGACAAACAGCCCAATTAAAAACTGGAAAAAGGAAGCGAAGAGATATTTCTCCAAAGAAAGTACACAAATGGCCAATAAGCACATGAGAAGATGCTAAACATCATTACTCATCAGGGAAATCAAAACCACAATGAGATGCCACTTCACACACAGTAGGATGGCTACAATCTCAAAAAACCAAACAAATACACAGAAAACAAGTGTTGTTATCAAGGATGCGGACAAACTGGAACCATTCAGCATTGCTGGCGCAAAGGTAAAATGGTACAGAGTCTTTGGAAAGCAGTTCAGCAGTGCCTTATAAGGTTACACAGAGTTACTATATGACCCAGGAATTCCAGTCCAAGGTGTATACCCATAAGTATATGGTGAAAACATATGTCCACACAAACACCTGCATACAAATATTCATTGCAGCCTTATTCGTAACAGTCAAAATGATGGAAACAACCTAAAAGTCCAGGGACTGATCAACGGGTAAAATGCAGGTAGCGAAACAATGGAATATTATTCAGCCACGCACAGGAATGAAATACTGATACGTGCCACAATATGGATAAATCTTGAAAATAACAGGCCAAGTTTAATGAGCCAGATACAAAACGCCACATATTGTATGACTCCATTTACAGAAACTGTCCAGAACAGGCAAATCCAGAGACAGACAGTAGATGTGAAGTTACCAGGAGCTGCGGGAGAGGGAAGGATGGGGAATGACTAGTAACCAGTACAGAGATCTGGGGGATGAATAACACGTCATAAAACCAAATAATGGTTATGGTTGCACAGTTCTGTGAATATGCTCACAAACAATGGATTTTATACACTTAAACAGATGAACTTTATAAAGCTATTTGAAAAGAAAAAAAGCAAACAAGGGCTCCATGCAAAGGGGACCTAATGGACGTGGGCCATGAACTTGGTCGGGGACCCATCCTTCCTGGGCCTGGAGCCAGGAGACCAGGACACCCGCCATGCCCTCCTGCTTCTCTTTGGCACATAGGTTCTCTGGGTTTCTTTCTCCTCCATAACACGCACATCCCAGCTCCAACCCCAGCTCCCAGTTATGGAGCGCCTGCTACATGCCAGGCTCCATCCATAACCATCCACGGGTACTATCACATTTACTGTTCCCAGGAACCTCCTGAGGTGGGTACTGTTTTGCAGCTGAGAAAACGGAAGTCCAGAGAGGTTCAGCAACTTGCCGACAGTCACACAGCTAGTGAGTGACGGGGCAGGAACTTGAACCCACCAGGACCAAGGCACTAACCCTTCCTGGGTTCCTCCCAGGCAGCCCCTGGCAGCTCCAGAACTCTTGGGCTCCGTACTTAGCATCCTGTGTCAATACATACATCTAAGAACTTTTTTCCTAAACCTTTAGACACCATCAGAATTTTTTATTTTCATGCCAATTCTTTTTTTTTTTTAAAGTCTTTGTCCTGTTCCAAATATTTAATTTAATGAAATACTGTTTTCAGGGTTTTAAAATCCTCATTTTTTTTCTTGGTAGGGGGCACCCGGAGAAATCCTCGATATTTCGATTGTGCCTTCAGCCTTTTATAAAAATGAGCTGGCACCGATGTTTCTCGGTGGAGGGGTCAGCTGAACGGTTCTGATCAGCTGTGTCTGCCGTACAGAGATGGAGCGCTCAGCAGTGTCTCCAACCTTCCCTCAGGCAACAAACTAGGGCAAGAGCCAGCTGGCTTGCTCTGAATACCTCAGTCCCGCCGATCTCCGGACCACCAGGTAGGCATCGACCGCATAGCAAAACAGCCACCAGAAGCAGGCGCTGTACAGCAGCTGGATCCACATCTGTCATCGGGAAAAGCCGGCATCAAAGCTCCCGGACATGGGTTCCAGACTGCCCCGTCCGTGAAATGAGCCGGCAGACGCCCACTTCCTCTGACGTCACGGGGCAGCACATGAAAGCCCTGCGGAGAGGCTTGGAAACCCAGGCTGGGATGTGGCCTGGGACGGGCGTGTGCCTTGCTGCTCTGTGTACTCCGCTGCCCCGGGTCCAGCGAGCCCTGCCTTGGGCTACGCTTGTGGTCAGGGAGATAAAGGGCTCAGGTGTACAGCTTGGCCTGGCGTGAAGGTCTTTGAACGAGAAGCCCTTTTGCTGAGGACCAAGGAGGATGGGCAGGAAGGAACTTCCCAGTAGAAGGAAGGCGGGGGGGGGGGGGGGGCGGGCTCCGTACGTTAGAAGCAGCACGAGATCTATATACTAAGACGAGGCTCCATCGGGCTGCAGCTGGGAAGCAACAGAGGGGAGGAAGGGAGAGGTGCTGACAGTTGTGGCACAGATGGCGGGGTCAACAGGGCATCAGTGTCCTTTGAGGTCATTCACTGGAGGGTTAACTTGGCAGACAGAGCAATATGGATGAACAAATTGCTATACTTAAATATATGTTTTGTTAAGTAAATACATCCATTAAATCGATAACTTTTTTTTTCTTTTTTTCTTTTGGCCAGCTGGTTTTGATTGTGGCTGGATCTAAGGTAAGGATTGAATGTGTGTTTAAGGGTGGGGATGGGGAACAGACTAGCACAGTGGTTCTAAAACTGGAGTGTGGGTCAGAGGCCCCTGGAGGGTTTGTTAAATCACAGATGGCCCGTACCCCAGGGTCCCTGGTCAGTGGGGTGAGGGCTCTGAGCATGTGCATTTCTTTTGTTTGTTTGTTTGTTTGTTTTTGCGGTATGCGGGCCTCTCACTGTTGTGGCCTCTCGCGTTGCGGAGCACAGGCTCCGGACGCGCAGGCTCAGTGGCCATGGCTCACGGGCCCAGCCGCTCCGCGGCACGTGGGATCTTCCCGGACCGGGGCACGAACCCGCGTCCCCTGCATCGGCAGGCGGACTCTCAACCACTGCGCCACCAGGGAAGCCCCTGAGCATGCGCATTTCTAAAAGTTACAGTGGGCTGGCGGGAGGGATGCGACCACACTTTGAGGACACAGCGTAACGAAGCGGGGCAAAGGGGAGGGAAGGGAGAGACCAGGGGAGGTCCACTTACTGCACTCCCCATGCAGAAGGCGACGGGCCACACGTCTGTCCCGTTCACGGCTGAGATGTCGTCCACGAAACTCGGGAACCCTAACCACACCGTAGACCGGACTGTGATGCCTAAGGGAGAAGCAGATGATGCTTTGTATCTGCTCCTAATGCAAATCTAAAGGTGACTGTTGACTCTGTAAAAATGATGGATGGACGGATGGATGGATGGATGGATAGATAGGCAGACAGACAAACAGATAGGAAGGGAAAGAGAAAGATGTGAGGGAGACAGGGAGGAAAGAAACACACGCTGGTGTGTGCAGAGAGACAGAGAAAAAAATAAGACTCAGAAAATAATTATTATGGTAGTGGAGCAATCCCAGGCACTTTGATTTCAACTTCAACCACCATTAGCCACAGTGCTGTCCCTAACGCTGTCTGTTTGTTTATTTGGCACCCAGAAGTGATTATGTGAATAACAATTTATATTTCTTGGCTATATTTTTAGTGTCCGAGTTAACTAGTCCTCACATAAAAAAGAATGATTGAAAAACCACATTCTGAAGCTTAAAAAGATAGTTCTTTCATTCTTTAAAAAAAATACATTTAAGATTTTCACAAATTAGTTCTTGATAATCTACTTTTGACATTTATTATTTGTGAGTTTTCCCTGCTATTTGACCCAAATATCTAATTCTCCTCAACACAGTATACACACCTAAGGCATATATTAGGGTTCTTTGTTAAGTAATTCGATAGATAGCCTTTGTTTAAGCATTCACTATGTGACACACTGCTCAAGGGGACCTGTGAGCAGTACAGAGTTACACACTAGTGTAGTGTGCGTATTTCACATACAGAAATATACACTGTGTCACATGCTACCGAATATACACTGTGTCATATACCACTAAAGGGGGACTATGAACACTAAAAGCCTAAGATACAGCTTCTCATTCTTAAGCACAGATAACAAAAATAATGCTTTGCTTCCACATAGTGCTTTGTCGTTTTCAGTACAGAGCTCTGCTTTTAGCTCGATAAACACTTTTTTTTTTGTATCTATATGAGGTGATGGATATTTCCTAAACTAAACTTGTGGTAATCATTTCATGATAAATGTAAGTTATTATGCTGTACACCATAAACTTATACAGTGCTATATGTCAATTATGTCTCAGTAAAACTGGGGAGGGAGTTCCCTGGTGGTCTAGTGGTTAGGATTCTGTGCTTTCACTGCCGTGGCCTGGGTTCAGTCCCTGGTCAGGGAACTGAGATCCTGCAAGCTGCACGGTGTGGCCAAAAAAAAAAAAAAAAAGATATTAAAAAAAAAACTGGGGGAAAAAAACCACCCCGTGAGATAGGCATCTGTATTTCTTATTTTTCAGTGAGGAGGTCTGGTCACCAAGCCTTCCCCTGACACCTGCCTCTGCTCATTTGCCCGCAATGTCATGCACCTTCCTTCTAAAGGCCAAAGGATATACAAATATTATTTTGCTGACCCTCAAAAGATGTTTGGGTGCAGCTCTATTTTCAGATATTCAAGTTACAGAAACTAGATTATTATTAAGATGCTTTTCCAAAATGCTTTAGCAGAATCAGGAAGAAAACCAATTTTTTATTTTATTGTCCTGCACCAAATTGATTTTATCGCTATAGCTTCCTGTCTTACTCCTCGAGTCTAACAAAGTGACTAGAGGTTCCATAGCATTTATCTGAAGCCAAGATTCTTGAGTGTCTCCAATCACACAACCAGGAACAGGAGAACCAGGCCATGGGACACACAGCCACCTGTGCCCAGAGAAGCACTCAAGGTGCCCCAGAAGCTGCTGCTACGCCCTCACGGCAGAGCAGTGGAAAGCACTTCATATACCACCAGCAGCCTTTCCTTCAAGAGCAAACATGACTGAAAAATACAATTCCAAAATGCCAGCACCTGTCAGCCAATTACAAAACATGAACAGTATCTGGATCCTGATTTGAACAAACCAATTGTAAAATAGCATTTATGAGACACCTGAACATACACCAGTGATATTAAGGAACTGGTTTTCATTATTTTGGGGTGATAATGATATCTGTGTGATACATATGATTTTTAAAAATTCTCATCTTCTACAGCTATATATTGAGATTTGTGTGGGTGAAATGATATAAATTCTGGAATCTGCTTCAAACTAATCCAGTGGAGAGTGGGATACGGGGATGGGGTATAGATGAAGCTAGGTGATGGGTACAGGGTGTTCATTATACAATCTCTCTACATTTGCATATGTTAAAAATTTTACAAAATAAAAAAGTTAAAATGCTTGGCAATATCTAGCATAGAGGTTTGTAAAATGGGCCATGCTAGAGTTGAAAGCAGGGCTCAGCAAAGTCTCTGTAAAGGGCCAGAGAGAAGATATCTGAGGCTCTATGGGCCATAGTTTCTCTGTTCAGCACTCACTTCTGCCCTTGTAGGGCTAAGATGCCCCCCAAACAATGCACAAGTTCAGGGCATGGCTGTATCCCCATAAGGCTCCACGTACGGACGCTGACATTTACATTTCATGGACTATTCACATGTCAGAAACAGTCGTCTTCTTTAGATTTTTCTAAAAACACTTTAAAATGTAAAAACTTTCTTAGTTCCTGGGCCATAGATAAGAGGCGACAGGCAGGATATGGCCCAGAGGCTGCAAGTTTGCCCACCTGTGGTATAAAACCCAAAGTTAAGTAGATAAATAAACAAGCAAGTAAATAAAATTGTTATATATACACATAACACACACACATATATATATATAACATATATATATATATGGGTTTCTTCCTGATTCTGCTAAATCATTTTGGAAACGCTTTTGTGTGTGTGCGCGCGCGCGCGCGCACGAAATATTAACTGTTAGTCTCTCACTAGTGGTACAATTAGGGATGCATTGTATTTTCTGGGTTTTCCTTCACAGCACCGTCTAAAGTTTCCCTAGTAAGTGCAATAACAAATACATCAAACTGTTTAAAAAAAAACAAAAAACCACGGTCCCCCGAAGGAACTTTTACCAACCATCTTGTATCGCAGAGTCCCCCGGTCGTCCAGTCCGGCCCCTGGGGAGCCGCCTCCGGCTCGGCCCTCCCACCCGTGGGCCGGGCGTCCTTACCCGCGCGGCGACCAGGTCCCAGGCGGGGGCCGCGCGCGCTCATCCACGCCCCCGGCCGGGAGCGACCTGCGGGCCGCGCGCCCTCAACCGCGCGCGGACGGGTCCCCACCCGCGGGCGCGCCCTCACCCAGGCAGCCGAGCAGGTCGCAGGCGGCGGCGGCGCGCAGGATGCGGGCGGAGGCCGGGGCGCGGGCCGTGGCCGGCGGGGAGGCCGAGGGGAGCCCGGGGCCCGCGGGCCGGCGCCCGGGCAGCAACCGCAGGAGGCCGAGCGCCAGGTGGAGCGCGCCGCTGCCCAGGCACAGCGCGTGGAAGGCCCGCGGCTGGAAGCTCAGCACCAGCTGCGTGGCGGCGTCCCGCGTGGCGCAGCAGAAGGTCCCCAGGCGCGGGGAGGCCATGGTCCGTGCTGGGGATGCGGCTCGGGTCTGCCGGGACCCCGCCGGCCGGTCCGGGTCATGTGCTGGGCCGGCCCTTGGCGGGGGTGGGGTGGGGCCGTCATGTGCCCTGGGCCTCTCCGCAGCCCCCGCCCGATCCCCCGCGCTGGCAGTCAAGGCGCCGGGCTTGCTGAGGGCCTCGCGCCTCTGCAGACGCCACGAGGCCTCACGAGGGTGATGCTTGGTCGGGGGGGGGGTGGGGGGGGAAGGAGCGCGCCGGGGTGGGGAAGTCAGCTCTCTCCCCTTTCATCAAGGCCTTCCCAAGGGGAGGCGTGGGGCGTTGTTAATTCTCCAGAATCCAGAGCCCCCCCCACGCTCCCCACCCGACACCGCCGTCTCATCTTAACTCATATTATAAGAAAGCATGCCTCGTGCCAGATCTGCCCTGTGTGGGACTCTGACGTCCCTAGTTTTGATCCCTTACAGGTTCATAAACTGTGACTGCAGTGACTGGCATTAAAATACTGCTTTTTTACGGTCGCTCTCCCATACAGAAAGGACCCCCCAGAGCTAGGATTTTCCCTGAAAATCAACCAATCTTGAAGAAAGGGGAAACTGCTTTGCCCAGCTCCCCGCCCCTCCTCCACGCATTGTGCACCTTTCAGGGCTGTTCCATTTTTACCCGTCTCAGCAATGTAGGGTTAAGTTTTTCACATTGTAAATTCGCTTTGGAGAGTAACTCTGTTTAGGAAAAAAATGTTCACGTTTATTCAGATTTTCTTAACTTCTTTAATTTCTAGATGAATTTCAGTATACATTGAAAATCATGCCTTATTCTCTATGTATAAAAGTTTCAAAATGATATTACTACTACTGATAATATACTGAGTGGATTTTTTTTTCTTAAAAACTCTTCAGGGGGCCTCCCTGGTGGCGCAGTGGTTGAGAGTCCGCCTGCCGATGCAGGGGATGCGGGTTCGTGCCCCGGTCTGGGAGGATCCCATGTGCCGCGGAGCGGCTGGGCCCGTGAGCCATGGCCGCTGGGCCTGCGCATCCGGAGCCTGTGCTCCGCAACGGGAGAGGCCACAGCAGTGAGAGGCCCGCATACAGCAAAAAAAAAGAAAAAAAAAAAAAAAAAAAAAAAAAACTCTTCAGGGTTGAAAATAAAAGAGCCCCCTCTAGATTCTGGCTCTACTAACCAAAGCTTTACTTTTTACTTTTTTTTTTTTTTTTTTTTTTTGCGGTACGTGGGCCTCTCACTGTTGTGGCCTCTCCCGTTGCGGAGCACAGGCTCCGGACGCGCAGGCTCAGCGGCCATGGCTCACGGGCCCAGCTGCTCCGCGGCATGTGGGATCCTCCCGGACCAGGGCACGTACCCGTGTCCCCTGCATCGGCAGGCGGACTCTCAACCACTGCGCCACCAGGGAAGCCCAGCTTTATTTTTTAAAAAGAACCCCCTACACCCACACCCAGCTCCATCATATTTATTAACAGCAAACCGAATAGGCCTCTTTGCAGCCAGCAGCAGACACACTTTGACCTCTCCCTGCAGTAAATGTGGCCTCCTCTAGAATTTTCCCAACCAACCACAGGTAAGGCGTCCCTATCGTTTTCCTCTGTCTTCTCATCTACATTTCCACCACCAGCTTTGCAGTTTTAAGTAAGACAAAGTTTGGGCTCAGGTCCTCAGCCTTCTTCCTGGAAAACCACAGGACTGGGCTTCTATTGGGACCCATGAAAGGCAGACAGGAGCTGCACTGCCAGATGGAAGCAGAGCCTTTAACCAAGAGCTACAAGCGTCACTACTTCAAAAAGACCTGACCCGGCGCATCTGTAAGCAGGGGCGGCTGCTTTGATAGAAGTCCGGAACAGACCGACATTGTCAAAACCTTAACGGCTCTTGGATATGACACCCTTGCTTGTAAAAACCGTAGGAAACATCATAGGACTACTCCCCAAACGCTGGTCTACCGCTCCTGCAGAAAGCATTAATCTCAGTATCTGTTTTGAACCGTTAATCTTCTATTTCCTTGGCTCTTGGAAAGCAGAAGTTCTTCTGGAAGTTTGTGTGTGGAATGTGCTTTAAAAGATAAAAATGAAAAAGGAGAGTCTGTTCGTTTGCTCTAACGCCAAAGGTTCCGGTAGCCAATCTGTGCAAAAGCATCACTGCGTTTCAATCTCTGTTGCGTGCCCAAGCGGCACGTACCCCACCTCTCTGCTTCCCACGTGCACACCTGCAGGCTCTGGAGGACTCAGGTGCCCAGTGTCCTCCAGAATGGACAAAAGTGCTCAAGGTTGCCTACAAAGCTTTAAGAGGATAAAAAGCGTTGCCGTGGCTTATATCTTGGTATTCAACTCCTTTTCTGCCTCCTGGGGAGTTCAGTAGTTCTGCAAATATTCCACACGATGGTTGGGTTTTGAACCCAGGCTTAGAAACCAAAGAGCCTCCGGACTTGTGGTTTTTGTTGGCAATTGACCTCACCTGGCAAGACCTGAGAGTCTTGGCTTCTGAAGGGATCTTGTCCTTTCCTCTGAAGAAACAACAGAAATGGATGGATTGAGAAGTAGTGCCTCAGTACAGCTTCAGCTCTGCAGCAGTTAGATAACGAATCTGTCAGCTACGCCGTGTCAGCCTGGGAAGAGATGAGACTGAGCAAGCCCTGGAAAGGAGAGGGTGGGATTTGTGTCCTGAGAGGAAAAGGAAAACTAAACTAACATGAAGATCATCGCTACCCCGACCGCCTTCCGTGAGCTGGCCGCATTAAGAACTTTAAGTCTTGTTTAACTCGTACCCCCCATCCTTGTGGCTCATCTTTTTATCTCTAGGTTCTGGACAAAGCACCAGAAGAGGTGAGGAAACCTATCCAAGGTCACGGAGGTGATAGAGCTGATGCTCAGATCCAAGCAGGTTATGCCATAAGCTCCAGAGGGGAGCTGGAGATCCATTTCCCCATCAACGTGAATGTCTACGAACTGGTCAGACCAATGAAAGCACTTTCTCCACTCACCATCTTGAAGCAACAAGAAATCCACTTTTGAGAAGTTGGAAGCAGGTCGCAGATGGCGGAATTTGATGCCATCAGAATGTGACTGCACTTTCAAGGAAGTTGGGGGGGGTGCAGTGAATAGGATGGACCCACACATATGTGTGTTACCTGTTTCAAACTTCGTTTAAATTTTATGTTTCTTTTTGTGGCACAGTATACTAATATAGTAAAATGAGCTGAAATTATTTCTGGGCAGGCTATTTGCTCTGGAGTCCTGATGCACATGAGACTGTCAGATCTCAGGTATCTAGTAAAAGACGAAATCCGCTCATTAACCACAGACTTTGGCTAATTTTGAAATGACTGCTTCGCTGCTACTCAAGCAGCTGTGAGCAGGCAATAGGAAATCCACACGAACCTCAAGAGCTTGGCTTGTGGCGAGAACTCCCGCGTGTCTGCAGATGACGCAGCCTTACGTGCAGCTGGTCACACACACAGCAGAAACGTGTCTGATACACACGGCAGAACAACAGGTCGATCTCAGAGGGACTGAAAGGCACTCACAGAGAAAGTGTGGGTCAGTCAGTCCCCTGAGGGAGCCCGTGGCTTAAATGTGATGGCTCTTCCCCCAAGTCTTTGGGTCTCACTGTGTTGCTTTTAGTTGGACATCTAGAGTAAACCGTGTGCATAACCCCAGTCTCTCAAACTCATGACAGCTCTTTAGTCTCTCACAGGGGTCAGAAAACTTATTCTTCAGAGGCCAGATGGTAAGTATTTTAGCCTTCACAAGCCGCACGTTCTCTGTGGCAGTTACCCAACCCTGCCGTGGGACCCCCAGACTAGCCATCGGCAGAAGGTAAATGGATGTGTGTGGCGCTGTACCAAGAAAGCTTTATTTACAAAAGCAGACAGCTGGCCCTCGGGCTATAATTTGTCCACCGCTGGTCTTTTCTGTCAAACTAAGCAAACCAAAATAATAGTAAACTAAGAAATATGTGTGGGCTTTTTTTTTTTGGCCACATGATTCGGCTTGTGGGATCTTAGTTCCCTGACCAGGGATCGAACCCAGGCCCTCGGCACTGACAGCCCAGAGCACCAACCACTGGACCGCCAGGGAATTCCCTGTATGGGCTTTTGTACGGTGTGGTTACTGGATTTTTAAAGAGTATTTGATTCTGCTTTAGAAAATAAGAGAAACTCTGTGAAGAAACAAATAGCTCATGAAACACATGAGACCAAGAAGCCTTGGAACATTAGTGAGCTTTTCAATTGGTCATCACTGGTGACACCTATCCTGACTACCCTTTCTCTCAGTGCTTTAAATTGTCTTAATGTTGTGATTGGAGCATCTTAATCCGGTCTCAGGGACAGCCTAGCCACTTATGAACTTGGTGGCTACCATTGAATCCAAGTGATTTCCCACAGGACACTTTTGAATCATAATGATGTTAAAAGAGTCAGGAAAAGGAAAAATTTCCCTGTAACTTTGTAGTGAGAAACCTGGCAGTCACTACCTTACCCTAGAGGTCAAGGTGAGTGTTACCAGTGACAAGCATGTGGATGTCAAGTACCCCCTGACGGGATGCGCTGAGGGCGCTGCATCGCTTCTGCAGGTTCCTCCTGAAATCCATAACCCAGTCTGGTCGTGAGAAAAATGTCAGACAAGGCCACGTTCGGGGACATTCTATGAAATACGTGACCATGCCATGGAAAACAGAGGTGAAGAAACAGGGCAGAGGAGGCTAAGGAGACTCTCGTGACAACTAAGTGCATCAAGGGATCCTGGGACATCAGCGCACAGACGGGAAATCCAAATAAAGTCGTAAGTTTAGTTACTAGTAAGGTAATGATGTAAATTTATTAGTCTAGACAAAAGAACCATAGTTACGAATGCTGTATTCAGGGAAATCAGGTAAAGGGTATACAAGCTTTTTGTGTATTATCTTTGCAACTTTTCTGTAAACCTAAAATTATTATTATTATTATTATTTTTTCTCGCCATGCCGCGCAGCATGCGGGATCCTCGTTCCCGGACCAGGGATTGAACCCTCTCCCCTTGCGGTGGAAGCACAGAGTCTTAACCACTGGACCGCCAGGGAAGTCCCAACCTAAAATTATTCTAAAATTTTAAAAATTTTATTGTTTTAAAAGCCAGTCACGGCGTATCTCACCTTCTGAGATGCTCCACACTCTGTGGAGTGTGTTTCTCTCTAAATAAATCCAATTCTTACCTATCAAAAAAATAAATAAAAATAAAAGAAATAAAATACATAAAAGCCAATCACACGATAGTGCCTGCAGGCTTTCTACAAGTCTAATTATGCAAAGGTAAAGAATGATCATAAATCAATTAAATTTTTAGAAACTTGCTCTGTGTGCCCGGAAGAAATCTCTACATTGTAGTAAAAATTCTACCACCTTTCAGAAAGCCTCCCTCCGATACTTCCTGTTATTTCTACTGCTAGTCAAGTACTTCTACATTCCTTGAAATTCAAATAGATTCAATTGAAACAAATATTTTGGCCAGCAGCCAGTGAAGGAATTTCCAGCATCCGAATCAGTAGCCCTCCAACACCAAAGCAGTAGCGGCTTCCGTTTTCAGGGCCTCTCCTTCCCATGCAGCCCCCGAATTGTTTCAGCTCTGAGGATGCACAGATGGCCCGTCCCTTTCTCCTCGTGTGTACAGTTGCAGTTGTGCTGGGAGTGAGAGGCGGAACGGGATGAACGTTATCGAGCTGCCACAGTGTCCGGACTCTCCTGGCTGTCGTTTTATTCCGTGCTTCGCGCGGTGCGCTCTCACCAACGGGCTCAGCATCACCCGCGGAGTCTGTTAGAAATTCAAGTTAATCGTGCCTTCTCTGAGGACCTCTTATAAGTATCTCTATTGGTTTTTTTCCCCCTCACACTGTGGCATTGGAAGCTAGAAAGGCCTCCATTTGCTAATCACTCAAATGATATCATCGTGAATGGGCAGAAAGTTCATCCTGCCTTTGGGAAAATCAGTTCGTTCAAGGATCTCTCACTGAAACCTCACGCGTGTAGAATCTTTTTCTTTTTCTTTTTTTCCCTTTTGGCTGCGCCGCGCGGCATGTGGGATGTTAGTTCCCCGACCAGGGATTGAACCCGGGGCCCCCAGCACTGGAAGAGCAGAGTCTCAATCACTGGACCTCCAGGGAAGTCCCTAGAATCCTTTTTTTTTTGCTGCTTGGAAATCGCTTGGGCTGGTTTTCACGAGAACCCAGGTGCCGCATTGTTATGCTGCGATTTCGTTGACACCGCTCTCCCCGAGTTGCACGCACGCTGGGTCCCAGAAGGCGTTCAAGATTTGAAAACGTTGTTCCCCAAATATAATTCTCCAGATGCAGGTAAGGCTGCCAGGCTGGCCTCACAACTCCTGTTCTCTCAGGAGCCCGGAGCCCGGCCCCCGGGGCAGAGCTTTGATCTCTGGCCCCTGACCTCAGCTGAGGGTCACTCAGGGGTGGGTGGTGGACATGGCCCAGGCCGGGGGCCGCTTCTTATTCTGCCCTTGGTCCCCTCACCCCTCCCTGAAGTCTCCCTAACTTTGAATGTTGACAGAGGTTGAGCTCTTGGTCTCTCTGAAAGCCCTGGGCTTTTCTCCGTAAAGCAGAGGACGGCACCAGAGACCCTGGGGAGAGAGAACTGATACTAGACCCAGCATGCCTAGGGCAGCCACTGAGAACTTGGGTCCCCGATTAGAACTCAAGAAAGCAATGACAGCAGATGACTCACACCCCCTCCACTCATTCCCCAGGGAAAAGTGTTCTGTCTCTGGCAAAGAAGTCACCACCATTCAGAATCTTTCCTGGGATCCCAGGGCATGCGACACCATTGACCTGAGTCGTAAACCTGGATGAGGCCTGAGTTTGTGGTTTTAAGCCCCTGAATTTCAGAATGGTTTGCTATGAAGAGACGTCATTTTCATTTTCTCCTTCTTCTTTTTTTAAATTAATTTTTATTGGAGTACAGTTGATTGACAATGTTGTGTTAGTTTCTGCTGTACAGCAAAGTGAATCAGTTATACATCTACATATATCCATCCTTTCTCAGGTTCCTTTCCCACATAGGCCATTGCAGGGTACTGAGCCGAGTTCCCTGTGCTCTACAGTAGGTCCTTATTATCTAGTTTATATATAGTCGTGTGTGTATGTCCATCCCAATCTTCCAACTTACCCCTCACCCCCTTTTCTCCCCTGGTAGCCATAAGTTTGTTTTCTACATCAGTGACTCTACTTCTGTTTGGTAAATAAGTTCATTTGTGCCATATTTTAGATTCCACGTATAAGTGATATCATATGGTATTTGTCTGTGTCTGACTAACTTCATTCAGTATGACAATCGCTAGGTCCACTGAAGTGACATTTTCAAGTCTACTTGGAGAGTCAACCCACTGCTCAGCCCCCTTGCTGTGATGCTGTCTTGGCCCGCTGCTCCCGTGGGCCCAGAGAGCCCAAAAGCAATCAGTGAAATAAAACCTGAGAAAGAGATGCCAGTATCTCTTTTGTAGGTATCCCAAATCTTTTTTTTTTAATTGCAATATAGTTGATTTACAATATTGTGGTAATTTCACGTGTACAGCCAAGTGATTCAGATATATATATAATATATATATATATTTCAGATTATCTTCCATTATAGGTTATTACAAGATATTGAATATAGTTTCCTGTGCTATACACTAGGTCCTTGTTGTTTATCTATTTTATGTATAGTTGTTTGATTCTGTTAATCCCAAACTCCTAATTTATCCTTCCTACCCTCCCTTTCCCCTCTGGTAACCATAAATTTGTTTTCTATGTCTGTGAGACTGTTTCTGATTTGTATATAGATTCATTTGTATTATTTTTTAGATTCCACACATAAGTGATATCGTATGATATTTGTCTTTCTTTGACTTACTTCATTTAGTATGATAATCTCTAGGTCCATCCATGTTGCTGCAAACGGCATTACTTCATTCTTTTTTATGGCTGAGTAGTATTCCATTGTAACATATATATATATATATATATATATATATACACACATATATATACACACCACATCTTCTTTATCCGTTCATCTGTTGATGGACACTTAGGTTGCTTCCATGTCTTGGCTATTGTAAATAGTGCTCCTATGAACAATGGGGCACATGTATCTTTTCAAATAAGTGTTTTGGGGTTTTTTGGATATATACCCAGGAGTGGGACTACTGGATCATATGGTAACTCTATTTTTAGTTTTCTGAGCTGTTTTCCACAGGGACTGAACCAATTCACGTTCCCACCAACAGTGTACAAGGGTTCCCTTTTCTCCACACCCTCTCCAGCATTTATTGTTTGTGGACTTTTTGATGATGGCCATTCTGACCTGTGTGAGGTGATACCTCATTGTAGTTTTGATTTGCATTTCTCTGATAATTTGTGATGTTGAGCAACTTTTCATGTGCCTGTTGGCCATCTGTATGTCTTCTTTGAACAAATGTCTATTTAGGTCTTCTGCCCGTAGGTACCCCAAATCTTTTTTTTTTTTTTAATATTTATTTATTTGGCTGCCCCGGGTCTTAGTTGCAGCACATGGGGTCTTTAGCTGTGGCATGTGGGATCCAGCTTACTGACCAGGGATCAAACTCTGGCCCCCTGCATTGGGAGCGCAGAGTCTCAGCCACTGGACTACCAGGGAAGTCCCAGGTATCCCGAATCTTTATGAGGGCTTCCCCCAGAGCAGTCCTCACTTGGCTTGAGGGGGGGACCAGGCTTCCCCAGGCACCACCTGAAGTCAGCAAATAGCTAGCCTGTTCTGCTGGTCCTCAGGAGAGCACTTAGGACCACCAGGAAGCTGCGGGCCTTTAGCCAGGCTTTTTCCACACTAACAGGAAAAGTCCCATTCATTGTCTAGAATACCTTAGAGTGGTTTCCATATCTGCAGTAAGCCAACTAATGTTCCCCAAAGATGACAGGTCCTAATCTCTGAAACCTGCAAATCTTACCTTATTTGGAAAAAGGGTCTTGGCAGATGTGATTAAAATAAGGATTTTGAGATGAAGAGATGATCCTTGATTCTCTAGGTGGGCCTTTAGGGCAATGACAAGGAATACCCGCAGCCACCAGAAGCTGGAAGGGGCGAGGAACAGATTCTCCCCTAGAGCCTCCATACGGGGTATTGGCCCTCCTGACACCTTGATTCCAGACTTCAGGCCTCCCAAAGGGAAAACATGTCTCTTGTTTTAACTAGTTTACGATACTTTGTTACGACAGCCCTAGGAAACTAACACAACATCGCTAAAGCGTCTCAGATTCAACCTGCCCAAAGGAAAGTCATCAGTGCCCCCCTTCACTTGTTTCTGCCCCAAACTCCATGTATCAGCTGCTCAACTCAGGTAACTTCAGCCAGAAACCCAGGAGTTGTTTTTGACAGCCCCCAGCTCCCAGGATACATACCCGCCCTAGGAGTGGGGCGTGGAGGCTCCGATAGATTCAGAATGAACAGGACTGGGGAATGTCTGTGTTCATTTACAATAGAGAACATTCCTTTGCTCGTGGGGTCCCCACCTGATGAAACGCCCCCCCACTTCCTCTCAGCTGGCAAGATAGTAGCTCAGTCACTCCCTCCT
This sequence comes from Mesoplodon mirus, assembly GCF_964341445.2. Classification (NCBI taxonomy): domain Eukaryota; kingdom Metazoa; phylum Chordata; class Mammalia; order Artiodactyla; family Ziphiidae; genus Mesoplodon; species Mesoplodon mirus. Next base: position 6,839,714 of record NC_138981.1, read on the forward strand.
GGATGTGCTTTGAAATACTTCAGAGAAAAAAAAGGGGGCAGGGATGAAACAGAAGAAGTCTATTTTTGTGTCTGCTTGAAATGTCCACGATAAAAGATGAAATTCTTTTTCAAAATTTCACCTATGGTTTTGTTCATCCTTTTTTTTCTCCTTCTCTTCTCTACTTGGATTTCTTTCCTGCTGAAACGTTTGCATCTCAAAGATGTTTTGCCTGTAATTGTGCTCTAATTGTTTCAGGGTGGTTCATGGTTTTTTCCCTCACAGCCACAGTTAATGTTTCATATTTCCGGCATCCTTTACATTCCTTCGCAAGCCCTCCCTGGTGTTGGACAAGTAAAAAGGGCTCAAGAAATAGATGCTCACTGGCTACTTTATTTTTTTAATTTACTTTTTATTGGAGTAAAATTGCTTTACAATGTTGTGTTAGTTTCTGCTGTACCATGAAGTGAATCAGCGATACGTATACCTATATCCTCTCTCTCTCTCTCTCTCTCTCTCTCTCTCTCTCTCTCTCTCTCTCTCTCTCTCTCTCTCGGACCTCCCTCCCCCCTCCCCACCCCCCCACCCCCCATCTAGGTCATCACAGAGCACCAAGCTGAGCATTTATTGGCCATCTGTATGTCTTCGCTGGTGCAATGTCTATTTAGGTCTTCCGCCCATTTTTAAATTGGGTTGTTTGTTGTTTTGATATTGAGCTCCATGAGCTGTCTGTATATCTTTGGCTACTTCATTAAAAAAAAAAAAAACTGAAAAGTAGCCAATGGCTTTCTAAAAATGTACTTTAAAATATAAAAATGTTTAGGATTTCCCTGGTGGTCCAGTGGTTAGGACTTGGAGCATTCACTGCCAGGGTCTGGGTTCGATCCATTGTTTGGGAATTAAGATCCCACAAGCCACGTGGCACAGCCAAAAAAAAATAATAATAAAAACTTTTACAGTAGTAGCTTCAGCTAAGTACTCTCTTTTTAAGTACTCCTGATTTGCATAGTTAGGTATTGTTATATATATGTGTGTGTGCATTTTTTTAAGCACCATTTATTTAGTCCCTTCTAGTTGCCAGCAGGAAACTTGGCCCTTCACATATATAACAGTTTAAAGAACATGTCCTAGAGGTAAAGGAATTGGGACTCACACAGACCTAAGCAAGGATCTAGTTTTATAGGCAAAGCTTCCCCATAGAAGGTTTCAGCCTGTTTCGTGATTGGCATTTGAAGATCAAGGGAATCTCAAAAGGTGGTCAAGTGCCTAAGTATCAGTATCTTACATAAAGAAGTCAGCTCAGTCGCTCAGTGAGAACTGCCCTCTGGTACTGGAGCTGGCGCTGGTTCCCGTGAGTGGTAGCGTGTGAGTCCTTCACGGGGACCTGGGCTCAGTGACCTCAGCCACGTTATTTAACCCTGATGAGTCTCAGTTTCTCCTTCTGTAAAATGGGCTGATGCATGCCCTGAGAAAATCTGCTGAGAGGACCCGAGTCCATCTGAATAACATGCTTGGCACACAGCAGGCTCTCCGTGAATGACAGTCAGTGTTTCTCAGCTGCTGTGGCTGCTTTGTTTGCAGCTATAATTGCTGGGCCCTAGGATGCAAACTCCAAAGATAGGGGCCACAAATACTATCATGGTGCCAGGCACATGGAGAGACCCAGTGGTCTCTCCTCCTGTCCCCCGCACAGAAAGAGGAAGTCTCTCCCCCCTAGAGATCTGTAAATATTCCAACTAATAACAAGATCCAGGGTAAAATCCTTGTAAGGTGAGAGGGAGAAATTGGTTGCTGGGTTGTGCAGACTCAGCTTTATCTAAGATCTGCAGCTAAATTCCAGTGTTTGTAATAATAGCTTGTAGGAATCAAGAATAAGACGACAAACACTGGTGACTAAGGGCAAAGTCATTGTGTCAAAGTTTTCCTCTAACTGCCACCATACCTGTGCTCCCTGATCTTGACTGACCCTCTACCAGTCTTAATCGTAGGGTCCCCGACTCAGGTACACTGTGAGTCAGGTAGGAAATGGCTAAACCTGCCTTTTAAAAAATATCCCACTCAAAGGTGTTTCAGAAAGCCTGATCTTACTAACTGAAGGGTACTTGACCCTACAATGTGAAAGGTAAAAGGAAAATTCTGGAACTCCATCCTCCATTACGTTTTATAATTATAAATCTCCTGTTAGAACAAAAAACTAAAATAATTTGAACTCTGTTTCATAGAGAGGACTAGCTTTTTTTTAAAAAATAAATTTATTTATTTTTGGCTGCGTTGGGTCTTCGTTGCTGCCTGCGGGCTTTCTCTAGTTGCGGTGAGCAGGGGCTACTCTTTGTTGCAGTGCGTGGGCTTCTCACTGCGGTGGCTTCTCTTGCTGTGGAGCACGGGCTCTAGGTACGCGGGCCTCAGTAGTTGTGGCACAAGTGCTCAGTAGTTGTGGCTTGCGGGCTCTAGAGCACAGGCTCAGTAGTTGTGGCGCACAGGCCCAGTTGCTCCGTGGCACGTGGGATCTTCCCGGACCAGGGCTCGAGCCCATGTCCCCTGCATTGGCAGGCGTATTCTTAACCACTGCACCACCAGGGAAGTCCAGGATTAGCTATTGATGAAATCTCTGAAAGTCGGTTCAATTTGCCCTTGGTTGACTAATTCACTGCCTGTTGATCAAGTGAAAGCAGAACTCACTTTCATTTCACCTATTTCCTCTCTATCAAAGGAAATAAGCCTCAGACTTGAAAAGGTGGCACACACACACCCGAGGCTATTGAATGCCTAGGTGTGGATGCTCAGAGGATGCTCCTAGGGTCCAGAGAGTATATGCTCAGCCTCATGTTCTGAGCAGTGAAGATGAACGTCCGAAAAGTGAGAAGCTACACAGAACAAACGTGCCCTGGGCTTTCCAGAAGAACAAAAGCTACGTGCTGCCAAACATACTCCACTCTCAGAAATTCTGGCTGAGCTGTGAGTTCCTAGAAAAGAAAGCTGTCACCACTAGAAGTCCACACTGGTTCAATGTCATACTGAATTCTTTCAAAAGGGGTGCAAGGTTGATACACTGGGACTATGCCTTTCATTCACAAGACAGTGATACTTTCACAAGATTGACAGTCTTGTCATAATATGTCAGACATGATACAGAAGTTTAGGTGTGACAGGACCACAGGCAGATGTGCTCCACTGTGTAACCCCAAGAATGTTGATGAAAGATGTATGAGGGGCTGAGAGGAGAGCATCTATCTCACAGGCCACACACGGCGTGTTGCTGTCCCTGTCATCATGTTTATTAATGTCAACATAGACAGCTTTATAAATATTCAAATGATGCTAAGTTGGAAGGGATGCCTAATGTGAAGATTAAAACAAACAAACAAACTCAGCAGAATGAGGATGAAGGTAAATTTACACCTAAGTTCCAGGAATGACAGTATACCACTTTCAAGTGGCAGATGGGTGATCTGACAGTGATTATACAGTGCACATTAAGTGTTAAAGACGACTTCAGCTGTGATTTATGAAGACAATGATTGCATGCTTTAGTGACTCTAATGGTCTGAATATTTCAGCCCCAGGTAAGATCTGAGATTTAATACTGAGATCCTTGTCAATACCAGCTTTAACCGGGGGCAGCATGTTTTGGGATAGGGGACGTGCATAAACTCTAGGTGCATTTATATGGTCCCTTAACTTTTGGTTGATCATATACATCTTTTTATTTATTTTTTCCATCCACATTTAACTTAATTTATCTAGGCCATGCCACGAGTCTTTCGGGGTCTTAGTTCCCAGACCGATTCACCCGGGGTCCTTTGCAGTGAAAGCGTGGAGTCCTAACCACTGGACCACCAGGGAATTCCCTCCATCCACTTTTTTTTTTTTTTTTTTTTTGCGGTACGCGGGCCTCTCACTGTTGTGGCCTCTCCCGTTGCGGAGCACAGGCTCCGGACGCGCAGGCTCAGCGGCCATGGCTCACGGGCCCAGGTGCTCCGCGGCATGTGGGATCCTCCCGGACCGGGGCACGAACCCGCGTCCCCTGCATCGGCAGGCGGACTCTCAACCACTGCGCCACCAGGGAAGCCCCCATTTTTTTCCTTTAGTTTACTTATTTATTTTTGGCCAATCCTCACAGCATGTGGGATCTTGGTTTCCTGACCAGGGATTGAACCCGTGCCCCCTGCACTGGAAGGGCGGAGTCTTAACCACTGGACCACCAGGTAAGTTCCCCAAAACCACTTTTTAAATTAAACTTTTTATTTAGAGATAATTATAGATTCACATGTAGTTGTAAGAAATAATACAGGGACCTCCTTTGTATCCTGTACCCCGCTTCTCCTAATGGGATCATCCCGGAAAATGATAGCATACTATCACAACCGGGAAATCAACATTGATACAATCTGCGCGTCCCTGGTGGCGCAGTGGTTAAGAATCCGCCTGCCAGTGCAGGGGACACAGGTTCGAGCCCTCATCTGGGAAGATCCCATATGCCGCAGAGCAACTAAGCCCGTGCGCCACAACTACCGAGCCCGCGTGCCACAACTCCTGAAGCCCGCATGCCTAGAGTCTGTGCTCCGCAACAAGAGAAGCCACTGCAATGAGAAGCTGGCACCACAAGGAAGAGTAGCCCCTGCTCGCCACAACTAGAGAAAGCCCGTGCACAGCAATGAACACCGGACGCAGCCAAAATAAATAAATAAATTTATTTAAAAAATTGATACAATCCACCAAGCTTATATATAGGCGTGTGTATTTAGTCCTGTGCAATTTAATGTGACCACCACAGCAAAGGTACACTTGAGATGGATTTTTACAGGCACCTTCCTTTCAAGTCTCCATGTAAAAGGAAAAGTCACCTCATTCTTCTAACTAGAGACATTCTGGACACTGCAGCTTGGAGTTATTTATGAGGCGGTAACCCAGTGCCCAGCGCCATGACCGGTGCCCAGGGGAGCGTGCCCTCTTTCTTCAATTGTCCGGATAAGATGCAACAGATCAGCCACAGAGCCAGAGAATGCAAATCCCTCTCTCTTGACCGCTAAAGACACTGGGACTGCTGCTGAGATTCCTCGTCCTGGCTCTACAGCGGCAGATCCCAGACAAGGACTCAGGGACCCCTCTCTGTTCTGCGCTCTCCTGGCTTGTCCTTGCCACCTACTTCCTGCATCATCACCTGGATGAAGCGTCTTCGAGGAACCAGGTGTTCCCCAGCGTCCAGCTACAGAACAGTAATATACCTAATACGTTAAGTCCCCTGGGCACAATTATACCAAAGGGAGAGCAGGGTTTGAACGCAATGACTTGCTCAGCTGTAACTACAGAACGAGCCAACACCGGCCACTCGGTATCTGGGCTGCAGCGCTGGGCTGCAGCGCCGGACAATGCGGGCGCGCGCAGAGGGCTCCAGGGACCCGCCATCCCGCTGCCCTGCGGTGGGGGCACAGTGGGCCGGCGCGGGGACAGGCGGGAGGCACGCGGGTGGGCGCGGGACGGCGGCGGGGATACCCGCGGCGCTCCCGGCCTCACCTGCGCGGCCGCCCGCCGCCCGCGGTCCGCGCGAACAAAGGCGGGGGCGCCGGCCGGCCGCGCGCTCCAAGATGGAGGGCGCCGGGGGCTCCGGCCGCTGCTGGGCCCGCCTCGCCCCGGCCCGCCCCGCGCGGGCGCTTCCGCCGCCTCACCTGCCGCGCCTAGGCCACCCGAGCAGCGGGTGGACGTGCCCCGAGCCTCCGAGGGCGGCCCGGTGCCCGAGACGGAGGAGAGACCCCTGGACCTCGAGCCCGCGCCCCTACCCGCCCTCCCTCCCTCTGGCCCCGCGGGTCTCGCCCCTCACCCCGAGCGCGCGCCCCCCACCCCGCCCCCAAGGCCTGCGCGCGCCCCGAGCGCGAGCTACGGCCCCGGCCCCCAGCACACTGCGCTCGGCTGGCGGCGCGAGGTCCTGAGCGCGCTCCCAGCCTCGGGGCGACTTGGGGAGCCCCGGGCGCGCGCCCCCGACGCCCGCGCCTCCCACCGCCGGAGGCCGCGGGGGTCCCGGACAGCGCACCTCTCCCCCGGCTCCGCCTCCGCCTCCCACCCTCCGGGCAACTCGCGGGAACCCGAGCGCTCGCCCCGGCCCCTGCCCCCCGAGCGGCGCGAGCCCCGGAGCGCGCGCCGGACCTCGCCGCTCCCCGCCCCCTCCCCGCGGGCCCGCCCCCTCCGGGGCCCGCCCTACCCCGCGCGCCGCGCCGCGCCGCGCCGCGCCGCGCGTCCTCCCGGCTCCCTCCCTGTCCGGGGCCGGTACTTTCCTCCCAAGTTGCAGCGCAAGTTTGCCAGTGGCCGGCGGCGGCGGCGGCGGCGGGGCTCCGGGAGCCTCCCTCGCCCTCGGCCGGCCGGGGCTCCCCGGAGTGCATGGGTGCAGGTCGGGCGGCCCTGGGGGCCTGAGCGGCGGCGCCGCCTCCGCGCCCCGCGCCATGGAGGGCGCAGAGCCCCGCGCGCGGCCAGAGCGCCTGGCAGAGGCCGAGGCGCGGGCGGCCGATGGCGGGCGCCTGGTGGAGGTGCAGCTGAGCGGAGGCGCCCCTTGGGGCTTCACCCTGAAGGGCGGCCGCGAGCACGGCGAGCCGCTGGTGATCACGAAGGTACGGAGGGCGCGGGACACGCACGGTGACAGCCGGGATGTGGCCTGGGGCCGAGGGACTCGTCGGGGGGTAGGAGCGCAGGAGGGGGTGTCCGGTTCGCGCCCCTGGGCCCGGAACGCGCGTCCGCCTGGGTCACCTGCGAGGACGTGGGTAGTAGGACTCGCATAGGTGTGTGGTCCGGGCGCCACCTTGGCCACTCAGCGTTGTTTCCCGGTCTTGCTGGCTCCCAGCGCCGCGCAGTTCCAATGGCTCCTGTTCCGGGTCCCCTCCCCTCCCCCTCCGGGGAAGGGCCTGGCAGGGTCCCCTGTCACTCCCGGCTTCGCCTGCGCCGGCCTGCACCTGTGGGCCTACCCAGAGGTCGGGGAGGGACATTCCCACGTGCCGGGGGTGGACAGAGACGTCCCCACCTGTGTCTAGGTACTTGTTTCTGCACCCCTTGGACCTGCACCCGTTATCGCTAGGAAGCCCAGACTAGCAGCTGCCGCCAGCCTAGCTTCTCGATTCCCAAAAGCCCATCAATATTTATTGACTTTCACTTCCAGCCCTAGACCCACGGCGCCCTGGATACCTGCAAAAACAAATTGAAACTTTTCAGCGTCTTTTATAAAAGTGGGATTTGAGCCCCCAAAATAAGTTCCTAATTGTGTGTGTGTGTGTATGTATTGGGGTTACTTTAGTACTTTGAATTCTCTTGTCTCAAAACAGAAAACCCATCTTGAAACTTACCAGCCGAACCTGTATAAACCTGTAAAAGCACACAAACAGCAAACCAGTCGTCCTGTTTTCTTCTGGTTAAAAGTGTCTATTGGTCAGTTTCTCTGGGAAGGTCTGGGCCGCGCCATTCCTGGGGACAAAGTTCCCTTTAAAATGCAAAAATTCTTGGCTTCTAGTAGCGTTTGAAGGTGACTTACTGGTTTTCTCTGCTTTCCTGCTTCACCACGGCAGGAAGAACTAAAGTGACTCCTAACCCACCCCACCGGATTGAATTTGGGAGGCGGCGTGGCTTTGTTGTCTAGGTAGTAAATGAGACACTGAACTTCTCTGATCTTTATTTTCTCTCATTTTTATATTTATAAAACTAGAGACTTTGAGGGGAGACGTGCACTGAATTTATGTGGAACCGGGGAAAGAGGCTGTCATTGTTGTTTTAAGTTTCACCCACGTGCAACCCGTTAATGAATTGGATTCTTTGGAGAAATGTATGTGGTGGAGCAGCCATAGAGTGTACACCTTGTGCAGGGCAGGCATTTCCTGCATGTACGTGCATTAAGGCATAATAATCTGTGCCTTTTCAATAATAAAAGTTTTACCGGGCATTTCTGATGGTAAAAGTTAAAAAGATATCAGGTAAATTACTCAGACTTTTATCGTTTCTAGAGATTCTCTTAAAAAAGAATACACGCGTGTGCGCGATTCAACCTGTCTTCCTCGGACCTGTCTTTACAGCAGATGGAGTAAGTCGTAAAACATTATTTAAGATGACATCTTGCTTTTTGGGCTTATGCAGTGTAAGAAAGCTGGACTTAAACTCTAAAATTCAGTTGTTTGACCGGAAGCTGGAGAAGGGAACCTCCTCCTTTCTCTGTACCTCAAGTTCTAAAAAACCCCGCGCATTCTTAGTGGTTTCTCTTCTGCTTGTGCAAGAGGACCCTGTTCTAGAAACTGAAGGAGGTGGACAGTAAACCCGTGGACACACACCAGGGCCTATTCAGGGCACAGGAGGCAGGCAGTCTGCTCCTGATGTGGTCCCTGGGTTGGCTGTCACGGTAGTTGCTAAGGTGTGTGGGTAGGTAGGGCTCGGCTGGTAGCGGGGTACACGCCCTGTCTTTCCAGATCGTGCTTCAGGATTTTGCAGAAATAAAACTGCTTATGAGTCTTATCTGAGATGCTCATATGTCCCTCCCTTAAACTGCTGCTTGGTTTTTATAGGTGCTTTACTGTGACTGGAGATTTGTGGTTTCTTTGCTTAGGATTCAGGACAGTTTGGGACATCAGTGACAGATTTCCACGCACACTTGTGTACACATGCACACATGTGTGCTCACACATGCACACACGTGTGCTCACACATGCATGTATATATTCCTTAACCACACATTGTATTGCATGGTATTTGCAGTATTTCACCTACTTGTCGTTCCTCCTGGATTAAGTCATCACTGATGCTTGCTTACAATCCAACAGCTGGTAATTAACTCACATTATTAGAGAAGGGTAAATGAAAGCGTGTCCATTATAATCATTTAAAAAATGGAAATAGGGCTTCCCTGGTGGCGCAGTGGTTGAGAGTCTGCCTGCCGATGCAGGGGACACGGGTTTGTGCCCCGGTCCGGGAAGATCCCACATGCCGTGGAGCGGCTGGGCCCATGAGCCGTGGCCGCTGAGCCTGCACGTCCGGAACCTGTGCTCTGCAACGGGAGAGGCCACAACAGTGAGAGATCCGCGTACCGCAAAAAAAAAAAAAAAAAAAAAAGAAATAGACTGTTGTGTTGGAGACTGGGGAAATTTGTTCCACCTCCAGAATTTAGATTAATCCAAGCTTTGAATCTTCTTTTTCCAGTACCTACTGAAAAATCTCTAGGGCTCATTAAATAATAGGCCTTCTAATAGCTTTTTTTTTTTTTTTTTTGCATTTAAAAAACCTTGTAATTACATTGTTACATATTAGAGCCCTGGGATATTATACAGCTCATTTCTAACAGAATCTGACTTGGAAGAAACTTGATCCAGTGTAAGAGGACGCACTCTGTTTATGATGGTGAGTGTCTCAGTTGAAAGCCTCATAGAAGTGTACATCTTAGAACTGGAAGTGATGCCAAGAACAAGGCTGGTTCAATCCCTGATCTCCTGATGGAGTTTTTTATTTTATTTATTTATTTACTTATTTATTTTTGGCTGCGTTGGGTGTTCGTTGCTGCACACGGGCTTCTCTCTATTTGCTGCGAGTAGGGGCTACTCTTCATTGCAGTGCGCGGGCTTCTCATCGCAGTGGATTCTCTTGTTGCGGAGCACGAGCTCTAGGGGCATGGGCTTCAATAGTTGTGGCTCGTGGGCTCAGTAGTTGTGGCTCGCGGGCTCTAGAATGCAGGCTCAGTAGTTGCGGCGCACAGGCTTAGTTGCTCCGCAGCATGTGGGATCTTCCCGGATGAGGGCTTGAACCCGTGTCCCCTGCATTGGCAGGCGGATTCTTAACCACTGCGCCACCAGGGAAGCCCCTTGATGGAGTTTCATTAGCCCATTTTGTAGATGAAACAGCTAAGGCCAAGGAGGGTTCAGTGGCGTGCCCTGAGGTCACAAACCTGGCAAATCTTGAGAAGGGTCCTCAGGACCAGATCTTGACCCTGCATATCTCTGCTTTCTCTCCACTTGGTGCCATCTGCTCTTGTCTGGAATCACTTGCAATGCCACGTTCAGTAACTTTGTCACATCCTATGAGGGTTTTTCAACCTTGGCACTACGATGTTCTGGGCTGGATGTTTCTTTGCTGGGGGCGGTGGCGCTGTCCTATGCATTGTAGGGTGTCTAGCAGCAGCCGTGGCCTTTGCCCACTGGCACCACCCCCCAGGTGTGACAACCAGAAAAGTCTGCAGACGTTGCCAGATGTCTCCTGGGCACAAATCACCCTCGCTAGAGTAACTATATCACTTTTGCTCTGAAAGGATTTTAGCTTTGAACGCTTGTGCTTAATTCTTCTTTTTGAAGATACTCAGAGGCCCCTGGCATAGTCAGCTTTGGCGGAGAAAGCTGTTTTCTTCCTAAGCGCTGGCCCTGATAATAGGCTTTATTTACATAGTAAAACTCAAACAAATACTTGCTTCATCTGCATTTTTGTATCTGGAGAAAGGAAATGGAAGCAGGAACTCCCAAGTGCTGTGTTTCATGGGCATTCAGCGGGGCTGCTGGGTGAGGACTGCCTTTTCTCTGGGTTGGGTTTGAAGTTAAAGGGATACTGACTTCCCGGGAGTGGCATTCTTGGAATTCAAAGTGCACACATAAAGTCCCCCAGCAAGGTGGCAACCAGATTTGCAACCATTCGTTGCATTGACACTGACTTGTAGCTTGACGTATTACCAGGGCTGGAAGATACACAGAACCCCAGTTTTTCATACTGCTGTCCGAGAGGGAGCAGAAATAATGTCCGTGCCTTAGGAAACTCCAAAGACTTTGACTTGTTACTGTTTCCGAGACTGTGCTTTGATGCGGGACCTCTCAGGAGCTGTGTAAGTAGGTGCGATGTTGTACGTGGTCCTGCTGTCTGCGTGGCACTTTCTTTCCCCATCCGCTCAGCAAGTGTAAAAGTTCCATGGGGGTGGGTAGGGCCTGATTTCTAACGTGTCAGTGGAGGGGCTAGAATTCCAGAAGGGCCGTTGGGGATTCATTAGGAAACCTTAAGTGGGCCAGCTGGGTGTCAGCGGACCCCCCTCGGCCTCAGGAATGTTTGTTAACGGGGGGGGGGGGGGGGTGGAGGAATGAAGCCCCTGCTCCTCCTTTTCACCGTTTCTTAGGTCCTCCTCACCCCTTTCTGCCAAGAATGCCAGAGCCTTAGCCAGGAGCTCCAAAGAAGACGGTAATTTGGGCCTGGCCTGGTCCCATGGGCGGCTCCTTTGGGACCCCGTTGATTTTCAGATCGCCTTTGGGGACCAGAGCCGTCCTGGGGGGAGGTGTGGGAGAGCTGGGGCTTGGGGTGCCCAGCCTGACACACCCTCTCAGGAGCCTCCGGACCATTCGGCGTTTCACTGGATGCCAGGCCGTGTCCTCAAATGTCCTTCTTGGTTTGCATGCTGAAGGCGGGGTGGAGGGGACGCAGGGCACATTTTTGGGGGGTTGGCCCACACACCCAGGTGGCAGATGTCCTGTGTCAGCCGTTAGAGCTCCCGATGGCGGAGGCTTGGGGCCGAGACTAGCTGTTGGTTGGGGGTGGGAGGTACCTCTGCGGTGGTCTGAAAGGGGCTCCGTTTCATGGGGTGTGCTGAGTCACGGTCGCTGGTGACCTGGCAACCCTGGTCAGGACAAGTTGTTGTCTGGACGTGCTTATATTTGCCCCCAAGAGCCACGTACTTGATCAGTTACCACTGAAGGCTGTGAAAAAGGAGGGGTCTGTTGAATTCAGCTATGGATCGGGAACCGATGGATTCAGCCTCTCTGGGTTTTGCTCGATGTCGGTGTTGAAGCACAGTCCCACGTCAGCACCCGTCTAAGGACCACTGCCGCTTTCCCGGGGTTCCATAGAAATAGATGGTGGGTGGGCGAGGGCTGGGTGCCCCTCCTTGGCAGACCCAGGTGCTGTGGGTACCGTTATGGCCGAGGCAACTCCTGGGCGCTGAGAGATCCCAGCCTCTTTGAGGCCAGCTGCAGTTTGCTGATTGTTCGGAGGAGTGTAATGCCAGAGACTCATTTGTATTTAAAAATTAATAGTACGGTTAAAAAAAAAAGGAGGGTGAGTTTTCTTTCCTGTGCTGAAACACCTTTCCAGTTGGTGGAAAGGGAAGACCTGCCTTGCCAGCTGGCATTCAGATATATCTTTATTCCCCTGTCCCAGCCTGTGCCTAGCTGGGTCCTGTTAGTCCTTACCCCTGGTCCTCCCGAGGTGTTTTGGGTGCAGGGGTGGGAAGTCTGGCAGAGAGACCCAAGTCCCATCCCGAGCTCTGGTGCTGGAGCTTTGAGGTGCAATGGGTGGGGGGGTTCTTCCTCTCGTAGAAATTAATTCAGCAGGACTCACATCTATAAATCCAGAAGCTTCCACGGTGTGAAAAGCTATAAACCTAAGCTGTCCGTCACACTTAGGCATCGTGATGGATTTTGCCCTTCTGGTTCAGTTATGAGTGCTTCGTAACATGTCCTGACATTCGTCTTTTGAAAAGAAGAAAACAAGTTTGCCCGAGAGCTAAATGTAGAAGAGAATGAGAACGGAAGGCTCATAAAAATACCCGTTTTCACCTTGTCCTAACGAGCTGGGATTTCTTAATTCACCTTTCTATTTCTTGGCCAAAGAAACTGGGCTCCCAGCTTGGAAAGGGCTGGCTTTTCTATTTGGAAGGCATTTTGGAGCTGTCCTCTTGCCCAAGTTGTTTTGTGTCAGCATGCAAATGAACCTGGATTTGAGGATTTCTTCGGGGCTCTGGGGAGCTTTTCTTCTTGTACACTGGGCGCAGTGTAAACAGTCAACGAGATAATTTAAGGACTTAAAGGCTGAACAGACTTTTTATTCAGTCTTACCTCTTTTACTTTTCATGCACTGCAGTCAGGCATGGGGCCATCCTTTGATGAGAAATTATGCAAGCCGCACTCTTCCAAGCTGCAATTTCCACCCACACGAAGGGTTTCGAAAGCCCTCAGGGTTGCATATTGCTCTTTTGGTCTTTTTAAAACCTTGCCAGCGTTCAACAGAGGGAGGGTGTATTCTGGAAGAATTGTTTTCCTGTTACCTTGCTGGATTCGATATTTGCATGGCCCTGTGGTAGGTGGAGCCTGTTTCCCTGACCAGTGCGAATGTTAAGGCCTCTCTTTGGGGGAACATATCTTAGTAGGAGGACGACGGTAGGATATGGTTAAAACATAATTGGACTAACTTTATTTTACGTTCGAACAAATAAGGTTGTTCTGAAAAGCCAGGATGTTCTGAGTTGCAATGCACAGGTGACTTTTTTTTTTTTTTTAACCTGGCCTGTTTTTCTAAAATCTCCTGGGTATGAAGTTGGAGGCAATGTCTGCAGCCTCTGTTGGATGGATCTGGAAGAACAGTGCTCCGCATGGCCTGGGAACGGTTGCGATGGTCTTCCTTTTGGCCAAAGGTGGCCAGGACTTGCAGATCAAAGGCAAATTGTGAAGGTCAACAAGAACTCAGGCAGGGTAGATTGTGTGGGCTCTAAAGGCAACATTTTACTTATTCAAGGGAGGGAAGACACAAAATGGTAGTGTATCTTTTTTTTTTAAGTGTATCTTTTTGAGTTTTGTTTTTATTTTTATCAAAGTGGCTCTTGCAGGGTTGAAATAATCAAATAGTTCTGCAGGGCTTGTTATCATACCAGCAGTTCCCCACTGTCATTTCCTCTTCCCTGGAGAAGCTATTGAAACTTTTTAGCTGATTTCTTTGGGCATTTGCCTATATTCTCTATGGCTGCTACGTTCACTGTTCCGTTTCGGGATAACTGTTGACTTCCCACTATGGAACCTTGGGATGTAGTCTTTTTTTCCACACCAACTACCCAGACACATGCCTTGGGTCCCCATACTCCCAATGTTACTACATCATACTTTTGGTTAGAAGAGTGTTTTTTCAACCTTAGCACCACTGACGTTTGGGGCCAAATAGTTCTTTGTCGTGGGGGGCCGTCCTGTGCCCTGTGGGTTGTTGAGAAGCATCCCTGGCCTCCACCCACTAAAAGCCAGTACAGATTCCTCCATCTCCTGTAGCTGAGATGGTCAGAAACGTCTCCAGACGTTGCCAGATGTCCACTGGGGGACAAAAATCGCCCCCTTTGAACTGGGAGTTTGGGATGAGCAGATGTAAACTATTATATGTAGGATGGATAAACAACAAGGTCCTACTGGAGAGCACAGGGAACTGTATTCAGTATCCTGTGGTAAGCAATAATGGAAAAGAATATTAAAAAAAAGACCGTCTCTGTGTAGAACTGGGTCACTTTGCTGTACAGCAGAGATTGGCGCACAGTGTAAATCAACTCTACTTCTATAAAAAAAAAAAAAATACCCCTGTGCGCTGAGAAGACCATGGCTGCTCGGGGGAGAGTCGTGTGCCACGGTGTTCATTGTGGCGCTCTTTGCGGGGGCCAGGACCTGGGGGCATCCTGGCTGTCCATCGACAGATGAATGGATGGGGAAGATGGCTGGTGGGGGGCGGCCGCGGGGAGATCAGCTCGGTGCTTTGTGACCACCTGGAGGGGTGGGATAGGGAGGGTGGGAGGGAGACGCAAGAGGGAGGAGACGTGGGGATGGATGTATGTATGCGGGTGGCTGACTCGCTTTGTTGTACAGCAGGGGCCGACACACCATTGTGGAGCAATTGTACTCCAATGAGGATGTTAGAAAAAAAAATTCATGTGAATATAAAAAAAATAAAAATAAATGGTAAAGCATCCTGCAAATATGTAGAAAAAGTTATTTAAAGACAAAATTTATTTTTAAAATTTTTCATCTCATAATTGACAGAATAAAATGTTATAGCATTTGCAAAAAAAAATAAAACAATAAAAAACTAAATTGCCCCCTTTGAGAACCACTTGGTTAGCAGTATTTGGTGTGTATGTTATTTTGAGTGCCAGTGCCAACACTGCTGAGCCTGGTGGTACAAACTATGATTATTTCTCCTGCACAAGTTTTCATAACCACCAAGGGTAAGGATAGGCTTTGTTCCTTTGCCTAATTTTCTATGCGCATATCGTTGATTTGTCCACCGCATCTTCCCCAGTTGCAAAAAATCTTTTACTATATTCATACACACAGTGGGTCGTCTTTTGAGACCTTCTCTATGTGAGAATGTCATTATCCTACCTTGACAGTAAATGGATTGTTGGGTGTGGAAGTCTGGGTTGGAGATGGTTTTCCCTAGGCACTTTCTTTGCAGGTGGTGATCTAATCTCCGCTGGTGTACAGTACTGTTGGGGAGACAACAGAGCTTTCTGTTTCTTTTCTTTTTTAAATTTAATTAATTAATTTTTATTTTTGGCTGCGTTGGGTCTTTGTTGCTGCATGCGGGCTTTTCTCTAGGTTGCGGTGAGCAGGGGCTACTCTTCGTTGCGGTGCACAGGCTTCTCATTGAAGTGGCTTCTCTTGCTGCGGAGCACGGGCTCTAGGCGTGCGGCCTTCAGTAGCTGTGGCACGTGGGCTCAGTAGTTGTGGCTCGTGGGCTCTAGAGCGCAGGCTCAGTAGTTGTGGTGCCCGGACTTAGTTGCTCTGCGCCATGTGGGATCTTGCCGGACCAGGGCTGGAACCCGTGTCCCCTGCATTGGGAGATGGATTCTTAACCACTGCACCACCAAGGAGGTCCCAAAGCTTTCTGTTTCTTAGTCCTTTGGACTAACTCTAATTTTTTCTGTCTTATTTTTCTTTTCTCTTTATTTTTGTTCTCAGGAGATTTTGTACAGCCTTATCTTCCAGTCCTTCCATTGAGTTTTAAATGTGTGCTTTTGGGTTTTCTTTATTTCCAAAGTTGTTTGTTTTTTGTCTGTTTGTTTGTTTTGTTAGTGTTGTTCTCGAATGTTCCTTTTTGATACCCTACTGATCTTGTTTCATGGTTCTTCTTTCATATCTTTGAGAATATTAAACCGGTTTTAAAAAATGTCTTCTTGCCGTGTAGATTCCGTTTCTGAGCTCCGCTGCTTTTTGTGTGTTTGTTTGGCTTCTGTTGGAGGCTCAGTTCGTCCTTGCTGTCTGCAGGTATGTAAGAGTGGGTGACCACAAGGCTTTTTGGAGGCTGGTGTACGCCGGTGAGTGATCTAGCCAGGCTGCTTCTCTGGGGACTCCTTTAAGGCCATAGCTTCGCTTGTTTCTTTTGGGCTGGTCACATCCCTTCACATAGTAATGTTTCCCCTATTGAACGTAAGTTTCTGGTGTGGGGCAGATTTGAACGTTGCTGCGGGGTTTGCCAGTTTAGAGGAGCCCTGCTTCGCTTGGCGACGTGAGAGTGGTCGTCTCTGCCTCCTGCTCTGGCCACAGTGGTTCCAGTCTGGAGAGAACGTCTTGCATATGTAGCTGAATCGTGCACTCTGTCCTTAAACTTTTCTCACCCTTAATCCTTCAGGCTGTCAAACTAGAATCATTCCCACTTCAGTATATTGACACAGGGGTGAAATGAGTCAGTATGGAAAGATAGCTCTAGTAGATTTTTTTTTTTTTTTTACATTTAAAAATTTTTATTTATTTTTGGCTGCATTGGGTCTTTGTTGCTGTGCACGGGCTTTCTCTAGTTGCGAAGAGCGGGGGCTACTCTTTGTTGTGGTGCGCGGGCTTCTCATCATGGGGGCTTCTCTTGTTGCGGAGCAAAGGCTCTAGGCACGTGGGCTTAAGTAGTTGTGGCTCGTGGGCTCAGTAGTTGTGGCTCGCGGGCTCCAGAGCACAGGCTCAGTAGTTGTGGCACACGGGCTTAGTTGCTCCGCAGCATGTGGGATCTTCCCGGACCAGGGCTCGAACCCGTGTCCCCTGCATTGGCAGGCGGAGTCTTAACCACTGTGCCACCAGGGAAGCCCTAGTTCTAGTAGATTTAAATTCCATCTCTCCTCCCCTTCCCCCCTTTCCCCTACTTCATCCTGCTTCACTAAGAATTTGGAAAACTATAAAAACTCATGTGAAAAAATTTCTTCAAAAAGTAATGTTAATGTATGAAATTGCCAATTTATCATGGAAAGACTTTAAGCTGGATTTTGTATGGTAACATTTTAATGTGTCTCCTAGAGATTTTGGTGCTTATTCTGACTGTTTAGCATTGGATTTGTAGAAAAGCATTTAATTCAAATACACATCTTATGCCCAGCTCCAGTACATTAGTTGTGCTATTTACAGCCCACTGAAAGTGATTATTTTCTCCCTTCTACCAAAAACTGGTTGTTTTTTTCCAAATTTAGATGGCAATTTTATTTTTATTTATTTTTATTTTTTTTACCAGTTAAGTTTAATTTTATTTTTTTCTGCTTTATAACAAATTTAATCAGTTATACATATACATATGTTCCCATATCTCTTCCCTCTTGCGTCTCCCTCCCTCCCACCCTCCCTATCCCACCCCTCCAGGCGGTCACAAAGCACCGAGCTGATCTCCCTGTGCTATGCGGCTGCTTCACACTAGCTAATCTACCTTACGTTTGGTAGTGTATATATGTCCATGCCGCTCTTTCGCTTTGTCACAGCTTACCCTTCCCCCTCCCCATATCTTCAAGTCCATTCTCTAGTAGGTCTGTGTGTTTATTCCTGTCTTACCCCTATGTTCTTCATGACATTTTTTTTCTTAAATTCCATATATATGTGTCAGCATACAGTATTTATCACTTAATAATAATAATAATAATAATAATCACTGAAAGTGATTATTTTCTCCCTTCTACCAAAAACTGGTTTTTAAAAAATATATTTATTTATTTATTTAGGCTGCACCGGCTCTTAGTTGTGGCATGCGGGATCTTTAGTTGCAGCATGCAGGCTCTTTAGTTGCGGCATGTGGACTCCCAGTTGCGGCATGCGGACTTCTTAGTTGCGCCATGCGGACTTTTAGTTGCGGCACGCACGTGGAATCTAGTTCCCCAACCAGGGATCGAACCCAGGCCCCCGCACTGGGAGCGCGGAGTCTTAACCACTGGACCACCAGGGAAGTCCCTAAAGTGTTTTTGAATAATACTGATTTTTCTTTTTTATAATATGAATGAAAGGTAGCTCTTTCAGATCAATGTGATATTCAGAAGAATAAGATTTTAAAAAGTGGTTTGGGAAGTGAAAATAGTAGGAAAGATGAAGGTTAAATATCCCATGACAACAAACTCCATTTCTTCACTGCTTTGCTTTCTGGCAGTAGAAAATCTTTCAGGGCATGGAGTCAGACCCACAGGTTTGGTAGAGATGCTATCTGTTCACGGGAGCCTGTGTCTCCTTTTCCTTCTGGACGTGCTGCTGGACTACACTTCCCAGCTTCCCTTGCAGCTATGAGGCCATAGTTCTACCCAATCAGAAGCAAGTAGAAGTGATGCAGGCCATTTACCGCCTGTCTTGCTTTCCTCTGCTGGTTGTCTGGAATGAAGATGGTCCTAGGGCAGAGCCTCATCAGCACGGGTCCCTGAATGCCTGAGGAGGAAGCTAGCTGACCATAGCCTGGTTGACCTCCCAGTAGTACCAGTATCTGAGCAAGAAATAAGCCTCTTGCATTTGGGCCATGACCCGCTTCTTTGATTACTTACTACAAGAGTTAGACTATTCTAACAAACGAAATCTGGAGAGAAATCAGGAATTTTCTTTTTTGTTGTTGTTTTTTTGTTCTGTTTGTTTTAATTTTTTTTTGGAGTATAGTCGATCTACAGTGTTGTAAATAATTTATAGGATAGTTTCAGGTGTATAGCAAAGTGAGTCAGTTATAATATACATATATCCACTCTTTTTTAGATTCTTTTCCCGTATAGGTCATTACAGAGTATTGAGAAGAGTTCCCTGTGCTGTACAGTAGATCCTTATTAGTTATCTGTTTTATATGTAGCGGTGTGTATACGTCAATCCCAGTCTCCCAATTTATCCCTTCCCCCCCGTTACCCCCCTGGTAACCATAAGTTTGTTTTCAAAAGTTTTCCTTTTAATGAATACCGCTAGCTTTGAGACGGAATATATAATGTTTAATTTACACCCATACAGAGGGAATGATTATTTACTTTGTAGAAGGAATCACTGTGGGTCTCCAATTAGCATGTAGCTTATTCCCTGCACACTTATTACATAAAATGAGACCTGCAGGCTCAGAAGTTCAGCTTCTTTCCACCGTACCTTTTCCCTCAGCTGGTAATTTAATTTTCACCCTGTGTTGCTTTGCCTTCCCCTCCCTGCAGACGATTGCCTGGGAGCTATGGAGAGGTGGGGCAGAGACAGGGAGGCTCCCCAGTCCAGCTACTTAGCCCCCCGGGAGGGCTGACCAGAGGAGAGGAGGGTGGCTGCCCCGCTGCCGGTATGGTGTCAGGGCGTGCACTTTTCTGCTGGTTGAATTGTGCTTTACTTACCACCTTGGTTCAAGTGCAGAGGGTATTGCCTGGGCGGGTTACATTAAATCCTCATTAACCGGGCTGCCTCTATGAGATTAATCAATTATGACCTTGTATTGCAGGCTCTTCCTTTCCCTAGGGAATAGAATACATAGACACATGAGGTAGACCGTCAAGGAAAGGGAGATAAAGCCGAGTGCAAAGTAAAGCTGGTCCCCGGAGGAAGGTGGCATTGGTGTGGGGATCTGAGGGTTGGCGGCAGGGGGTGCTGAGAGGGGTGGGGAAGGAGAGCCTCTTCTGTTCCAGGTGTTGAAATGCTTACCGAAAGCCTGGGAAGGTGGGTGGGGGGAACCCCGGTGGCCCTCCGTGACTTTCAGAGGAGGTGAAGGGATTCTTTGCTTGTGGCCTGGAAATGCTGAAGCTGATGAAATTCTGATTCTGTCTGGATGAATTGTGCCGTGTTTGTAAATCTGTAAACACACACAATGATACTTCTCTGTGCTAATTGTACATGTGCTTGTCAGTTCGTAAGCATAGCGGTACTGTTTTTTCTTGTTGCAGAAAGATTCAAACCATCTTCAAAAAATTGAAACTAAGGGAAAAGATAATCAGCAACCCAAAACATTTAATAATCTTATTTTTGGTAGTAGAGCTATATTGAATTTGTTTTCCCCGTCTGTGGAATTCTTTGCTTGGTACCGTGCAGATCTGATTGTGAGTTGCTTGAATGTAATTCTCTTAAGAATTACGTTGTAGACAATCTTTGGAATCACATGCTAGCTTAAAGGAAGCTGAGTTTTGTGTATGCCACTTGGAATTTTAAAAATGATGTTTTGTTACTATGGTATATATTGAGTTTTATCATTTAGCTTTTTGTAGACAGGCATATAAAAAAGAAAACCCTAACTTCTGGAAAACTGAGTACTTCGTATTGATCAAATATGTTGGTCTTGGGCTTCCCTGGTGGCGCAGTGGTTGAGAGTCCGCCTGCCAATGCAGGGGACACGGGTTTGAGCCCCGGTCCAGGAAGATCCCACATGCCGCGGAGCGGCTGGGCCCGTGAGCCATGGTTGCTGAGCCTGCGCGTCCGGAGCCTGTGCTCCGCAACGGGAGAGGCCACAACAGTGAGAGGCCCGCGTACCGCAAAAAAAAAAAAATATATATATATATATATGTTGGTCTTTAAAACAACTGTGTGCTTTTTTTGGTAGGTGCAGCTTTTCTTTTAATTTTCATTAGTGTTTAGATGCCCTGAATCTTGAATGAAAGTTTGGAAAGGAAACATCTGGACTTGAAAAGACAGGCCTTGCTGCTGCTCGAGTCATATTTATTTTGTGTTGATCTCACCACAGAGTGGATGAAATCGTCCCAAGTGGATGCCTCTGTGGGTTACGAGCTGGGGTGGGGCTACTGTTTCCCCTGTTCCTCCCCGTGTTTCAGGGGCTGGCATTTTGGAGAAAAATGATTAGAACCTCACACCACTGCATGTATTTGTGCAGTTTTACCCCCAAAGGTAAATTTACATTGTCTGCTGCTGATTGAGGACACTCCTTGTCGTGCTCCCTGCTTTTACAGAGTGTAATTCTCAAATTCCCTGTGGTGTTATTGCCGATCTGAAAGAGATGTCTCATTCACGCAGAAACGCTTCCTCTTTCTTTTGACCCTCGTGAAAGTGGCCTTTGCTGGCTCTTCCTCTTGGCCGTGCGCGGCAGTGTTGGTTTCTGCTGGAGGCCCCTCCTTTCTCTCTCCTCTCTTGTCTAGGTGGTCTCGTGCGCTTCCTTGAGGCAGGCAGACAGCTCTTAGGTCTCCACTGCAGGCCCAGAATCTGGGAGAGCCCCCTGGGTACCACCCCGGCTGCTCCAGCTCAGCGTGTTGCAGATGCAGATCTTGCACCTTCTTTACCTTAATTCTCCTGCACTTCCAGGCCGGCCGACAGGTTTATCCCCCAATGCAGGAGTCATCCGTGATGCTTGTCTCTCCTTGACCTTCCGTGGCCAACCGATCACCCAGTCCCTGGAGCCTCGGTGTCTCATATTTGGACCTTCTCTTTCACCCCCGGTGTCCTGGCCTCCGTTATCGCCTCTCGGGGCAGTCACGGGACTGGTCTTGTACTGTCACCGCCTCTGGACTCTCCGTGCGCCAGCCTCGTCTAGACTCCCAGCAGTGCACGTGCCGGAGCCTGGCTGGGCTTCTCAGGCTCTTGCTGGAAAGGTAACTCCTCGTGTTGCACCTTAGATGCTCCAGAAGGCTTTTTACCTTTCAGCTGCCCATTTCCAGCCTTGTCTTCTGGAGTCCTCCCTCCTGCCTTGACTGAGGAAGAAACCTTAGGTGTTTCTAAAGAACGAGGCCATGCATGTTGTGAAGCCATTACGGGATGACGCTTCCCAGGCCTCCCAGCGGCAGGGGATGACTTGCGGTGTGAGACGGGCAGCGGAAGGAAAAGCAGCGTGCGGGACTGGAGGAGTCTGCCCTGTACAGACGGTGCCCCCGGCCTCACCACATCGCTGTCGCCTGGTCCTGCTTTGTCCTGGAAAGGCAGGCACGCGCGCACGTGTGAAGGAAGCCCTGCCAGAATCCCCCGCAGCGGGGAGGAGGGGAGAGGGCCCGTGGGCTGTCCTGAGTCTCCCTCGCCTGCTCTCCAGGGCTGCATGTCTGCTGTCTTTACTGCCTCCGAGGTCCCTTGTTAACCAGACTTCAGTGTCATGGGCAGCTGCAGGAGGGGGTGGCCCAGGGAGTGTGGAGGCCGCAGAGAACCCGACCTGTGACCAGTCTGGGGGCCAGGCCACCCCGAGCACCTGCGGCCCCGCGCCGTCGGCCAGAACCAGCCCGGGCCTGGCGCCACGGGGCGCTCGTCCTGTGGATCCACATAGAGACCACGGCCTGGCTTCCTTGCCATCCTGGCAGCCCCGCGAGCATTCTGACCTCGGGATCTTTGCACATGTCTCCCAGCTCTGCACTCTCTTGGACTAAGGGTGCATGCACGGTGTTGAGGAAGCCCGTTCCATTCCCTGGGGGAGCTGGAGAGCGTGCAGGGCAGGCCTGCCGGAATGTTTTTTCCCTTGAGTTTAAAATTTTTTTGGAGGGGGGGTACGCGGGCCTCTCACTGTTGTGGCCTCTCCCGTTGCGGAGCACAGGCTCCGGACGCGCAGGCCCAGAGGCCACAGCTCACGGGCCCAGCCGCTCCACGGCATGTGGGATCTTCCCGGACCGGGGCACGAACCTGTGTCCCCTGCATCGGCAGGCGGATTCTCAATCACTGCGCCACCAGGGAAGCCCTAAAAAAAATTTTTTTTTAAATTGAGATATAACTCACGTAGCATAAGATTCATCCTTTTAAAAAAGCGTACCGTTTGGTGGGGTTTAGTATACTCAGTTGTGCAGCCATCGCTCTAATTCCAGAAATTTTCATCACCCACAAAAGAAACCCTGTGCCCATGAGCAGTCCCTCCCCGTTCCTCCTGCCCCCAGCCCCTGGCAACAACCAGTCTGCTGTCTGTCTCCACGGGTTTGCCTCTTCTGGACATTTCATCTAAATAGAACCACACAACGCGTGGCCTTTTGTGTCGGCGTCTTTCACTCAGCATCACGTCTTCGAGGCTCATCCACGTTAGCGTGTGTCAGGACTTCATTCCTTTTTATGGCTGAATAATATTGCACTTAATGGATAGAGCATATTTTGTTTATCATTTGTCAGTTGATTGACATCTGGTTGTTTCCACCTTTTTGCTTTTATGAACAATGCTCCTGTGGACAGTCGCACATTCACATGGTTGTCTGTGTGTGGATGTACGTCTCACTTCTTTTGGGTATTTTCCTTGCATTTTGAGCTTGCCATCTACACGCCCAGGCGTGGGAACTGCGATTCCCTGACCCACCCCCCGGTGGGGGTGGGGGTGGGGGTGGGTCATACCTCTCATAAATCAAAAGAATAGAATTGGTCATTCTGGCTTCGAGGCTGTTTAAGCACAATGGAAACTGACCACTTGGAAACCTTAAAATTTTTTTAAATCTTAAAAAGAACACTTTTCAAAACTCATGGGACTTTTGTCTTAACGACAACAGAAAGGATGTGGACCCCTGCTCTGACACACGCGGTCAGCGTCTCACCTCGGCCCCTGGAACACTCCAGAGTGTGTGTTGGTTCCCGGCATCGTCTTCGTCCGTAGGGTGGCACCTAACTTTCTGAAGCCTTGCTTTTGGCTGCTGCTTCTTGCTTTTGTGCACGAGTGTAGAGCATCTCCAAACAGCCCTAGAAAGTGGACACCCGTATTTCTCCTGTATCGCAGATGAGGGTAGAGAGTTGCCAAAAGGGGGAACTGCACCCACTGCCCTGGTCACCCAGCAGGGCCGTCCTCAGGAGGACGGAAGCTGCAGCCTGTCTCTTGAGGACGTGGAAGATGCCCATGAACCGTCTTGGAACGAGGACACCGTGCTTTCTCCTGGCACCCTGCTGACCTCCATTCTTCTGTTGAGGGATGCCTTTTCCTGTCTGCAGGGGTGGATTCTGGGGTGCAGACACTGAGTAGGGTCACTCTGTGGCCAAGGGCAATAACAGCTCAGCAAGGCGTCGCCCCTCCTTGGGAAATGAGCTTCTCTCTTCCTTTCTGCTCTCTTTGCAGTAGCACAGCTTCAAATGAAAATGAGGCTCCGCATCTCGAACCTTTCTGGTTGTTTAATGAACCCAGACTACAGGGGAATCCCTGAATGGACTTAACCTTTCCAGGGTTGGGGGTGCCTTGATATTATCTTCATATCCCATTGTACAGTTGATCAAGTTTTCTGTTGAGTCTTTCTTTTCACCCCCGTTCTATAATGAGCCTGCTGGGAGGCTTGACCAGGGTTGTTTATGTTTATAGGTGGGAAACCAAGCCCCAGGTGGCCTGCTTGCAGATCATATTAGGTGGTCAGGACTACGGCTCTAGCCGGGGGCCTTTGAGTACAGGAGTGCACTAAAGCTCTTTTTTCTATGTGACTTAAAAAAAATCTTTCTTTTTTTTTTCTTTTTTTGGCTGCATGGCTTGTGGGATCTTAGTACCCTGACCAGGGATTCAACCCAGGCCCCCTGCACTGGGGGCGTGGAGTCTTAACCACTGGACCACCAGGGACGTTCCCAAAAAATCTTTTTTTTTTTTTTAGTTGTGGCATGCATGTGGGATCTTAGTTCCCCAACCAGGGATTGAACCCGGGCCCCCTGCATTGGGAGCATGGAGTCTTAACCACTGGACCACCAGGGAAGTCCCCAAAAGTCTTTCTTAAGGTCATTGTTTAAAGTGTAAAAATCCTGAGGATTTTATAAAATTACATGCCATCCCCCCCACTTCTCTGAAATCCATATGAAGTACCAGAAGTCTCACCTTGGCCATAGACATCCTCATGATATTTCTAATATTTGGATGATCCTCTGTGAACTAGAGGTCAGCAGACTTTTTTCTGCCAACGGCCAGGGTCAATGTTTTTGGCTTTGTGGACCGAACTACGCCTTTCTGCTGTTGTGGCGTGAGAACAGCCATAGACAATGTGGAAAGGCAGGGGGGTTGCGCCCCAGCAAGCGGCGGTTTTCACAGTGCGGCCCCCAGGCCAGCAGCATCCGTCTCACCTGGGGCCTTGTTAGAAACGCAGAGTCTTGGCCCCATTGCAGACCTACTGAACCCCAAACTGGGGCTCGGTCGGGAATCCTCCTGGGGATTCTGACGCTGGCTCCAGTTTGAGAACTGCTGCTCTAGAAAGGTGTGACCCACCTGCCATTTATATCGGAATTAACAAGCGCTATCCTACTGAATCAGGGTTGGTGGTGCCCAGGAGTCTGAATTTTAACAGTGGCCCCAAGATGGTCTTATGCCCATGAAATAAGAACCAATTTCTAAAGCAGGACTAGTTTGGACCAGTAGAGGAGATGGGGGAGGTGTCAGGGAACTTCTGAACCCTCAGCTGGGACTTGCTTGGGGTGGGGGGTAGTGAGAAGAGGGTGATGTGGAAGATTGGGGCGGGGGTGGCCTTGTGTCACCTTATTATGAACTGTGCCTGGAGTCCCTGGTCCCAGAAGGTGGATTTCTTTCTTCCAGCCCCTCATGTGTGTCCCAAAGCTGGGAGTTTCTGGAACTGAAATTCAGCCCTTCTGTTAATAGCCATCGGACACCACATTTCCTAATGCGTGTGTTCGGTATTTGAAATGAACACAGGTCAAGGGCACACTGTATGTTTCCTTCGGTATAAATGTCCAGCAGAGGCAGACGCACAGAGCCAGAGCTGACGGGCAGTCGTCAGGGGGAGGACTGGGGTGATGAACATATGCTGGAATTAGAGAGTGGTGATGGCTGCACTGCTCCGAGCATGCTAAACCCCGCTGGATTTCCGCTTTTTTTAAATTAATTTTTATTGGCGTAGAGTTGATGTACAGTGTTGCGTTAGTTTCAGGTGTACAGAGCAGTGAATCAGTTATACGTATACCTGTATCCACTCTCTTTTAGATTCTTTTCCCATAGAGGCCATGACAGAGTACTGAGTGGAGTTCCCTGTGCTGTACCGTAGGTCCTTGTTAGTTATCTGTTTTGTATATGGATTTACTCTTGGAAGGGGTGAATTTTATGGTATGTGACTCACAGCCCAATAAAGTTGTTACTTGCCATAAGGAAATGGGTCAAGGTGTTCAGCCTTATCCTTGAGTTGCCCAGACCTGGCGGAGAGGAGGCTGATGGGAAGGCCCCTCCTAGGGCTCATCCTGTGGGCGGACCCTTCACACCCCTCACCATGCATGTCACAGGGATTCCTCTGCTGGTGCTGGGTGGACCCACAGGCAGACAGCCTGGGGAGAGAGTCAGGCCCTGGGCTGGGGGAGGGGCCCACGCTGTTCCTGCAGGTTAGTGGCAGGGGAGGGAGCTGCCGTGGGTGAGGTGGGCGCTGAGAGCCAGGGAAGGTTTTTTTTTTTTTAAATTAATTAATTAATTAATTAATTTTTGACTGTGTTGGGTCTTTGTTTCTGTGCGAGGGCTTTCTCTAGTTGTGGCAAGCGGGGGCCGCTCTTCATCGCGGTACGCGGGCCTCTCACTGTCGTGGCCTCTCTTGTTGCGGAGCACAGGCTCCAGACGCGCAGGCTCAATAGTTGTGGCTCACGGGCCTAGTTGCTCCGCGGCATGTGGGATCCTCCCGGCCCGGGGCACGAACCCGTGTCCCCTGCATTAGCAGGCAGATTCTCAACCACTGCGCCACCAGGGAAGCCCAGGGAAGGTTTTCAAGCAGGAGGTGATGGCGGGGATCTCTCTGCAGCAGAGGGCAGATGGGTGCGGGGGTGTGGGCAGGAGTCGGAATGCTGCGGGCTCTGGTGCCGATAGAGAGAAGGCAAGGGATCTGAGTGGTATCCCGGGGCACAGCAGGGTCCACCTAGCGCTTGGCTGGAGGATGCTGGAGATGCCCTGAAGGAGCCTGGCGGCTGCAGGTGCTGGTCACCTCTCCCATCCCATTTGGTGGAGGCCTGGGGCTGCACGGCCATGGGAGTCCCAGCTCCTACGTGCAGGTGGCACTTCTAGAAAGCCCCGGGGAAGGAGCAGGTGTGTTCCAGGGCAGCCCTGGCCCCTCCTCTTTGCCCAGGTGTAGTTGGGGTGATGGGCAGGTGTGGTCTCAACACACTTGCCCAGGGCCACGTGGAGCAGGTGTGCTAGGGGCGCCTCCCCTGGGCCTCTGTGCCCTCCGGAGGGTTCCAGACAGACACTTGGCTTGCTTTGCTGCTGTGTTTTCCATGCTTGGTCCTAGCTGCTTCGAAAGGAAAGGAATCACTTGGAAAAAAAACTCCCTTTGAGTGTAATAATTATTGAAAAGTAGGTGTCTAGTTCAACCATTGGAGTCACTTTGACTCAATTTTTTTCCTTTTTTTTCCCCCCTCCTTTTTATGAAACATCACTCAAAATAAGGATGTCACAAACAAAGCAAAGGCTAGGTATTGGCTGGGCTTCTCTGGAAGGGAAGATTAGAGTGGTTTTGCTTTTCTTGCTTTAAATAACATGCAGCCAACGATACCCTGGTGAGGATTAAATGTCATAATGATGATTTCAGGGGCTCTAGAAGTGAGGAGATGGCGGAAAGTTCAGATGTCCCTTTCATTAAAAAGAGTTAGGGGACTTCCCTGGTGGCGCAGTGGTTAAGAATCCGCCTGCCAATGCAGGGGACACGGATTTGAGCCCTGGTCCGGGAAGATCCCACATGCCGCGGGGCAACTAAGCCCGTGCACCACAACTACTGAGCCTGCGCTCTAGAGCCTGCGAGCCACAACTACTGAGCCCATGTGCCACAACTACTGAAGCCCGCGTGCCTAGAGCCCGTGCTCCGCAACAAGAGAAGCCATTGCAATGAGAAGCCCGTGGACCACAACAAAGAGTAGCCGCCACTCGCCACAACTAGAGAAAGCCTGTGCGCAGCAACGAAGACCCAACGCAGCCAAAAAAAAAAAAAAGTTAGGAAGAGTGTCTCTACATGGACGTGTGTTCACCGTTGAAGGGATTACAGACCACGTGTAGAAATGACCTCTGTGCATAATAGAAAAAGCAGTAATTTAAAAGTTCAGTAAATATCAAACAGCCCTGGGCTGGCAGCCTGCACTTTGGGGACCCAGTTCCAGTGGTAGCACTGAAAGCTAGACTTCCCTTGTAATTTAGCCCCAAGCTGTAGCCCGATATAAATAATACGAATCCCCACAAAACTGTAACTCGGCAAATGAACCACCTAATTTTGCACAGGTCAATAACCATTCTGGTTATGTGACTTTTGCCAAATTCATTGCACTCTAGAATAAAAATCGATGGCTATGTAATTGAGTAAATCTTTTCCATGCTTTGTTCTCTTACCTTTCTTGTTATTCTTAATTGTAGATTTTTTTTTTTTTAAATTTTTATATTTATTTATTTATTTATTGGGTTGCTCTGGGTCTTAGTTGCGTCAGGCGGGCTCCTTAGTTGTGGCTCGCTGGCTCCTCAGTTGTGGCATGCATGTGGGATCTAGTTCCCTGACCACGGATCGAACCCGGGCCCCCTGCATTGGGAGCATGGAGTCTTAACCACTGTGCCACCAGTGGAGTCCGTTGTAGATTGTATTTAAGTTGTCACTAGATTGTATTTTTATAGTTGTGCCTTCAATTCATTAAAATTACATGCTGTGAAAACATAATCAGGTATTACTTTTCTCAGAAAGAGGGAGGATCTGAGAAAGTCATTTTTGGTTTTTGGCTATGTTTTGTTCTTGGTGGTAATCAGGAAATCATGTTTCAGATTTAAATAAAGAAACAACATTTAGGTTTTAGGCAAACAAGGTTAGTACATTCTGGGTTTTCTCTCAAATCGTTCTAGTTTAACTGTTTAAGCGTTTTAAAAAATCATTGATTTCTAGTGAGAGAAGGGAAGCACGTTAAGTTCAGATACATAAAACCCAGAAGTCTTCCGTTGATTCTCCCCGCCTCCCAGGAATGATGCGTTTGGACAAAAGTAATTGCATGGAACCTTTCTTAGTTCCAGAATTTAGAGCCTCCGAGTCCAGGGAACAATGATGGAAAGCGCGGGGGGTGGGGGAAGCATTCTGGAGATTGGAATGCCTGCGAGCAGATCAGTAGCCCCGCTGTGCTTCTGTGATCCCAGCACGCAAGAATTCTGCCCTTTTGCACTGTGCAGGGTCTTGATTGGGCCAGGCCAGTTAATGTAGCTGTTTTCCCCCATTCAGACGCTGCATTAGTGTTCAGAACCTGGGCAGGGTAGGGAGATCCTCTCGAAGCCAAACACTCTCAGAATTCCCAGGTGGGATGCAAGGGAGTGCCACCCACTGGGACCACCAGCATCTCCGCTGCTCGGGATGCTCTGCTGAAAGGAATGAAGCAGTTTCACTTCTTGCAGTGGAGTAGCTCATTTTCAGATGTGGTGGAGTAAAAGCAGGAAAGATTTTGGGCTTCCCTGGTGGCGCAGTGGTTAAGAATCCGCCTGACAGTGCAGGGGGACATGGGTTTGAGCGCTGGTCTGGGAGGATCCCACATGCTGTGGAGCAGCTGGGCCCTTGCCCCACAGCTTCTGACCCTGCGTGTGCTCTGGAGCCCGTGAGCCACAACTGCTGAGCCCACGTGCTACAACTGCTGAAGCCCGCGCGCCTGGAGCCCGTGCTCCGCAACGGGAGAGGCCACCCAATGAGAAGTCTGCGCACTGCAACGAAGAGTAGCCCCTGCTCGCCGCAACTGGAGGAATCTTGCGCACAGCAACGAGGACCCAGTGCAGCCAAAGATGAAAACAAATAAATAAATTTATTAAAAATAAATAAATAAAAAGCAGGAGAGATTTCTCCTGAATGAAAGATCACTATTCTTACATCAGGAGCTTTGGAAAAATAACCCCTCAGTATCAAAGGTTATGGAATAATATGTGCTTGGAATAGCTGTAAAGGGCTCGATCTCGAAACTTCAAGTTTCAAAAATTTCTCTGTGCAGCTCAATATTACAGAGAAAAACCAGACCGCTCTTGAACAAAATGAAAGGAATTGCAGGGAATGTATTTTAAGCCAGCTTCATTGACTGGGGTAATTACCCATGATTCTGTCTTCTGAGTGGAGACCATTCATTGTGTAATTAGTTTTTGCTTCAAGAAAACAGTATTTGCACAGATACCCTCCTGATAGCATGAAGTTTTAGCTTTTAAAGCTTTTTGGGTTCTCACTAAATGGTGAGAATCTGGGGTTCTATTCCCATCATCCACTTGGCAGGGGGGAAATCAATGGGCTGGCATTTTAGGGAAACTTACATGCGTGGCTACTTCTCTTCCTGTGTTTATATCCACACTGACCAGAATGCACCCTGGCTAGCTCATTGTTTAGGAACTTGGGTGTTAAGGACAGTCTGCACAGCCCTCGACACTGGGCGCTCAGGCCGTGTTCATGGCACCGTCTGTATTGCATGACAGCAAAGGGAGGAGCCGCTTCCCTTCTGGAAGAAGAACCTGTGGGTGTGTTTGCAGCTCTCCGGGCAACTCCACCTTGACCTGTGGCCTCCTGCAGCTGTATGGCCCCCTTAGCATGAGCTTACCCAGGTAGCAACTCCAGGGCCTGGCAGCGTGGGCCCAGCATTCCCCTGGGATCTGCATCTCCACTTCACTGCCCAGCGCCTGACACGTTTTAGCTACTCAGTGAATGTGTTATGCAACGGCCTTTGTCAAAGTCAAGGGCACCTTTCTTCCTTTTACTTTCTTTTTGCATATTGGGTTTTGAAGGCAGGTTTGTGGTCATCCAAACAGAGGTCTTTGGGGATAACCTAGCTGTATGTGTCACCGCTGGGCTCAGGTGACCCAGACAGAATAGCTTGATATAAGGTAACCATAATACCTAAAGTTTACACCAAATGACCTTTCTTTTTTTTTTTTTTTTTTTTTTTTTTTTTTTTTTTTTTTTTTTTTTGCGGTACGCGGGCCTCTCACTGCTGTGGCCTCTCCCGCTGAGGAGCACAGGCTCCGGACGCGCAGGCTCAGTGGCCATGGCTCACAGGCCCAGCCGCTCCGCGGCACGTGGGATCTTCCCGGACCGGGGCACGAACCCGTGTCCCCTGCATCGGCAGGCGGACTCTCAACCACTGCGCCCCCAGGGAAGCCCAATGACTTTTCTTTGATAGCTCTCATTTTACTTGTTTCAGATCTCGGTTTCTCAGAATAACTTTACTTTCATTTAAACACAGTAACAACAATCACAAAATCACTGCCTAGATTCTCACTTTTCACAAGATGAGCAGCAGTTGGGAGATCTCGTCCAAAGGCGCAAATGCATTTGTAAGATGGACCGTGGCAAAGGATGCCGGGCCTTAAAGCCTCTGGTCAGCTTTAAAACCCGAGTGACCCTGACTCCTGGAAGTGTCACTGTAGGTTTTGGGTATGTATGGGAGAGGGCACGACTTTACAGTTCTTCTGGGTGGGGGGCAGTGGATTGAAATCCTGGCTGCACATTGGAATCACCTGGGGGGAGGGAGAGGCTTTGAAAGCTATCGATGCCTGGCCACACCCTGGGCCACTTAAGTCGGGGTCTCGGGGGTGGCCCAGTGTCAGTGACTCTAAAGCTGGCCAGGAGGTTTGAATGTGCAACCAGGTGGCGAATCATGGCCTTACATTTTAGTTTTTACTCGTGTTGGTAGGTTTACAGACAGGCACCAAGAGCTCCCTGCAAGACTCAAAAAGAAAATTCAGTCCATCTGACCAGAGGTCCCCCGGCTACCCTTACAGGTGTGTTTTCTGAACCCGAGGAGGCATGTTTTCAGCCAGGGCAGGGAAGCAGGGTCTAGCTCTGGCTGGGTTCTGGTAGCCCGGGGGTGGGGGTCACGGGAAGCAGGGGCGGAGGGGAGCGCAGCCTGCATGCTGAGGCTGGAGCCGAGGGATTTTAACACAGCAGGAGAACTGGGGTGCTGAGCTGTGCTTATGGGGTCCTGGCTGCCAGTGCAGGCCTGCCAGGCGCTGGGGTAGACGCTTGAAGCGGGCAGTCTCTAGGTGGGGTTTCTGAGTCAGCGTTCTCCTCAGGGAGCTTGTCAGAAATGCAGAGTATCAGGCCCTGGCCCCACCCGCTGCTTCAAAAACTGCACCAGAAACCCCGGGGGTGGGGGAGCTTAGCAGGGTGCGTTTAAGGCCCCTTTGGGGGCTCCTGTTTGTAGCCCAGGTTTGGGAACCTCAGCTGTATATCCTTTCTCTTGCTCTGTGGAAGCGCTTGTTATTTTGTAACACGTTACAGCTGAGGCGATCATGCTTTTACGTTCTCCAGCTGCTGGAAATTGAGACTCGGGGGATATATCAGTTCTGGGTAGCGAAGTTGGCGGACGGGCGAGCTGCGAGCTGCGAGCTGCGGTCAGCCGGGTGCCCCGGGGCTTTGGGCGCGGGCGCAGGACATGGGGCCACTTGGAAAGCCCCTGCACTCCAAGTCCATCACCTTTATGACATCTCCTTCCAGGGCTGACAGGATTAACTGAAGTGTGAGGTATGTAAACGCGGGACCAGCAGTTGGTGTTTATAGATGGTTAGCTTTTGTCGTTTTTTAATCTTTTTAAAGGTTACATACTGTGTGGTTCCATTTATTTGATATTCTTCTTTTTTTAATAAATTTATTTATTTTATTTATTTATTTTTGGCTGCGTTGGGTCTTTGTTGCCGTGCGCTGGCTTTCTCTAGTTGCGGAGAGCGGGGGCTACTCTTCGTTGCGGCTTCTCATTGCGGTGGCTTCTCTTGTTGCGGAGCACGGGCTCCAGGCGCGAGGGCTTCAGTAGTTGTGGCTCGCGGGCTCTAGAGTGCAGGCTCACTAGTTGTGGCGCATGGGCTTAGTTGCTCTGCGGCATGTGGGATCTCCCCGGACCCGTGTCCCCTGCATTGGCAGGCGGATTCTCAACCACTGCAGCACCAGGGAAGCCCAGATGGTTAGCTTTTAACAAATACTTATGTGGCCCTTGTGGGGGGTTACTTTCTACTTTATGCCTTGCTGTAGCGCTTGCGGTTTTTTAACAGCGTCGTGGCCTGTGTATACATATATACACAAGTCTGTGTACAGATAGTAGAGTAATGGTTATTTCCATTTGAACAGGCAAATAGGAGACTCAGCAGGGGTAGCGTAAAGACCTTAGAATTATGCATGAGTTAGGAAACAGGACGCTTGTGAATTGAGCTTAGACAGGCACTTAAAATCTCTGGACACGTGGGCTTCCCTGGTGGCACAGTGGTTAAGAATCCGCCTGCCAATTCAGGGGACACGGGTTCGAGCCCTGGTCCGGGAAGGTCTCACATGCCACGGAGCAACTAAGCCCATGCGGCACAATTACTGAAGCCTGCGTGCCTGTGCTCCACAACAAGAGAAGTAGCCCCCGCTCGCCACAGCTAGAGAAAACCTGCACGGAGCAACGAAGACCCAACACAGCCAAAAATAAAATAAATAAATAATTAATTAATTGAAAAAATAGTAATTAAAAAGAAATCTCTGGACACAGTTCTCTTCTACCTCTAAACTTGGCGTGCGCAGGGTGGCTTGAGCAGTGGGCTGGAGCGTGTTAGAAATGCTACAGCGACACCAGTCAGATTCCCCGCTTTTCAGTGTCCTTGCAGTAGCTGTGATTGGTGTGTTCGGCCAAGCGGACGCCTGGTCAGAGGTGGCAGTGAACAGAGCTGTCCTGTGGCCATGGAATCCCGGGGATGCCCAGTCACCATGCTGGGAGAGGTGGTAACAGGGCCACCGTCTGTCCAAACAGCAGGTGGCTTCACAGTTGCTTCCCTTTCAGTCCTTAGGGTGACAAGGGCCCACCGAGGGTTCTAGGGCTCACAGGCTGGGAGTCCATCTTAGTATAAGAGATTTTTTTTTTTTTTAATATGAAAACTGGAAAGGGTTGAGAAATTGCTTTAATATGAAAACTGGAACAGAGAACTTCAGGGTTGAGAAATTGCTTTTGGCTGAAGATGAATCACAAGTGAGGGTATTTTCTGAAGTTGGCATCCAAGTCAGGTAGAAAGCATGATTCTGACTGGGGAAAGAGCATATACCTGTTTGTCGGGGCACAGTTACCTGAATGCTCATTATGACATCCTGGTTGGGGTAGGTACCAAGGTTAGTTATGCTGAGTGTGTTCAGGGTGAGGAAATGCAGGACTGGGATCTCACACAGGATGATTCAGGCGTCCGGCTCAGCTGGGAGAGCGTTTCCAGCCCGTGCTGTTGAGGATTGAGAGCGACTGGCTTCAGAAAATGATCAGATTATTTCAGATTTCCGGTGGCATGTTTGGGTGCTTCTGAGGGTTTGGACTTGGGAGAGGTAGGGGGCTCGCTTTTTGCACTTTGTCAGTGAGCGTGCTCAGGCTGGCAGGAGATGGAAAGGAAGACTCGAACCCAGGGCCGGGCGCACGCGGGCCGGGGCCGTTGTCTCTGCTGAGTCTTGTGGGGCTCTGTGCTGCTTTCCTGTGACTAGAGTGTATGGGCAGGCCGCCGGGACAGCTGGTGATGTCGGCAGGCTTTGTAGTTGGGAAGCCGTTTGCTCAGAAGCAGGCCGACGGGGAAGGGAGTGGGCAAAGCCCGTTCGGGAAGTCGCCACCAGCTGGAAAAGCAGCCGAGCCCGCGCGTGGAGCAGACGTGTGGCTGTGAACGGTGAAGTGTGCGGCGGGGCCGTGAATCACCGGGCGCCCCTGCTGGTCCAGTATCGAAGTGTGCACCGTGCCCCGGGGCCTGGCTCCCAGCCGGCGTCGTCCTGATGCCCCCCGGCTGGCTGATTCACCAGGTGCGCCCCCGGCCAAGGTTAAGGTGTCAAGTATTTGATGTCTCTTGTTTGTGTCTAGGTCATAGGAGAAACCCAGCTAACAAATGGGTCAAAGGGAGGGTGAGGACTTATTCCTGCTAGTTTCCGCAGCAGGGGTGGCCAGATGCGAGCTGTGACCAGCCGTGCGCTTGAAGAGGAGAGGAAAGGGTCTCCAGCACCACTGAGACTGTTTTCCTTCAGCTTCTACCAAGCGTTTTCTGGTATCGCTCTTGTAAAGGAAAACTGCAGGCAATCCTTAGACGCTGTCTGCTAGGATTGGACACACCTGAAAACTGTAGCCTGTTGTAGAGCTCATCAAGCACCCTTAATTGTCTGCGTGGGCCCGCAGGCTGGTTCTTATCGGGAACAGATGGACCTCACTGGGGAGTGGGCGTTCTCTTACCGGCCGTTTCTCATTGCCTGTTGGGGAAATGAAAGCTTGCCAAGGTTTCTCTCTGCCTTTCCTGTTAAGACTAGTCACACTAGTCCTGTGACTAGTCTCTCCTCTACAAGAGTGAGAATTCCACTCTGAGTTTTTCCAGTATTTCTGAAATTCCCCTCTCCTAGGTGATGATTCTGAAAATAGTTCAGGATCCTGGGTATGACGTTTGAGCTGCAGGCTATTTTTGCTTGTAACCTTATCGTGAATCTCTCTACGTTTTCAGCCTCCCCTTACCCGCAGGGACCTCATAACTCCAAGCACTTAGTGACTAAGACATTGACCACTGAATGGAGACCCGTAAGCACATTCGTGCATGTGGCTGATGATGGGAACAGAGCCCTTGAGAGAGCTGGACCATTTCGGTGGCAGGGAGCCAAAGCGTATTTTAATACCCTGAGTAGAAAAGGGAATATGCGTACTCACCCAGCTGGGACATCTCCAAGATGCATCAGGCAGGGTGGGAGAGGGCCTTGTGCCGACGCTGGAGGCCCGTGTCTCCCTCCACCACCCCCTTAGGTCTGATTGTGTCCCTCCTGCTGGCTGGCTCCTCGGGCAGACTTCCCCACGGGATGGAAATGGTGGCCGCACGTGGCCCTGGGCATGTGCCCTACAGGCCTGCCTTCTCAAAGGGGGTCCTTTCCTCCCTGTCAGGCCTCACAGAGGTGCTCACCTAGACTGCAACCAGGGGTGACTTTGTCCCACACACATCTGGTGATGTCTGGAGGCACTTCTGTCAACGGAGGGGGAAGGTGGCTCCTGGCATCTGGTGGAGAGAGGCCGGGGATGCTGCTGGCCGTGCTGCAGTGCACAGGGCGCCCCACCATAGAGAGCGGTCCATCCCGGCGTGTCAGTAGTGCTGGGTGGAGAACCACAACGCCAGACCCAGCGACTGATCCCTTCCGTGGGTTCA
Organism: Mesoplodon mirus; assembly: GCF_964341445.2. NCBI lineage: Eukaryota > Metazoa > Chordata > Mammalia > Artiodactyla > Ziphiidae > Mesoplodon > Mesoplodon mirus. The sequence goes on from NC_138981.1 coordinate 6,875,582, forward strand.
GCGGTGTGCCTTCGTCGTTGGGAACGGGGCAGGGCAAACAGGACGGTGGTGGGGACACCTGTGGGGGACAGATGGTTTCCTCAAGAGGAGGGAATGTTGACAGACAAAAAGGAATCTCTGGAGTTAGTTTCTAGGTGTGGGCCCCCGGGGGGCCCTTCCTGTGTGTTCTCCGGACTAGTGAGTACACGGCGGATGCTCCGTAGACGCCTGCTAAAACGCATGGAAGTTGTGGATGCATCTGGAGCTCTGGAGGCAGGATTGCATAGCTCAGCACTGACTGCTGTGGTCAGGTGTTAGGAGTTTTGGGAACGTACTGCAGGTCAAGCAAGGGTCATTGATGAGCTCTGGAAAGTCATCTGATACCGGTCCTCAGCGCCCTCCCCAGCCCCCTTTCTCTGCCTTGGTTTTGTTTGTACAAACCTTGCCGCTTTGTCAGCTATTTTTACACCCACTCTTTTTCCCTGCCTGGTAGGTACCATTTCTTAGTTGAACCCCCCCCCCCCGTTTCTTCACGTGTCATCTGCAGACCCTGATGATGTCTTAGGGCAAGAAGGGAGTGGGTGTTACACACCCTCGCGTGATGGAGAAAACACCGAAGTCCAGGGAAGGAAAGGATACTCCCCACGGTCACACAGCTGGTTTTTGGCAGGATAATGCTAAAAGGAGGTTTGTTTGGGGCTGTTTATTTAAAAAAAAAAAAAATTAACACGAATGACACAATTATATAGTCACTTTTAAAAAATAAATTTATTGGACTTCCCTGGTGGCGCAGTGGTTGAGAGTCTGCCTGCTGATGCAGGGGACACGGGTTCGTGCCCCGGTCCGGGAAGATCCCACATGCTGTGGAGCGGCTGGGCCCGTGAGCCATGGCCGCTGAGCCTGTGCGTCTGGAGCCTGTGCTCCGCAACGGGAGAGGCCACAACAGTGAGAGGCCTGCGTACTGCAAAAAAAAAAAAAAAAAAAAAAAATTATTTATTTTTGGCTGCGTTGGGTCTTCGTTGCTGCGCGCGGGCTTTCTCTAGTTGCGGCAAGCGGGGGCTACTCTTCATTGCGGTGCTCAGGCTTCTCTTTGCAGTGGCTTCTCTTGTTGCAGAGCACAGGCTCTAGGCGCACGGACTTCAGTAGTTGTGGTGTGCAGGTTCAGTAGTCATGGTGCACGGGCTTAGTTGCTCTGCAGCATGTGGGATCTTCCCGGACCAGAGCTTGAACCCCTGTCTCCTGCATTGGCGGGTGGATTCCTAACCACTGCACCACCAGGGAAGTCCCTATATAGTTACTTCTAAAGAGTCATAAGAACAATAGTAGTGGATATGGATTTTAAAAAGCAATAATTATTCCAGCCTGGGGTTTCAGAGACTTGTGCAAAATAGATGCCGGCTTACCTCCTTCTTTAAAAAAAAAAAAAATAATAATAATAATTAATTAATTAATTTGGTTGTGCCGGGATTTAGTTGCGGCTCGTGGGCTCCTTAGTCGCGGCATGCATGTGGGATCTAGTTCCCTGACCAGGGGTCGAACAGGGCCCCCCGTCATTGGGAGCTCAGAGTCTTAACCACTGGGCCACCAGGGAAATCCCTAGACTTACCTCCTTTGAGTATCTTTATTACGTGGCATTTTTTCCAGTTATAAATATGTGAACTGGCAGTGTGACATTATAGGGTGACATCTGGGTTTTTTTAAAGACATTTATTTATTTATTTATTTATTCATTCATTCATTCATTTTTTGTGTGTGTGCGGTACACGGGCCTCCCACCGCTGCGGCCTCTCCCGCTGCGGAGCACGGGCTCCGGACGCGCATGCTCAGCGGCCATGGCTCACGGGCCCAGCCGCCCCGCGGCATGTGGGATCCTCCCAGACTGGGGCACGAACCGGTATCCCCTGCGTCGGCAGGCAGACTGTCAACCACTGCGCCACCAGGGAAGCCCCAAGACTTTATTTTTTAGAGCAGTTTTAAATTGACAATGCAATACGAAGATTTCCAGTATACCCACCCCCCATACACACACAGCCTCCGCCGTTATCAGTGTCCTCCACATTTGTCACCAGGGCTGCACCTATGTTGACACACCATCGTCAGCAAGTCCGTAGTTTACATTGGGGTTCACTCTTGGGGTGGGACATTCTCAGGTTTGGACAAATATATAATGATATCCATCCATCATTATAATATACAGAGTAGTTTCACTGCCCTGAAAGTCCTCTTTGCTCTACCCGTTCATCTCCTGTTGAATCTTTAGACTGTCTGCATGGTTGAGCCTTTTCCAGACGTCGTATAGTTGGAATCCTACAGAATGTAGCATTTGCAGATTGGCTTCTCTTATGTAGTTAGTATGCGTTAAGGTTCCTCCATGTGTTTTCATGGCTTGATAGCTCATTTCTTTTTAGTGCTGTGGAGCAGAAAATTATGTTACTTCTTATGGAATGAAATTTTGATTAAAAAAAAAATTCCCCGCCCCTCACTTGTCCTTTTCTTCCCTGGGTTGCTGAGCAGCTTCTCTTCTGTGTCCAGTTGGTCCTGTACAACGTCTTTGGAAATAATATCACTCAGTGAGCGTGTATTAGGTAGCAAATTCTTTGCTACGTGTAGGACATAAATTATCCATTTGATTCCTCGACAGCGACAGCGCTGAGCTGTGTACTGTTATTCCTACTGATAAATGAGGAAACTGGAGTGTGCACACCTTAGTTCCTCCAAGACTGTGAGCCAGTACTTAGTGGAGGCAAATCAGGGCTCTCGCATTCTGGATCCTGTGTGCTTTGCACCTGCACTGTCTCTGATCGGAGTATGTGCTTTAATATGGTAACGTGGGTGTTCTCCAGCAGGGAAGGGCTGGGGGTTCCCTGAGGACACCACGTGCTGGTCTAGACCATCTTCAGAACAATGTTGATCATTGCTGTTGGGATTGAACAGGAGTTACTGCAGAAAATACTCTTCCTATTTGGTTAAAACCTGCTGTAAGGAGTGAAGTAAGTCAGAAAGAGAAAAACAAATACCGTGTGCTAACACATACATATGGAATCTAAAAAAAAAAGTCATGAAGAACCTAGGGGCAGGACAGGAATAAAGACGCAGACGTAGAGAATGGACTTGAGGACACGGGGAGGGGGAAGGGGAAGCTGGGACAAAGTGAGAGAGTGGCATGGACATATATACACTACCAAACGTAAGGTAGATAGCTAGTGGGAAGCAGCCACATAGCACAGGGAGATCAGCTCGGTGCTTTGTGACCACCTAGAGGGGTGGGATAGGGAGGGAGGGAGGGAGACACAAGAGGGAAGGGATATGGGAACAGATGTATATGTATAACTGAGTCAGTTTGTTATAAAGCAGAAACTAACACACCATTGTAAAGCAATTATACTCCAATAAAGATGTTAAAAAAAACAACAAAACAAAATAAACCTGCTGTAAGGAATTTGTATTTCTAGCTGAGATACAAAGTTTGTTCCTGTCCTTTAAGTCGTATGTCGTATTTTGCTTGAGTGTTGCTCGGTGAAATTAGCTCTCGTCTTAAAAGAGGACAACTGTCCCCTTTCTTGGGCACTTCTTCCTCCAACTCCTCTGTGGCTTTGTCCTCTGCTGTCCCCACGAGCTGGTGTTTGTCTCTTATCTGTCTGAACGATCAGCCCCTCGGGAACCTTGGCTTCCTGTGTGGTCGGCCCAGTTGGGTTCTGGGTGCCTGCCGGGTCCTCCCGCCCCCGCTCCACTCCCAAGTTTGTCCTACGGTAATGGACTTAGAGATTGTTCGATGCTTTGCCTCATGTGCAGTGGACTGTGCAGCTGTAAGATGGGTTTGTCTTCTCCTTCGACAAGCAAGGGAGAGCTGGAAATGCCCTCTCTCGGAGCTGGCCGGGAGGAGGTCAGGGGCCAGAGGTCCGATTTGGTGGGCAAGTTGCTGCTCGAAGGCGCCGCATTAGAGACGATCCCCCGGGACAGGGACAGTGGAGAGGGGAAGGGAGCAGGTGAGGGAGGAAGGGGACAGCTGGATGGAGAGGAACAGGTGTGAACACCAACGGAGTGAAGAAACTAGAAATGACGGGATAACAGCGGTCCAGCGCTGGCGTGAGAAGGCGTCCCCAAGGAACCTCGTCTCTGCACTGGCGTGACACTTCCTACCCATCTGCCTTTCTCATTCACCCTGCAAGTTCCCAAGCCGTGTGGGCGGCTTCCCCTAAAAGAGGCCTTGGAGCCTCTTGGGAAGGAGTCAGGATGGGCATCATCCGGGAGGGAGAAAGGGAGCCCCAGGACAAGAGGGGCTGTGTGGTGGGGATGACTGTCACGTCAGAGCTGAGCAGAGACGGCTCCGCACGTACCCCGCCAGGGCACAAATGGGAACACGCCGCCGGTGGCCGCAGAGCCGCTCTCCACGGAGCCGTCCCCAGGGCCTGGCCAGGGCGGGAGGGAGGAGGTGTTGGTGAGCACACTGACCCTGCCTGATCGCTGGCCTCCAGCTCACGGAGAATGTCAGCTTCGCCCTGGATCGGCCCTGGAACTTCAGCAGCCCCTGCAGCGCCAAGCACCAGAAGGTTCCCTTAGAAGGCGCGGGCTGGTGTGTCCTCCTTGGCCCCTCGAGGTCGGCCCTGTTCATCCCAATGGATGCCGACTCCCAGTCTCGCAGAGAGCTTTTCGTCGTCAGGGAAAGCAGGTTTGATCCTGCTAACCCTGGAAACAGCTCGCTGATGGAAACAACGTGATACCAATATTTACTGTAAATATGGTGACCTAATACTTTGATTTCAAAACTGGGAGTCGGGAAACTTAAAGCACGGCTGCTCTTTTTCTTCCTGACAGGTGACCTCAGGTAAAACATCTGACTTACACTTTGTGGTTGCTTGGAGGACCAGACCTCCGTAGGAAGGAGGGCTGGGTTGTGTACGTGTACTGCACGTGTGGATGTATAGGTGGCAAATAACTTGCGGGAATCAGTCTGTCTGCCTCTCCAGTTCCACCCCTCTCCTCCTCATGGGTCCCAGTTCCTTCATCCCACTCTTTGTTGTTTTCCTTGACTGGTGAGCTCAGGTAAAATAGCGCATCACTGGCCTCAGTTTGTTCATCTGTAAAATGGGTGGGAAACCCTCCCTGTAGCCTTGTTTCCAGGACCTGCAGGGCCTGATGTGTTGCCTGACACTTGGGCTCAGCAGATCGGAGCTTCAAATTACGAGGGACGTCTGTGACCCTCGTTTGTGTGTGTGGAACGTCTGTCTTCCCTCTGCACTGGCCTGTGCCAGCTCGTCTCTTCCCTTGTTTGCCTGCCTGTTTTGCCTCCCTCCCCGTTGTCTTCCCCCTTCCATCCTCCTCCCCCTCCCCTTTCTTTTTCTGCAGCTTCATGTAGGTATGTCATTTCCATCCTATACAATTCGCCCGTGTTAAGGGTCCAGTCCAGTGACTTTCAGTTAAGTCAGCGTTGGGCATCCATTCCCAGAATCCAGTGTTTCAGAGCATTTCCATCACCCGAAAAAGATCCTTTGTACTCTCTGGTCCCACTCCGGCCCCAGGCAACCACGAATCTTCTCTCTGTCTTTCTGGATTTGCCTGTTCTGGACATTCGTATAAATGGAATCATGTTCTCTGTGGCCTTTTGTGCGTGGCTTCGTTCCCTCAGCATCACGTTGTCCAGGTTCATCTGTGTTGTAGCCTGTGTCACTAATTCATTCCTGTTTCTTTCTGAATACTAGTCCATCGTGTGGACAAGACGGCATTTGTTCATCAGCTGGTGGATATTTACGCCGTTGCACGTGCGTGCCCTGTCTTAGCTGTCCATGTGGGCGCATCCCCACCTCTGGTGGGCACCCGGGGGAGGTGATCAAGCTCTGTGGCCAGGGGGAGACAGGTCACTTAAGTCCTTGGACTATCAATTCCATCACTTGTAAGTAGGGCTCCTGAAATATGTCATAAGCTCGTTAGGCAAATATAATAAACCAAATATTTGAAAAATGTGTTTCATGTCGTCTCTGTCTGACCTCAGGAAGTAACTCTGAATTCCTGTAACATGGAGAAAAATCCCCAGCTCCATCAGACTGACAGCTCAATGGAGAGAAGCTTCAGGAGGCATCTTTTCCACGTTGCTTTTCTTAAGATAAAGCGTGTAGCGTGCTCGTGTCCGGTCTTGCCTCCTGCAAGTGTGGAATGGGTACGTCTGTAGAGTATCAGGACGTCTGGGGGCGGCGGGCTGCACCCCGAGATTGAACGCCTTGTCTTGCATTTCTCTGCCCTGTCCATGGCGTGGAGCGAGCGTCGGGTGGTCACAGACACCTTGTCCTGTGTCCAGGCCCTCGTTCACGGGGTCGGCGAGTCCCTCGCGGGCCTGGCTGTGCAGTCAGTGCCCAGCCCGGGACAGTGGGTGACCCTCGTCCCCGTGTTGTGCGTCAGGCCACTGGGCGACGGGGGGCGCAGTTTATCGGCAGAAGCGTGGGAACTGGGTGGTCCCGGACGCTTGGCTCGCGGAGCAGGGGTGCGGAGGCAGGTCGGGGTTGAAGTATGGGGTTGGCTGGAGTCGGCCTCGCGCTCACCTGCACGACGGCTGGAATCCGCTCTCAGTGTGTTTTGTTGTGGTCTGCGTGGCTCAAGGGAGCCCGGGGCTGTCCGAATCCAGCAGCACGCATCTGGTCTTGACCACTGAGGAAGAGGTCAGAGTAACTTGCCTGTTTCCAAGTTTCTAGAACAGCAAGCAACTCGTCATAGAACATCCTTCGTTTCTTCTCAGTGCGTTCACAGCAGGTCCAGTGCAAACTTAAGCCCTCTAGCTTAAGCCAAAAGGAACCAAAGCCTTAGGGGATGTGACGACCTCCCTGCCCTCCCTCAGGTGAGTTTGGAAAACATCTGCGTACGATGGTCACAGAGGGGAGAGGGCCGGCGCTTTCTCCAGCAGCGGCCTCAGCTCTGTGACCTGCATGGGGGAGCCGTTATCCGCTGAGATGCAACACGAGTCTTCCGTGGAAGGAAACGGGAAACCAAACAGAGGGCTGGATGCATGGAATCGGCAGCATCGTTATCTTGGCTGAAATTTCACCAGGTGGCTCTCGGGGTTGAGATAGACGACCTTGAGCGATACCAGGTGACACCGAATATTCATGGTTTTTGTCACTTCCCTGGGTGTGCTTGAGGCCGGCAGCCGTTGCGTTGTGTGTGTTGGTTTTCCAGAGCCGTGAGGGGGCTCTGGGGAAGGGGAGGGTTTCTGCTGGTCACCTGCTGTGGTTTGGGTGCCGTGTGTTCAGGTGATGGGTCTCCTGTTCTGCTCACCCGCGTTTCCTTGCTGCGGCCTGGAGTCTGGCCAGGAAGGAAGCCTTGTGTGTGCTTCTAAGGCTCAAGAGCTTCCCCGCCCCCTGACCCTCCAGAAATCAAGTGACTGAGGGTGAGTCTTTGAAAACCACAGCTGGAGCTCCTACTGCCTTCTTTGCTTCCTAACTGCTTATTACAGGCCCACCTCGAGGCCTTGCAAACACCCTTCCAGAGGAATTCTTATAAAAAGGCTTTAAGGGGAGTTCCCTGATGGCCTAGTGGTTAGGATTCCGGGCTGTCACTGCCATGGCCCGGGTGCAGCCCCTGGTTGGGGAACTGAGGGTTCCGCAAACCACACAGTGCAGCCAAAAATAAAAATAAAATAAAAGGCTTTTAGGAATAGAATTCAGTTGAATGACTCAATGAAGTTTTGACTTTTTTTTTGGTTTGGTTTTGACATTTTATATATGCGTACTTTTTACACACACACGTATGTATGTGTATACACTGTATGTGCGAAGCCGTCAGCAGCATCGAAGGGTGAACAACAGCCATCACCCTGAAAGTGTCCTTATGCTGCACCCTTGCAATCTCTCCTTCCAGCCTCGTCTCCCAGCCGTGACACCAGTCTGCTTTCTGACCCACTGTGGGTCAGTGTACGTTTTCTGGAATTTCACACAAACGGACTCTGTGGTCAGTACTCATTCCTGTCCGGCTGATCTCCTCCGTAATTGTTCTGAGATCACCCGTGTGGACACATATACCAATAGTTCATTCCATTTTTTCACGACTGCACTGGCAGCTTGTGCGTTACATGCTGGTGGGAATCTGTGTTTTTTAATATTAGAGGCTACTTTCTAGAAATAGTTGAAAGGAGAGCTAACGAGGCGAACAGAGCCAACTTCCCTTGTCTGTGAAGGCTGCCGCTCTGGACGGATGGAGAGAAGCATGTGTCTGCCACTCCGATTCCTGCGTTTAGTCCCAATGCCACGAGCTCTGACTTCAACCTTGACTTAGGTCTTCTCTAAACTGGGAAGGATATTTCCTACCATGTTGGAGGTCATTGGCCACCTTCATTTGATCACCAGCAGGAGAACAGTGGAAGGTTTTTTAAGGAATTATTAAGGGGGGGTGATGTCCATTTGGGAGGAGAATGTGGCTCTTCAGAGGGCCTTGCACACCTGCTTCAGTGTGCCATTCCCAGCCCGCCTGGTATACTAGTATCTTTTTAAAAAAAATTCAAAGAATGTCTGTAGATGTACTTAAAGGCAGTCTTTCATACAGAAAAAAACTGTAAATTGAACTCCCATGGATAGTTGATTCCTGTCTTAAATTCTTGTGACTGCATGTTAGAAAACAAAAATTTGAACCTCAGGGTTAAAATCTGCTGTTCTCACAGTTGCTAAGTGAAAACAGATTCAGAATTCTAGGCAGGTATTCAGCCCATGGAATATTCTGCAGCAATTCAAGCTGCTGTTTATGAGGAGTTTATAGGAGGGCAGTTGCTTGTAACCTAATGTAAAATTGAATACGCAACGTAGAAAGAGGAAGAAAAATTGAGAGTACAGAAAGATGTGACATGTTGGTGTTTTGGTTGTTGAATGTCTGTGAGGTCCCCCCCACCCCCGTTTCTTTAATACTTTCAAGTAATTTAAAACTCTTCTGTAGTGAGTACTTATTTTTTTTTTTTTAATTAAGCTAATTCTTTTTTTTTTTTTTTTAGATGTAGGTGGTAGGAGTTTATTAATTAATTTAGATGTAGGGGGTAGGAGTTAATTAATTATGTAGGGGGTAGGAGTTCATTAATTAATTAATTAATTTTTGCTGTGTTGGGTCTTCGTTTCTGTGCGAGGGCTTTCTCTAGTTGTGGCAAGCGGGGGCCACTCTTCATCGCGGTGCGCGGGCCTCTCACTATCGCGGCCTCTCTTGTTGTGGAGCACAGGCCCCAGACGCGCAGGCTCAGTAGTTGTGGCTCACGGGCCTAGTTGCTCCGCAGCATGTGGGATCTTCCCAGGCCAGGGCTCGAACCCATGTCCCCTGCATTAGCAGGCAGATTCTCAACCACTGCGCCACCAGAGAAGCCCAGTACTTATTTTTAAGAAGGAAAATGTGTGTCGCACACAGCCTGCTTTGCAAAACTGGGCTTTCCCGACTAGGGTTACTGGCAGACTGAAAGGCGTTCTCTCTTTAAAAGTGAATATGGTAACGTGTGTACGCAAGGACTTCTGTAATGGAGAAGATATTACAGTATAAGTTACCGTACACGCGTTTGATGTGTTTGCTGCCTTCTCCCTTTGGCTTACATCATACATGATGAAAACCCTGTAGAGTTTCCAGCTGGGGCCACCGAGAATTCCTAGGAAAGGAAAGAGGAGTCGACGGGAGAGAAGACGCTGGGGGAGCTGGCGGTGTGTAACGGTAGCTTTTTCTTTCTGTGGTCCGCTGTGTGTCCGACGCAGGATGCTCACTGCAGTGTCCCTTGCCCCGCGGTTAGTATTCCCCCTCCTTGCCCGAGGTCACATAGCTCAGCAAGGGCGCTGACAGTGTAGTCCGCGATGTCCCAGTTTGTCTTGGAGGCATTGCTGGACACTCCTCAGCAGTTACTCACTGTGAGTTACGTGCAAAAACGACCAGAGGCTTTTCAATAACGGACCACAGAATTGAATCTGATATCGCGATGCTGTGCAGTGTGTATGTTTCTGCGTGGTGTCGTAACTTGACAACTTCTTTTTTTTTTTTTTTTTTTTTTTTGCTGTACTGCGCGGGATCTTAGTTCCCCAACCAGGGATCGAACCCGTGTCCCCTGCATTAGAAGTGCAGGGTCCGCTGGACCGCCAGGGAAGTCCCAGTAACGTCTTTAATAAGCATTCTGTGTTATAAATTTCTCTTATTTATGACTTCCTGAGATTCTTTCAGTTCCTGTTAAAGCAACATAAATTTAAGGAGTTTGGACCTTTTCCCCTCAACCTAGTTAGTGTCCTACTTAATGATTGATATATCTTTTATTTAAAGGAACTCCTGAAGGTCCACGTGGGATTCTGAGCGATTTCTCAAATACACTCATACTTTTCCGTTGCACCGTGGCAGCCGTACGCCTGTCCTGGGGTCCTCGGGAGAGAATTCAGCTGCCGGGCGTGCAGCGGCTGGATGACTTTTAGTCCTAACCTGTAAGCACGGTGGGCTCTTAAGGGGGAGTGGAGGTCCCCTCCCGTCCCTGAATCTGAAGGCAGCACGTAATCTGATGGCACACAGGCCTTCGGTTCATTCAGAGCCCTAGGGGGGATCTCCCCCTACTTGCCCTCGCACACGTGGAAGCCTGGGGAGCCAGGCAGGATTCGGTCTGGTCCTTCGGTTTCCTCAGAGATGCCGTCTTGCGTTCCACACCAGTGCCACGTCAGGGAGGGCAGGAGGCTCGGTCTGTCCCTCTCTCACGTTTCCCCTCCTTCCCGCCTTTCCTGGGGGTGGGGTGGGCTCTGTCTTGGGAGGGAAGTAAAGAAAGCCGGCATTTGTCTCCAGTGCTTCCAACGTGCCCTTCTCTGACATTGTCCCGCCCATCAGGTGGCTGGGGTGCCGTCTGCCTGGCAGGGGCTCGTCATCCAGTGGATTGATCCAGGAGGTCTGCAAACCCTGTCGCAGTCAGGCTTGTTGTTGAATCCTTGCAGCTCTTCTGTGGCTTATAGGACTTTTCGAAGATGTTTTATTTAGTGACTTGTATCTTAAAAAAGACGATGATATGGATATCCATTTCTTAAAGGCTAGGTTTTCAAGTTACTCTTGGGGAAATAATGCGAGTTGACTTCTGCCTTGCCTCCATGATCCCTTGAGCTGGATATTGCCGTGTTTAAACGGAGAGCCCTGCCGAGCTGAGCTCTGTTTCTCCAGGCTTCTGAAGGCAGTGGAGTAAGGCTGCTTGTCTGCTTACTTGCTGTCCTGTTCCTGTGTCCCTACAGCCCACTCTGGAAGTTCTCACTTGTGGGCTTCACCCAACAGCTTCCCTGGGCATCGTGCCCTGGGTCCCACAACTGCTAAAACACTTTGGGGTGGCATCTTGGCTTCCTGGTGCTTTTGCTGAGGTGTGCTTTATCAATCAGCATGACCTGAACCCCAGGGGCCCTAGACCTCTTACCGGGCAGTGAGCTGGCCTGTCATTGGATATGGTTGTTGAAGTGCAGATGCCAGTCGCCAGTGTCATGGTGGTATTGATGTAAGAATGGCATAACCCTGCTGTGGGCAGTACCGAGGGACACCCCAGCAAGGGGCCGATTCTGTTCTAGAACAGATGCTTTGGGGGCTGTGCTGCTATGTGTTTTCTGAGTTTTGTTGCTTTTTTATTTCCTTGAAATAGTAGACATGCTCTATTTTTTTTTTTTTTGGCTGCACCTCGCGGCATGCGGAACTTCCCTGACCAGGGATCAAACCCGAGCCCCCTGCAGTGGAAGCAGAGTCTTAACCACTGGACCGCCAGGGAAGCCCTATTTTTTTTTTTTTTTTTTTGCGGTACGCGGGTCTCTCACTGTTGTGGCCTCTCCCGTTGCGGAGCACAGGCTCCGGACGCGCAGGCTCAGCAGCCATGGCTCACGGGCCCAGCCACTCCGTGGCATGTGGGATCTTCCCGGACCGGGGCATGAACCCGTGTCCCCGGCAGGCGGACTCTCAACCACTGCGCCACCAGGGAAGCCCCCCTATTTTTTTTTAATGTGTATATTTTTGGTAATGTAACTTGCATTCAGAAAAGTGATCCCCCAATGATAAACAACTGGGTGAATTTTCATGGGATGAACACAGCTGTGTAACCCACTACCCAGATCAAGAAGTAGAACGTTCCTATTTATGTTCTGGGAACGTTCTAGTCTCCCAGAGGCACCCTTGAGTCTCCCCGCCAAGATACTGCTGTCTTGAACTTTCACACCACAGGTTAGCCCCTATTCGACTTTTATATAAATGGAATAATATACTTATGTCTAGCGTTTTTTCGCTCAATCTTAACATATGTGACATTCACTCCTATTACTGCTGGTGGCAGTCGTAGCCCGTTCTTTTTGCTGAACCTCAGTGTTTCTTTTTCTGAGGGCACTTCTGAAAGTGATTTTGAGCTCAGTTATAGTCCCTTTTTCTCCTTCCCCAGAGACGAGCCATCTTGAACACAGATCTGGCGTCTGTGTTGCCTCAGAGCCCGTGTCTGGCTGCTCTGCGGTTGGTGTCTGCCTTCCAGAAAATTCATTGTTTTCCCACAGCCAGTGGGTACCTATTCAGTAGAGCCTTGGGGATCACGTGAGCTGCTTCTGGGTTTCACTTCCTGTCCGGCACACCTGAAGGTTGTAGAGGTTTGGAGGTGGTGGCCTCTTGGAGGTGGAATCTGCACTCCAGGACAGGTCGACTTCCCGCGGTTAATAAGGGTCATCCAACTGCCAGAAGATGGCTTTGGACCTGTTGGTTTTCCTCATTTGGGTTTCTTAAGACTGTTAACCGTGTTTATCGTTCTGTGCTTGTCTCAGCTTCAGCTGAGTATCCATGAAGCTAGACAGATCTCGTAGAATAAGGCTGGCATGCCAGAGTGATAGCCTTCAAACCCAAGGGCAAGGGATGGGACCTTGAAATTGTACATCCGTCTCTGGGTCCGTCGTTGGTCGGGGCTTTGGTGTGACTGCGAGATGGTCCTCGAGAAGTAATGGTCATGTTGGGGGCTTTTGGGGTGCATCGTGGTCTGCTGGGCGAGCATGCTGTTTCATAAGCTGTCTTCTGCAGCGAGTGACCATGGTGTGCTGAAATGCAGTGTGTACCAAAGGATGGTAGGATTTTGTGGAACGTACCAGGATACTGCTGAGGTTTTCAGCACAGAGGAGCATAGGAGACACAGTATCCTGGGGGCGTCTGCATAAGTAAGTAGAGGTCTGGTGAAAGGGAGAGGAGGGGGTGCTAGAGGAATCATTAGGTAAAAGTTGTACCGGGAGGAAAACCGATTAACTGTCCAGTTGTATAAAATGTGTTGTTGCTAAGAAGTCCACAGGGCAGGCAAGGCATGGCGAGTCCTGAAATGAGCGCCCTGTGGGATTTATTCTGATTCGTGTTCTCATCCTCACTAGGGATTGGGGAACCTGCTTGTGCTAACTTCCGTGTGTCGACTGCTATCACACGGTCCGACTTTTCCGCGTTCCCAGTGTTGCCTCGTTCTTTCTAAAGATTTCTTCCATTCAGCTCACTCCTGTCCCAGTCACTTGGTCATTTTAAAAATAGTTTTTCTCTCTTTTTAAAATATTTATTTATTTGGCTGCACCAGGTCTTACTTGTGGCATGCATGCAGGATCTAGCTCCCCGACCAGGGATCGAACCCAGGCCCCCTGCCTTGGCAGCGTGGAGTCTTACGCACTGGACCACCAGGGAAGTCCCAGAATCGTTTTTCTCTTTAATCTCTGGCACCTGTAACTGTGTTTCTCCTCACCCACAATGCAGGTAAGGGGTGGAAAGAGGAATGAATATATTATGGATTTGAAAGGCTTATGTTCTAAGGGGGTTAATACCACCCAGGCCTTGGAGTGCGTTTTGTGAGGTAATTATAGATGTACGAATCCACATTTTGTGAGCCCAGTTCAAGGTAGCTTTGGGTGATCCTGCCTTTGTCTTCCACCCTGACTGTTGAAATACGTTTGTTACGGTTCTTGAATTTAAAAGGATTTTCAAGATGCTTGTCAAAATGCTTTGCACACGCACGAGGTGCTCGTTGGTTCTTAGTATACTGGGAGTCAGATGACGGGGTACATACAGTCAAACACGGTGTGGTGTATTTGTTCAGAAAGTAGTGGAGCCCTTCCCATAAGCCAGGTGCTGTGCTGGGAGGTTTGGGAGACTTCCAGGAAGAGGACTTGGCTATGAGGTGGATAGCTCGTCACAGAGCCCATCACCTCACTTCGTAATTTGTGTCCTGAACTCAGCAGTAGGCTAGTATTTCAGAGTTGACAATCAGTACGTTTATTTTAGGAGTCTACCCAAAGTAAGGCAGGACAGACTTTAGTTTTATTGACCCCAAGGGATTGTTCGTTTAAAAATAGTCCATTAAACTTTGTACTCAAATGAGAATATGGTTAAAAATCTCATACTGTACAGACATCCTATAATTCCCTTAAGTGCAGAGGGACATCACGTCTCATTCCCAGGGTTTTGTTTAAGTGAACTAGATAAATTCACATCAGTGAAGCATCAGTGAAGCATTATTGATGTTACTATCTAGCTGTCAATCGAGATGGAAGAAGATATACTTGCTTTTTTTTTTTTTTTTTTTTTTGCGGTACGCGGGCCTCTCACTGTTGTGGCCTCTCCCGTTGCAGAGCACAGGCTCCGGACGCACAGGCTCAGCGGCCATGGCTCACGGGCCCAGCCGCTGCGCTGCATGTGGGATCCTCCCGGACCGGGGCATGAACCCGTGTCCCCTGCATCGGCAGGCGGACTCTCAACCACTGCGCCACCAGGGAAGCCCTATCCTTGCTTTTTATAAAAGCTGAGTGCCTTGAATGGTGTGGATTTAAAGCCAAGTTCTGTGTCTACCTAGACTGGTGGTGGAGAGAAGCGCACTGCGTTCCACAGGCTTAAGTTCCCCCTCCCTGCTCCTTTTGATCACTGTAACCGTCGAGTTTTTCCACGGGCTGAGTTGTTGATAGTCTGCTGAGTGTTAGTGGCAGCAAACAGGCTGCATCAGTAGAACTCGGGAAGTCATTTTTCTAAGACTTTTCAAAGTGGCTTCAGATTATGAAGTGGGTGAGTGGCTTGCTGGCCGGCTGCCGGGTGAGAGTTCACGTCCTCAGAAACGAGTAGTGGATGTTGGTTGGTGTTTGGCTTCCTCGCTCCCATGCCCCTTCCTTGGAGCACCCCGATTTCTTTACGAAAATTGCTTCCCCGTTGTTAAGTCTTGGCTTGAGTGGGGAGCCCTACCTGTCCCCACGGCCTTCCAAGGGTCAGCCAGCCACATCCCTTCGCTTCTGCCTCCGGAACAACCTGGGTAGCCGTGTGATCCTCTCTGGGCCAGTCTTTTGAATTAAGCTTGTATTTTGAGATAACTGTAGATGGACTTGTAGTTGTAAGACTATGGAGAGATGCCACATACCCTTTACCTGGTGTCTCCCAGTGGGAACACCTTGCAAAACCCTAGTAACAGTATCACAACCAGCATGTTGACATGGATACGGTCAAGGTACAAACCATTCGATCCCGCATGTGGCCCCTGGATAGCCATACCCTCTCCCCTCCTGCCCTCAACCCCACCTTAACCCCTGGCTGCTGTTTTCGTAATTGTTTCATTTCAAGAATAAGACATAAATAGAATCAGACAGTATGTCACCTTTGGGGTTGGCTGTTTTCACATAGCATAATTCTCTGGAGATGCGCCCACGTGTATGTATATCAGTAATTGATTTTATTGCTGAGTCATATTCCACACTGTTCACTCACTGAACGACCTTGGGCCTGTCTCTTGTCTCAGACTCCTAGGACTTTTGTCCTTACACGAGGAAGTCAGGAAAGAAGGAGGGGTTGGAGCACATTCACGCAGCCGCCTCCAGGTCCTTGGCATCCCAACCAGCCGGTTTCTGCCCTGCGGCCATTGCGGACTTTCCTTGTCCTCTTTGCTCTCTGGAACCTGCTTGGGCAGTTCCCAGTCCTGTGGTTTGCATGTTTCCCCATCTCTCTGTAATAAATTCCACTTTGCTTGTCTCTCGGTCAGAGCCTTAAATGATCCAGAACCCCGGCGATTACTTGGTCATATATGCCCCACCTCGAGCTAACTGGCCACCCAGGAGGCTGGAGTTCAGAGAAAACAGTGCAGCGCTGCCACTCACATGTTTGAGCTTCTCGCCGGTTCGTCCAGTATTTTCCTCTGACGTTTGTGTGTGCAGACGGCGCTGTTATCCCAGGCGCATGAATAGAAATGTGGAAAGGTACAGAATTGTTTTTCTTCTGCTCTGTCAAAACACTGCTGCTTCCCCTTTCTGGTGACACTACTCTTTTAGCTTCTGCTTTGGGTTGCCTCCTCTGTACTGCTTTTATAAGGATAAAAAGTTCAGAACCTTATTCTGTGGTAAAACTCTGTTCATCAGTCGTTGACCATTTAGCCTGGAATTTAACTTAGAGCCAGGGATGTTCCCTAGGTGACGAGTGTCTACTTTGTCCCGTTAGTTTCTAGTCTTGTATTAATAGGAGTTCACTGTGTCACACGAGAGGCCTGTCTGCCTCATTCCGTTCCTTTCACGTTAGGGTCCAGCAGGAAGGGCCTGCTCGTTAAAGGCAGTGTCTCGTGAAGCTGAGGGAGACGTACGGGAATGCAGGGCAGGGCGTGACTACCAGCTGGCTGAGCCATCCACATCCTTTGGGGGAGGTTAGTGCCCATGAAAAGGCTGCGTGGTAGTCTGTAAAACAACAACAACAACAAAAAAACCTGACAGCAGCTCCCAGCAGCATATTCAGCTAAAGCTTTGATTACTTGGAATATTCAATTGACTAGATTGATTTTCCGCGCCCTGCTCTTAAGGACGGACCTTCCAGGCTCCTCTGTGCTGGGGTGGAGAGCAGCAAACATATGACCTCCTGATGTGCAAACTGTCTGTACAAGTTTTCCTGCTGAGACTTGTCTAGCTCCTTGCTGGGGTTTTTTTTGTTTGTTTGTTTGGGGTGTTTTTTTTTTTTTTTTTTGGTAGCATCTGAGGCTTAATTCTTTTTTATTTTATTTATTTTATTTTTGGCTGTGTTGGATCTTCATTGCTGTGCATGGGCTTTCTCTAGTTGCAGCGAGCAGGGACTACTCTTTGTTGAGGTGCGCGGGCTTTTCATTGCCGTGGCTTCTTGTTGTGGAGCACGGGCTCTAGGGCGCGTGGGCTTCAGTAGTTGTGGCTCGCGGGCTCTAGAGCGGAAGCTCAGTAGTTGTGGCTCGCGGGCTTTGTTGCTCCGCAGCATGTGGGATCTTCTCGGATCAGGGCTTGAACCTGTGTCCCTGCATTGGCAGGCAGATTCTTAACCACTGCGCCACCAGGGAAGTCCCTGAGGCTTAATTCTTAATGCCACCATCTTGAATTTCTATTTGAACTGGGTCTGCCGGAGGCTTTCTTTCTGTTATGCCCAGTCTCCCTTGGGACACACATCATACCTTATTAGGGCACAGATTGCATGAATTGCAATTTTCAGGAGTGTTGAATTAGACCCACAATAACAATGACTGTAGAATTGCAGTTGCAGAAAAATTTAATTATGCTGATAATCGAGGCTAAAATTACTTGTAGATATATATACATTTCCTAGTAACTTTAGTCAGGAAATGGAAAATTCTCTAAAACACATTACAACTTAGAGAATTTTATAAGGATACTCCTCATAGATAAAGTTATATTTTTAAAATGAGATACTCATTTTCTAGATTATAGAAAAAATCATGCAATAATCATTAGTGCCTTGGGGGAAAATGGTATTTCAGAACATTATAGATAAGAACGTAAGAAATGTAATCTTTTTAAAAAAAATTTATTGGAATATAGGTGATTTACAATGTTGTGTTAGTTCAGGTGTACAGCAAAGTTGTACAGTTATACATATATTCATTCTTTTTCAGATTCTTCTTGCATACAGTTATTACAGAATATTGAGTAGAGTTCCCTGTGCTCTACAGTAGGTCCTTGTTGTTTATCCATTTTATATATGGTGGTTTGCATCTGTTAACCCCAAACTCCCAATCCATCCCTCCCCCTGCCACCCCCTTGGCAACCACAGTTCTGCTCTCTGTGTCTTTGATCTTGTGTCTGTTTCGTGGATAAGTTCATTCGTGTCATATTTTAGATTCCACGTACAAGTGATATCATTTGGTATTTTGGACAATTTTTTTTTTTTGCAGTACGCGGGCCTCTCACTGCTGCGGCCTCTGCTGTTGCGGAGCACAGGCTCCGGACGCGCAGGCTCAGTGGCCATGGCTCACGGGCCCAGCCGCTCTGCGGCATGTGGGATCTTCCCAGACCAGGGCTCGAACCCGTGTCCCCTGCATCGGCCAGGGAAGCCCTCCTATCTTTGTTATCTTAGTACCCTATTTTTTCCAAAACACATGATAAAATGTCTATTATTTACTGTAAATACACAAAATTCTGAATTAAAAACCGTATTACACAAAGACGTGCTCCTAATAATGGCACTCTTTCTAGGTTTGAAAAACTGCCTCCTAAAATATAATAAATATAAAAGTTATTACTAACTTTTTGTGCACATATTAAACACTTACCAAAGCCAGAGTAGTTCAAATAGTCACAATGTTATTATAGTAATTCTTTCAGACATGAACAAAGAGAAATTCTTACTGATAATGGAGTGTTGTTATTTTTCAAACAAAGGGGAAACTTTTTACTCAACGCTAACATTGTTTCACAGAAATCCTGTTTTATAATGATACCGCTATGTTGTTGGACAAAAGATTATTCCACATAATTTTTTTGTTTTTGTTTTTGTTTTTGCGGTACGCGGGCCTCTCACTGTTGTGGCCTCTCCCGTTGCGGAGCACAGGCTCCGGACGCGCAGGCTCAGCGGCCATGGCTCACGGGCCCAGCCGCTCCGCGGCATGTGGGATCCTCCCGGACCGGGGCATGAACCCATGTCCCCTGCGTCGGCAGGCGGACTCTCAACCACTGCGCCACCAGGGAAGCCCGACAAAGTATTTTTTAATACCCTGTCATGGGAGATAGCTGCCTCCCCCCTTTTTTGAACACAGTGATAAAAGTCCCAAATAGTCCCTTATCAGTCCTAGCAGATGAATGTATATTTTGCATTAATTTGTCCCCCGTAGGACGGAATAAAGCACAGGAGATGGAACGAACGCAGGCTGTGGCCAGCTTCAGAAATGCCCTTGCATAGCAGTGTAAAGCAGCTGTAGTCCAATAAGAAACAAAAAAAGGCCTTGGTGCTGCAGCTTTGCCATGCTGAGTGTTAAAGCACCCCAACCCAGGAAGAAATAATGGCTCCATCCCTCCTCCGTGCGCACAGCCTCGGGGTGTGTCGGGCTCTCATGGTCCGTGCCTGCCTGTCTGCACACTTCTGCCCATCGTGAACTGGCACACGGTTAACTGTTTTCCCTTGACTAGTGAATAATACACTCTTCAACCTGGGGAAGAAGGAGAAGTGGGCTAGAAGCAACTTCTGACATCCTGATAAAAGGTTGCACAGCTCCCTTCCCGCAAAGCACAGCCCAGAAGCGCTTGATGTGCTCTGGCCTCGGCAGACGATGAGGCACTACTGGGTCAGAAGGGTTAAGTCATTTTAATATGAGTCTTTTTTGTTTTTTAAACTTAAGAATGTGTCCAGCTTTTGCCCAAAGCTGTGAATGCACTTGGGAGACATAAATGTAACATTAAGGAATGAGGATTTTGCCTGTGAAAGCTGGCTGCTGAAAAGTCAGCAAAAGGTTGCTGTTTTTTTCTGTGCAGACTCATCAGGATTGGAGTAGCCTAAATCCTTTTTTTTCTTTTTATTGAAGTATAGTTGAGTTACAGTGTTGTATTAATTTCTCCTGTACACCACAGTGATTCCGTTATACATATTTACATTCCTTTTCATATTTTTTCCCATGATGGTTTATCACAGGATATTGACTGTAGTGCCCTGTGCTCTACAGTAGGACCTTGTTGTTTATCCATCTCATATATAATAGTTTGCACCTGCTCATCCGAAACTCCCAGTCCATCCCTCCCCCACCCCCTCCCCCTTGGCAACCACAAGTCTGTTCTCTATGCCTGTGAGTCTGTTTCTGTTTCGTAGATAAGTTCATTTGTGTCATATTTTAGATTCCACATATAAGTGATATCCTGTGATGTTTGTCTGACTGACTTCACTCAGTGTGATAATCTCTAGGTCCATCCATGTTGCTGCAGATGGTACTATTTTGTTCTTTTTTATGGCTGAGTACTATTCCATTGTACATATGTACCACATCTTTATCCATTCATCCGTGGATGGACATTTAGTTTGTTTCCATGTCTTGGCTATTGTGAACAGTGCTGCTATGAATATAGGGGGCGCATGGAGTAGCTTAAATCTTAAGTGCTTTCTTTTTTTTTTCCTATTTTTAGATGACAGAGGGAGGTTACAAGTTAGAAACGTAATATTTTGGCAGTTTTGGTCTGATTCTAAACTTCAGTTCACTGGGGAGAAATAATATTACTGCGGAGATGAGGAATGTGTCTAGTGAAAAACCTGCGTTCATGTAGTCCTGTTGATTTAAACTCTAGATTTTATAAGTATCCAACCCTCACTCCCCTCCTCCATGAGATATATATATATATATATATATATATTTTTTTTTTTTTTTTTTTTTTTTTTGCGGTACGTGGGCCTCTCACCGCTGCGGCCTCTCCCGTTGCGGAGCACAGGCTCCGGATGCGCAGGCTCAGCGGCCATGGCTCACGGGCGCAGCCACTCTGCAGCATGTGGGATCCTCCCGGACTGGGTCACGAACCTGTGTCCCCTGCATCGGCAGGCGGACTCTCTACCACTGCGCCACCAGGGAAGCCCCATGATAAATTTTTAAAATGCATTATACTCGTCTGTCAGCCAGGAGTACAGGTGTTACATGAGGAGAGATGTAGTGACTTGGAGCTAGCTGGTAGATTTCTAGAGTGTATGCAATGTGTCTTAAAAAAAAACATGAGTACAGCAAGACGTTATAGGTTTTCGTAGCCTGTGTCTCAGATGTGATAATAAATGATGCCCCTCGGCAGTTTTTTGTTTTTGTTTTTTTTCTTTTTGGCCACCAGGCGCGGCCTGCGGAATCTTAGTTCCTCGACCAGGGATTGAACCTGCGCCCTTGGCCATGAAAGTGCAGAGTCCTAACCCCTGGACCGTCAGGGAAGTCCCTCAGTAGTTTTTTAATTAGAAAAGCTAAGAGTTTTAGTGTTTCAAACTGTTTTGTTTGGTGTTGATTTTTTTTAAACATTATAAACATTAAAAGGAAAAAACGATTTGTATTTATAAAGAATTAGGACTCATTCTTTTTTTTTTTTTGCGGTATGGACCCAGCTGCTCTGCGGCATGTGGGATCTTCCGGGACCGGGGCACGAACCCATGTCCCCTGCACTGGCAGGCGGACTCTCAACCACTGCGCCACCAGGGAAGCCCCAGGACTCATTCTAAAGTATGGATGTCTTCTGGATGAACCCGTCTGGTTCTCTAAGGACCTCGCCCCAGGCCCTTCCAGGGAGCCCCGGGGGAGAGTGGGGTGGGGTGTGTGTGCGCCGGAGCCTCACCACCCAGCCCCATGCACACCTAGGGTCCTGGGACCCTTTGGGTCTCTGCCTTGCAGCTGCGGGGCAGCTGCCACATCCACAGTCGGTGTCTTTGTTCACGGCCAGAAGCAGAGGGAAAGGGTGGTACCAGATGTTTCTGCCCCTTTGATGGCAGAGACAAAGGCTTTCCTCAGAAGCCTCCAGCTGACATCCGCCCCCGTCTCCTGTCAGGACCGTCACAGCTACCCTCCCTGTGAGGGGGGACGCACGTGTCCCCTCCCGTGTCTGCGGGGACTCTGGCTCCACAGTGCTGCCGGCCACCGCGGATGGCCGGATCCTAGTAACAACGGTGGAGGGCGGCACCTCCGCAAGATGGGGTCAGGGATCCTGGAGGATCCGGACGGGAGCGAAGCCCTGAAAGACCGGCCGGCTGTGGGGATGCAGGAAGAGGACCTGGCAGTGGGCGTGGTGGAGACCACCTTGGTGTGTGTAGGATCCTGCATGGGGGTAGATTCTAACTGCAGAGAGGAGGCGTGTACACAGAGTAGGACAAAACGCCCCAAATCACAGGCTACCCCTTGGGGGTTATGCGCATATGACGTTCCCATGCAACTTTTCTTTTGGTGTGGGGGGATTCTCGCCAAGTTTTAAAAGCAAAAGAGTGCCAGCGATTTGAGGACATAGGGATAGTACCCATAAAGATCCAGCTCTCCAGCTTGTTAAAAAAACAAAACAAAAACAAAACCAACCCAAAAAACTGGAAGATCCGCCCACACTGGCTGTTAATTTCCCTGGGGCTACCAGCAGCCAGGACCGGGTAGTAGCTGCTGCGCCTTCAGAGGGGAGCGCCCAGCCACCACCCCAGGACCCCTTTCGAGGGCTGTCTTTTGTATCCTGGTCCCCTACCCTCTGGGTGCTAGTGTGTGCAGCCCCGAGATTCCTGTGCTTAGTTAGGCTCCCCAGGCTTGGCCTTTGACATGTATCTTTGTCCATTTGAGCTGCCGCAATAAAAAAACAAACAAACAAAAACCTATAAACAAGAAACATTGATTTTTCATAGTCTGGAGGCTGGAAGTCCAAGATCCAGCCAGGGGCTGGCAGATTCAGTGTCCGGCGAGGACCTGCTTCCTGGTTCATAGGTGGCATTTTCTTGTATCTTTACACGGTGGAAGGGCAGAGGCAGCTGTCGGGGGGCCTCTCGTATAACAGCACTGAGCTCATTCCTGAAGGTTCCACCTTCATCACCCAGTCACCTCCGCGAGGCCCCACCTCCTTATACCGTCACATTGGGGGTTGGGTTTCAACATGTGAATTTGGGGGGATGGGCACAAGCATTCTGTCTATGACACCATCCCTGAGAAGAGTTTTTCAAAGAGACAGCCCTCGTGATGGGTGAGATCTTCTCTCTTTTACCCGATAGATGAAGCGTTGCGGGGAGCTCTGACTCACCTAAAGGGAAGGTGAGGTGGCCTTGGGTGGGTCCCCTTGGAGCAGCCCCTCTCCTGCGTTGCCCAGCGGCAGCGTTATCTAAAAGAACAGGCGCTGTTTCTTTGAAACAGCAGAAGGCTGGGAACGTCCATTACAAATAAACAGCCATGTGTCTGACAAGCAGGGACACTTTGTTCTCTGTCCAGCAGTTCCTCTTCCTGTTTCTTGATTGCCTATCAGCTCCTGCAGATTGCTTTTCTTCTTTGAAAACTGCAGAATTAAGTCATTCCAGTCATCCCTGTTGAACCGGTGCTTAAATGTTTCCACTACTCATTTGCAAAGGGCAGGTCTGTGCTGTGTTCCTCCTGTGGTATAAGGTGAAAGCTAGCTTTAGACCATAACTTCACTGTCCAGGCTGACTATTTTCCCTCTCTGTTCACCCTTCCCAGAGACGTTGCCTGTTGTGTCGTGACAGACACTGGTATCAGAGGGGAAGAAATAAAGATACTCTTGGGGTTTTATCCTCCAGGAGGTGCTAGTCTTGCTGTGGGGCTGGCAGCAGAAGCAGGGAACCGAAAACAGAGGGTTTGGGGGGACTTCCCGGTGGTCCAGTGGTTAGAACTTTGAGCTTCCATTGCAGGGGGCATGGGTTCCATCCCTGGTCAGGGAACTAAGATCCCGTGCGCCACGTGGCGTGGTCAGAAAGAAAGGAAGGAAGGAAGAAAACGAAGGAAGGAGGGAAGAAAAGGAAGAAAGGAAAGGAAGAAAGGAAAGGAAGAAAAGAATATGAAAAAACCCAAAACCAGAGGATTTGGAGCCCTGAGCGGTGATGTGCCCAGGGTATTCGGGAGGCCAGGAGGTGGCCACTGGGCCCCACGGTGGAAGCGGTGTTGGGGGGTCCTGGTGTGGGACCCAAAAGGATGAGTGGGGTGAGCCAGGCGGAGTGAGTGTGTGCGTGTCAGGGGTAGGGGTGTGAATAGAGGGGACCCAGCCAACAAGGCCTGGAGACAAGGAGGACCATTTCTTCGGGGAGAGAGGACAAAGGCTTCTTAGTTGCAGGCCCGTGATGTCTGGGCAGGGCTCGTGGTGTCCAGAACAAGGCCTGTTCTGCCTGGTCAGGGTGGGATTTGATTGAACACAGTGGTTCCCCGGGCCTGACTGGCTGGCCTCTCACGTTGCTGGTGGAAGAGGCTCTGTGGCAGGTTGAAAGGGGATGTTCGAGCTGTCCGGTTTCCTGTGTTCCCCAGGAGTTACGATGACTGATGCAGGTACTTCGTCCTTTCTCTAGAACCATGGTTCTCAGCTGGGGGTGATGGCTTTTGTCCCCAGCCCCACCCCCACCCTGGGGCACCCTGAGTAGTATCCGGAGACGCTTGGGTTGTTCTGACTTGGGGTCGGGGACGCTGCTGACACCTAGTGGGTGGGGACCGAGAATGCCGCTCCTAAGTGTCCGACGGCGGCCACCCAGTGCACAGGACGATCCAGCCCTGGATGTCTGTAGCGCCGTGGCGGGGAAAGGCGGTGTGGTACCCCATCGTTGGGCTCTCCCGTGTTTTGTCTGCTGGACGTTTGGGTGGTTTCTGTGTTTTAGCTGGTGTGGTTGATGCCAGTATGATCATCTTGTAGGGGCGTCTCGGTGAACAGACCTACACAGGGTTGACTTGAAGGTTATTCTCTCTGTTTCTGCAAGTGGTTGTATTGATCTGTGCATCCGCCCCGTACACAAGACTTGCGGGGGTTAGAAGCAGCCCACCTGTCCATCGACAGGTGAAAGGATAAAGAAAATGTGGTCTATACATACAATGGAATATTAGCGTTAGAGAAGTGTGATCACGTGGACGAACCTCAAGCGCTGTAACCAGACACAGAAGGACAATCCTGTATGATTCCACTTCCACAAGGTATCCGCAGGAGTCACGTTCATGGAAACAGAAAGCAGAATGGTTGGTGCCGGGGCCGGGGAGATGCTTGATGGACATGGAGTTGTGCAAGATGAAGTTCTAGGGGTCGGTTACACACAGTGTAATTATAGAGAACTCTGCTGAACTGTACGTTTAAAAACGGTTGATGGTAAATCTTCTGTGGGGTTTTTAAACCACCCTTTTAAAAAACAAGAGTCACAGGTGCTCCGGTCCTCGCCCAGCTGCTTTCCTGAGGGTGTCCTGGTGTCTTCGTGGGTGCACTGCACTCCTTTGCGGCTCGTGGGACCCACCCTGCCTCTTCTCCGAGGTACGCTTGCTCGCTCGCTCAGGGTAGCAGAGGTGCAGTGGGTGTTACAGGATGACAGGAGTTAGAGCTTATGTAAATGTGGGAGAGGGTCTGTAAGGGAGTTCTGGGGGATCCTGGACGGAAGGAGTGCCTCTGAGAAGCCACGCCCAGCCGGCCGGCCTGGGGAGCTGGCCGGGAGGGTGCCTCCATGCAGCCACCTGTACGTGGGCCTGGGCCAGGCATCTCCTTGTAGGAAGACAGGGGATGCAGAGCAATGGGGTGTAAGAGAAGCTGGAGGCCGCCGGGCTCTTCTGCATAGCTTCCGCCTTCTATCCTTGGACACATTCTCCTTTGGACCCAATCTAACCAACCGTACAGGGATAGAGATTCTAGAAAGCGTAGTTCCTGTTTGAACCAAGAGGACCCAGAGCTGTACCTGTTATAAACACCTGACCTGTGCATGCAGCATACATTTATTTCAAAGGGCCGTCTGGGGAGATGGGGCATGTGTCCTTTTTTTCCCTTTGCTTGATTGCAAAGCCGCAGTATATAAACCATGACATCTTTTAAAGAGGTATTTGTGTCTTAGCCTGAGAACTTAACTACCACTTAAATCATGTTGTTTTTTTTAAATGTGAGAAATGCGGTCTGGGTTTCCACAACATAATCCACTTATAGGTGAAACTTTTGTAAAACGCTCCATGTGTAAATGGCAACTCGCTGTATTTTAGAAGTTTTCTGTAAGGCTATAGTAGCTAATCAAGGGAAAAAGAAACTTTAAATTAGGTTGAGAATAACCTGTAAGAACAGCTAGGATAACTGAGCTTCGGGATTTACTTTTCCCCCAAACAATGTTATTTGAAAGGACTTAGAAACCACTCTACCTAAATAGCTTGCAGTATTGTAAATGAAGCTGTCTCCCTTTACCACTTCAACGTCTGGTTTCCCCGTGTTAATGACCAAGAATGGGGATCATTTGTCACTGAACTTGAGAGTCCAGGAACCTAGCCTGTGCTGTAGTCCTGATTGGAACCCCCACAAATTACAAGGAAAATGATTTGTAAACATACTTGTGTAATACTTCCGAATTTACAAAATATTTTCATAATTGTCTCATTTTTATTCTCCTCTTGGTGCCGGGTTGTAAGACAACCAGCTCTTACCACCGTTGTTTTGGGTGACAAAATTGAGGCGAAGAAAAATTAAGTGACTTTCTCCAAGTTGTGCAGTGACGTGGTAGAGGTGAGTCTTCAGTCCTGGATCCATCACCCCTCATCTCTGTGAAACCTTGCCCGATCCTCACCCCTCCCCGTACCCTGTGCCACTGGGGCCCACGAGTGCCTCCCTCGCTGCGCTTGTCACATGGAATTTATATCCGTCAGGGTCCAGTTGGGAGGCAGAAAGCGCATAGTAATTGGAACAGGGCCTGCTTAATAGGAAACAGGATTCCGCAAACTGGCCACGTACCAAAACACCCCTTAGGTCTTGTCTGTCTGTCCGGGAAGGTTGAGCAGTTACCATAGGGACCGGAAGGGCCCGCAAAGCCTAAAATATTTACCATCTGGCTCTTGAAGGAAAAGTTTGCCAGCCCCTGGTGTAAAGGATTACTAACTCTAAGCAGATTATTACTTATTGTCAACTTACTGAGTCTCGATGAGCTAGGGACTCCTCCGGGGAAAAGAGAGCTTTAAAGAGGGCTGGAGTAGCAGCTGTAAGGACCAGCCACTGCCTCTAGGGCTGAGGCACATTACCTGTAAGGGAGGAGGAAGGAGCTGTGCGACCACCCCCCTCTTACTCCCCACCCTCCCCCCAGTCTGAGATTCAGATCTGCATGGCATGGGTGTGACAACAGAGAAAGTCACTGAGCCCCTCGGGCTAGCTGACAGACAGGAAGCTGTCCGTGCAGCACCTGGCAGGTGGCCAGGGAGCTGGCTGGCACGCCAGCGGAAACCCTGGGAAGCCATCCGAGGGCATGCTTCTAAAACTGGCCGGGAAGCTGCCCACTGGAGTGCTCGTGGAACTTGGCTGTGGAGCCGCGGTGGATTCAGCCACCGCCTCGTCCACAGCAGGAGGCAGAGAGGACAGCAGCCCCTCCAGCGCCCTCTACTGAGGACCCTTCCAGAGGTGCCAGCCCACGAAGGAGAGCTGTCCTCAGGTCCTGCCCCAGTATCACCGCTCGCTCGCTCGGGCGGCGACGGGGGTTTGCAGTTACGAGGCTGGCTGGCGTGGTGTTGGAGCGGGTCGTTCGCACACCTCGCTCCTTCTAGATTGTGACTTACTGGGCAGGGGTGTTCGGAAAATGCTCCCTGAATGTTGCTCACCAGAAACTGTCCCTTTCACGGGTTGGCCTGTGTTCTCTGGAGCGCTGTGCTGTGCTGAGGCTCGGGACTCTGCAGGGTCCTGAGGCCCCTAGACCTTTGCCCCACCTGGAGAAGAGGCACATACCTGGGGCTTTATCCCCCCCGGGGGAGGCCGTAGCCCCTTTGGCTCCGAACGAACACTCCTCCCGGGGTTCTCTGTTGCAGCCAGCCTGGGGTCTGAGCTGCCACTGCTGACCCCCTGTTGCAAATTCCCTTCCCTGAGCAGTCAGCTTCTTTTCTGTGTCTGCTTGGACTTGGGGTTGCTCACTGCAGCCTCCACTGCCTCTGGATCGTCACACGTCTCAGTGACCTGCTCAGCCTGGCTCTGTCGCCTTGTCGGGGCCACACCTGCCTTTCTTTGTCTTGGGGTGGCATGGGATCCAGCCTTCGCTGTAGCCGTGAGGGGCAGGCGTGCGTTAGGATCTTCAGAGCAGACCCTCACGTTCGTACGCGTGGGACTGAATACTGACTGGCTCATCCGAATCCGAATGTATGAGGTGGGTTTTGGTTTCTTAGGATGTTTTGCATGTGGAGGTAGTTATAATTTTTCTTGCTTTTTGATACGTTTTTTTGTCAACCACGAGGAAAGCAGTTTTCTTCCCTAATTGATATTTTATTGGCTTTTTTTTTCTATAAAAACCCACAACAAATGTATGTTAATAGCTTCTTAGATCAAGACAGATTCCTGTTTGCCCATTTCTGCCATCATTGTGCCCCATTGGCAGAGACACAAAAACGGTGATTGAGTATTCAAAGATGCAGAGACATCTGTGGCATGTTGGAGACGTCGGAGCTTTTTTTTTTTTTTTTTTTTGGCGGTACGCGGGCCTCTCACTGTCGTGGCCTCTCCCGCTGCGGAGCACAGGCTCCGGACGCGCAGGCTCAGCGGCCATGGCTCACGGGCCCGGCCGCTCCGCGGCATGTGGGATCTTCCCAGAGCGGGGCACGAACCCGTGTCCCCTGCATCGGCAGGCGGACTCTCAACCACTGCGCCACCAGGGAAGCCCTAGTGGCTGTTTTGAGGATTGGTACACACACAGTTCAATTTGTACATCCTTCCTAATGTATGTACTGAAGAACTAAGAAACCACATAGTCTTGATTCTTTTCTAAACAGGTGTTCCAGTGACTTTCTGGCTTAAAATGTGGAAGCAGCTTTTCCTTAAGAGGATATCAAGTCTGAATACCTTCAAATGTTGATAGGCTGTGACTTCACAGGTCCCACTTCACCGTTTAATATCATAAGCACCACATGCTCACATTTCCATGTTTTTCATGGCACATTCATGGCGCATGATTAGGGAAACTGGAGTGTCATGACCGGCGACAGGAAGGGCCAAGATCAAGAAGTGGTTTTCTTTAGGAAGTAATTCTACTAAAGAACATGGGAGTACAGGTAATTTTATTTTTATTTTTTATTTTTTTAACTTCTTATTTTATATCGGAGTATAGTTGATTAACAATGTTGCGTTAGTTTCAGATGTACAACAAAGTGATTCAGTGACACGTATACATGTATCTATTCTTTTCCATATTCTTTTCTCAATTAGGTTGTTACAGGATATTGAGCAGAGTTCCCTGTGCTACACAGTAGGTCCTTGTTGGTTATCCATTTTAAATATAGCAGCGTGTATCTGTCAGTCCCAAACTCCCTAACTGTCCCTCCCCTCACCCCCCGTTGGTAACCATAAGTTGGTTCTCTAAGTCTATGAGTCTGTTTCTGCCTTTTGTAGCATTTTTTTTAATATTCCACATATAAGCGATATCATACGATATTTCTCTTTGCCTGTCTGACTTGTGTCACTCAGTATGACAATCTCTAGGTCCATCCATGTTGCTGCAAATGGCATTATTTCATTCTTTTTAATGGCTGAGTAATATTCCATTGTGTGTGTGTATATACACACACACACACCACATGTTCTTTATCCATTCCCCTGTCGATGGACATTTAGGTTGCTTCCGTGTCTTGGCTGTTGTAAATAGACCTGCTGTGAACATTGGGGTGCATGTATCCTTTTGGACCATGTTTTTCTCCGGGTATCCTGTTCAAGACCTATTACGTGCGTGACTGCGTCTCCAAATTGCCATTGAGTATGTTCTGTGTTGTCAGGTTAAAAAGAACTACCCCCCATGGAATGTTAAGCTGACACTCGGGATAGCCAGAGCCTCTTCAAATTCATTATCCCACCCTTCCCTGGTTGTACCAAAAAATAACCAACGAACAACTTCACCTCTTCAAAAAGCGTTTATACTCCAGAAATGGGGTGAGGTGGGGTTTCCTTCTTAAGCATGTTTCCGGAGCTACTGTGAAGCCTGAATTCCCCAAATAGTTGATAAAAACCCTCCTTGGGATGTACAAGAAGGGAGACAGGGACCAGTGACTGTGATGGTATGTTCAAGCCTTAACACTCGAGAGGTTTTTGGTTTTCGACGGGCTTCTCGGTTACCAGAGATGCGCTCTCCAATTATTTCACCATTGGATACTTCTCCTGGATGAGTCAGCTCTCTTTTCCGAAACAAGGGAGCTTAAGGAGAATGAGTCAAATAGTTAAATTAAGCAGACTAAGGAGGTGACATCAGTGATCGTCCTGGCTCACAGAAAGCAGTGCTTTCTCATGGCTTGCTCTCCAGACAGCAAAGCTTCCTTTGAGATGGTCGTAACTGATTAATCACGGCTGTGATTCATGGCCTTTGAAATACGATACTGGACTTCACACATCCTTCCTCCTTTCCTTTTGATCTCTGGGCGTCGCGATTTTCCACATCAGTCCAGCTCCACATCTGAGCCCCAGCGGCCGACCCCTTTCCTGTGGCCCATCGATTCTGTCCTTAGACCTTCCTTCCCCGTGTCTAGAGCGCTTGCTTACATTCGTGTTCTCTGCCCTGTGTTGGTTTGAGCCCTTGTTTCTGCCCAGTGCAAAGACAAGAGCCTGCTGCCTTCTGTTCTCGGGCAGAAGAAATTCTTTTCGTGTCAACCTCCAGGAGGAAGCGGCCAGACGCATTTGCTGGCCTAAGAAGGTCGCTCCCCTGCTTCCGTGCTGGCCTTCTGGGGCCCCCACTGCCTCCAGGATACCATGCCAGCTTCTGACTCAAGGTCAGGTTCTTCATCTTCCTCCTTCCGCCCTTATCTTCAGACGCTCCCCAGCCAGAGCTCCGCGCCGGGCCAGGCTGACATTCCTCAGGCCGGCCCGGCTTCCTGCCTCTGGTCCATCTACACATCCAGACCCCCCCGTGGCACGTCCGCCCCCATCTATGCCACCCCTTTCAAGTTGCGCTTCGTGGGCCTCTCTCTTCGTGAAGGCTTTCATCTCCAGCCCCGAGGCCAAGCGAGCCTGGCCCCTCGCGCCCCTGCTGCCCTGACGTGGTTCCTTCCCACGGGAGTCCCGGCTCCCAGGAGAATCAAGGTTCTCCGGCCCCCGTGGATGTCATCCTTGATCATCTGTAACATCCGTTGGATGAAATACAAAAACTTTGTTCCAATGAGACTTCCATTGACTGTTTTTTTTCCCCCCGCTGCTGTTTCCAGAAAAAATGTTTCCATAAGAACAGCAAGGAAATGTGCACATTTGGGGACACTTAGGTCTTCATTGAGGCCCTAAACGGGAGGTTTCCAATGCCAGTGAATACTCAGACCAGAATATTCGTCCTGGCACGTGAACTTGGGACTTTGCTTCTGCCAGTGGCACACGGACAGGCATCATGGGTGTGCAGTCATTTGTTCTTGTGTGCCTGTCTTTTTGTAAACGGGCTTTTTTTCGGAGCTACGGCGAGCGACACTGAGAACTTTGCCTGGTGGCTCTAGGACAGGACTGCCCTGTTTGTGGCCCCCCGAGTGCTGCAGATGTCAGGCAGTTCCCTCTGCTAGTGTGGCAGTGCCAAGCGCTCTCTTGACTCTAAGGCAGGGGACGGTGACAAAACGATCCTGAGTGTCTGTAATGCATGATACGCCGTACAGTGCTGGCAGGCAGAGTCAGTAAGTATCCGGTGAGGCTAGAGCCAACTTCAGGTTTGCCCTTTACCAAGTTCAAGCCTAATTAATTCTTCCTACTGGGATAAGTTTGATGGGGTCAAGAGTACAGACTAGAGGTTTTCAGAACGTCTTCTTTTACAACTATTTTCTCCATGAGCACAATAAACGTCACACAGATGGTTTGTCTTGGCGAGGAAGCCAAGGGGGAGAATTCCCCAGCGTCTTTGTCTCCCAGGCCCAGAGCCGTTTTTGCTGGGATGTAGGTAGAGTGTGGTCAGAACGGGGCAGGTGGGCGCTTCGGAGTGTGGTCTTCATTGGTGCGGGAGCGGCTCAGGAAGTCTTTGCAGATGAGGGGAAGCAACACGACGTCATCAGACTTCGGTGACAGCGCTTGGGGACAGTCTTGCAGAACTTGTGCGTCCGAGGGTTTGTGGGAACGAGACTGAAGAACCCACCAGGTCACGGCCGAGTCACACAGCTTGCCTCCAGGGCGTCCTGCCTTGGAAACCTGTCCTAAGGCCCTTGCAAGTTCCTTGGTCATAGTTGTCTTGCCTGAAGATTTTTCTCGTGAAACTGAAATTCAGAGACGGGTCGTCGTAAGGAGAGGGACGCACGTGCTCGTGCTACTCTCGTTCCTCGCCAGCTCTGCGCGTGTTCGCTTGTTTTGGCTTTTGTGACTCTCACCCCCCTCTTTCTCCACTTCCTGCACCTTCACCCACCCATCTTCTTCCAGATTTCTCCGTGTTGGGGCCCCAGGGTTCTGTCCTCAGCTCTTGGTGGGTCTGTTTTCTGTGTAGGAGGCCTCCGTCCCCATCCCTCCAGTTTTTAAATTCCTTCCGTGGCTGGTCACCCCATGAGCAGGCCACCTCTCCCCGGGTACCCTCCCCTCACCTCAGCCAGCTGCCCACCGACCCTCTGCCCGGACGGCCCCTTGGCCTCCCACCCGGGACGTGCCAAAACGGAAACTCTCCACCACGTAACCTTCACCTTGGCTACATGTGGCTGAGTGTGTAATCTTGGTGGGGTGGAAACTTATTGACGATCTGTTATTATGTGGGGATAAAAATTGTCTAGACTTTGAAACCGGTTGTTAACTGAATGGTTTGCTTCGTATTTTAGTTAGGAGTGCTCATTTTGTTCATGCTGTTGACTTGCGATGAATACTTGCTTTATTAACCTAGGAAAAGTTCAGCCGTCCTTGGGTTCAGGCGGAGACTTTAGGAAACTACCACATGGTTTCAGAGCTGAGCCTGTAAGTTGCTTCGTTTCCAGCTCTGTAACTACCAGAGGAGAAACGTTTACGGCTTTAGTGCTTTGTGAGATTCGGGACGGACTTTTAGGTTAGCCCTGGCAAACGGTCAGAGCAGCGAACTTCCAGACCCGTACACCTCTGTGCCTATAAGCATGCATCTTTTTCACTAGGTTTCCTAGCAGTTTGTAAAAATAATGGCTTTTTGGTGTGAAACAGGGGTTGGCAACTTTTTTTTAATAACAAGCCAAGTAGTAAATATTTTTGGCTTTGTGGGTCAGACTATTCTCTTCTCTCCCATAGCAGTGTATAAACAAATAGCTCTGGTTGTATTCCAGTAAAATTTTATTTACAAAAAAAACCAAACAAAAGGCAGCTGGCTGGATTTGACTCATGGGCCACAGTTTGCCAAGCACTAGTACAGAAAACAGGTTGGTTAATTGATGGACTATTTGATGCTGAGTTGGATTATTACTGTATAGGGAAGACGAGGGTGAGGATTTAAAGATTAAGATTCCTCAGGATAAAAATCATAAAATGCTTTTAAGGAGTCAGGCAATACACATTCATACAGACGTGTTTAACACTGCGTAGGGACTATTTTACATACCCAGCATGGTGTAATAATCTAGGACTGTAATGAAAGGAATCAGATACTGAGTGTCAGCAAGGGTGTGGAGAAATTGGAGCCCTACAGTGTAGAACGTAAAACGGTGCAGCTGCTTTAGAAGGCAGTCTGGCAGGTCCTCACAATGTTCACCATAGCTACCGTACGGCCCTGCCATTCTACTCCTAGGTGTACACCCAAGGGAAATGAAGATGCACGCGCAAGCACAAACTTGTACGCCAGTGCTCACAGCAGCATTAATAGCCAAAAAGTAAAAACAGCTTCAGTACCCATCACCGATGAACGGATAAATAAAATGGGGTCGGTCCATACGATGGAGTTTGCTTCAGCCATAAAAACGAATGAAGCTCTGACACAGGCTACGTCATGGATGCACCTTGAAAACCTGAGTGAAAGAAGCCGGACACAAAAGGCCACCTATTGTATGATTTTGTTTATATGAAATGTCCAGAATAGGCAAACCCTAGACGCCGAGAGCAGATGCATGGTCGCCAGGGGGTGGAAGCATCAGGAAGTGACCACTGACAGGCGCGAACGAGGTTTCTTCTGGGGTTAGGAAACCGCTCTAAAATGGGTGGTGGTGATGGCTGGACAACTCTGTGAATATACTAACAAGCCATTCATTTATCTTTATATGGGTGAATTGTGTGCTCTCTGAATTATATCTAAATACAGCTGTTACAGAAGTAACTAGGTGCAAGATTAATCTATGAGAAATAACTAGTAAATAATAATAATAATAAATCCATCATCAGTTTTTGGAGGAAGGAGATCCAGAAAGTGAATGGGTATTTCTGGCTCTGCTATTTCTGGTGTGTTTCTGAGAGCTCGTGCGCTTTCCCGCCCCTCCATGAATGGTAGACCTTGCAGAGGCAGACCAGGTGAGGGATGCATCCCTGGTCTCCCGCTGGGAATCAGGGCCCAGGTGCGTTCCTTCACCCCTGGGTTGTCCTGAAGCCAGTCTGAGAAAACCTGTGGGTGGCATGTGTCACGGGCATGTTGTATTCCTGGCCGAGTCCTGGAGGCTTGTTTGCTTGTTCGGGAGGCTCATGGGACACACTTCTGTGTTGCAGATCGAAGAAGGAAGCAAAGCTGCGGCAGTGGACAAGTTGCTGGCTGGAGATGAGATCGTTGGCATCAATGACATCAGTCTGTCGGGGTTTAGACAGGAGGCGATTTGCCTGGTGAAGGGGTCGCATAAGACCCTGAAGCTGGTGGTAAAAAGGTAAGACCTGGGCCTCGTGCCTTGTTTACAAACAGAGATGAGCGGGACAGTGAAACCTGGAGTCTGTTGGCTGCGCTGTGTCACTGTGGCAATCGTGATTTGGACTTAAGTCGCGCGCGTGCGTGTGTGTGTACGTGTACATGCATGTACACTTAGGAATCTATCTCTTGGCTAAGGATGAATCCAACATCAAAAATTTTTGAAGTTTTTTCTTTTTTTAAAATTAATTTTTATTGGCGTATAGTTGATTTACAATGTTGTGTTAGTTTCTGCTATACAGCAAAATGAATCAGCTATACATATACAGATGTCCACTCTTTTAGATTCTATTCCCATGTAGGTCATTACAAAGTTGTTTTTTTTTTTTTTTCCAATAGTTACTTATCTTGGCTGCGCTGGGTCTTAGTTGTGGCACTCAGGGTCTTCATTGCAGCACGTGGCATCTTTAGTTGCGGCATGTGGACTTCTGGTTGTGGCGTGCATTCAGGATCTAGTTCCCCAACCAGAGACCGAACCCAGGCCCCCTGCATTGGGAGCGAGCAGTCTTGCCCCCTGGACTACCAGGGAAGTCCCTACAAAGTATTGAGTAGAGTTCCCTGTGCTATACAGTAGGTTCTTAAAAGATTTCTTCTTTTATTACTGTTGACTGTTAATTTTGATTTAAGTGATCTTGAATACTTAAATCTTACTCTTGGCAATATGTAGGTGATTTTCTGGCAGTGAGGAAACTGCTTATGCTCCAAATGATGAAATGTCATTGCCTGTGTTTTACACAAGGTGGCAGGCTACCAGGTTTTGGGGTTTTATGCTCAAATAATGTGATGCATATAGACGTACAGGTCAGCTAGCAGGTGTTTCCAGTGCTGTGCTGAGAGGTCTGAGGGGAGCAAGTGCATATTCCAAGGAAGGAGATTGTGGATAGAAGTTGGGATGATTTGAAGGAGTCAGAAAATGAAGTTGGGCACGTGATGCTTTTACACACAGGCACTAGAACGGTACTACTGGGCAGCATGGAGGTGTTTTGTGACTTTTTTTTTTTTCTTTTGGCCACGCTGCACAGCTTGTGGGAATCTTAGTTCCCCAACCAGGGACTAGGAATCGAACCTGTGCCTCCTGAAGTGGAAGTGCTAAGTCTTAACCACTGGACCGCCAGGGAATTCCAGTGACTGGTTTCATACAGAAATAATTCTCGACCTTGTGTTTTACAGTTGGCTAATTCATAGTAAAGTGTTGACGTGCCCCTTTTAGCAGAATTAGTGCAGTCTTTCCAAGGTTGGCTGTAAATTTTATTTTATTTTTTAAAAATTTATTTATTTATTTATTGCTTATTTTGGGTTGCATTGGGTCTGTTGCTGTGCGCGGGCTTTCTCTAGTTGCGGCGAGCGGGGGCTACTCTTCGTTGCGGTGCACGGGCTTCTCACTGTGGTGGCTTCTCTTGCTGCGGAGCACGGGCCGTAGGCGCGCGGGCTTCAGTAGTTGTGGCACACAGGCTTCAGCAGTTGTGGCTCGTGGGCCCTAGAGCACAGGCTCAGTAGCTGTGGCGCACAGGCTTAGTTGCTCCACGGCATGTGGGATCTTCCCGGACCAGGGCTCGAACCCGTGTCCCCTGCATTGGCAGGCGGATTCTTAACCACTGCGCCACCAGGGAAACCTGGCTGTATATTTTACAAAGTAAATTGACTCAAGGCCTTCAGTTTTTAGTACAGACTTGAAGACATATCCCTGTGGACTTTTTATGTATTTATTTTTGGGGGACCAAAAGAGCATCCAAGGAGGGGGTTCAGAAACGAAGAAGGAAAAAATTTCATTCTTTGCCACATTAATGTAGCAGCCTCATTTCTCAGTGGAATAGGCTGTCCTCCTTGTAAATCAGAAAACTGAAGTCTCAGAATGGCCATTTTGGAGGCTTCTGGGGGAGCAAGGGACATGACGGGTGCCATCATGGTGTATAATTTCTTTGAGGTCGCCTTATTAAGCCTCCTAAGGCAGGACGTGTGAAGTTCTCGCAGGATTCCGTTAGGCTTGGTGGAGTGCTGGTGATGGTGAGGGACACTTGACCCACACAGGGGAGACAGCGGTTATAAACCACCACCTGAAATGTCTCCATTGCGGGGCTGCCCGAGCCCCCAGAACACACAGACGGCTCGTTGGCTTGCTGTCCGTCTCCCCCACAGGGAGAGCGCTGGCTTCGTTGACGCGGTGAGCAAACCGTCTCGCCAGTATGTAGCTTCTTAGCGCAGTGCCCGATGCGCAAGGGCAAATGAAGGGCTTGGACTTGCTGAATTGAATTGATTTGAACTGCACCGGGACGGGCGTCATTGGAGGGCCTGATGGGGACGCTGACACTGAGGTGCTCGTTCAGTACAACCGGTCAGTGTGACATCGGCCAGCCCAGGGCAGGCAGCAGCAAGTAAAACCGAGCCAGCGACACATCCTGGGGGACGGAATCAGGCTGCATGAGTATTTACACCGGTTGCATCTCACAAGGTGAAAGTAAAATGTTGGTCAATGTCAGATCTTATTCTAGGGTCCAAAAAAAAAAAGCAGGTGTGTAATAAAGTTGGTTTAGTAATGACAGCTATAAAGGAGGGAATTTGCACCCCAGTAGAAAGTTGGATGAAAGACGCTCATAGGCAGTTCCTAATATGAGAAATGCACATAGGAAACACGTGTTTAAAAAGACGTTTAACTAGGGATTGACACATGTACTTACAAACTAGGTTTTGATTCTCCAGCTGGCCGAGATCTAATGGAATAGCAGTGCCCATTGGTGCTGAGATGCGGGGAAACAAGTGCTTATTGGATGTAATGCTGATGAGACTTTCTGGTGAGTGGTTTGGCAACATGTGTCAAAAGGCCTATTTTGGACTGAGAATTTCATTTCCTGGATCCTAGATATTCAGCCAAAGGCAATGACTGAAGTGAATTAGGGACCATCCATACTGCAGACTGCTGCTGTTACAAATGCTGACAGCCAAATGAACTTATCTACACAGCAGAAACAGACTCCCAGATACAGAACACAGACTGGTGGTTGCCAAAGGGGGGTGGGGGAGGGGTGGATTCGGAGGGGGGGATTAGCAGATGCAAACTATTATATATAGAATGGGTAAACAACAAGGTCCTACTGTAGAGCACAGGGAACTCTAGTCAACATCCTGTGACAGGCCGTAATGGAATAAAATATGAAAAAATATATATATATGTGTATAACTGAGTCTCTGCTGTACAGCAGAAATGAACACATTATAAATCTATACATCAATAAAATTTTTTAAAAAGAATACAAGTGCTATTACAAAATTAAAAAGTGGTGGCAGCGGGCTTCCCTGGTGGCACAGTGGTTAAGAATCCATCCGCCTGCCTATGCAAGGGACACGGGTTCGAGCCCTGGTCCGGGAAGATCCCACATGCTGCGGAGCAACTAAGCCCGTGCGCCACAGCTACTGAGCCTGCATGCTAGAGCCCGCAAGCCACACCTACTGAAGCCTGCACGCCTGGAGCCCGTGCTTTGCAACGGGAGAGGCCACCGCAGTGAGAGGCCTGCGCACCGCAGAGGGGACTGAGAAAGCCCGCGCGCAGCGATGTAGACCCAACACAGCCAAAAGTAAATAAGTAAAATAAATTTATGGAAAAAAAAATGGTGTCAGTATTTCCTGACATGGAAAGATGCCCCTCAAAGTCCAGTTGAGTGGAACACATACAAGCAGTTATAGAACTGTATAGGCCCCATGAAAAAAAGTTTTAATTTTTAATTGTGGTAAAATACACATAACAAAACTTACCGTCTTATCCATTAAGTGCACAGTCTAAGTGTATTACTTCTCTGATGATAAAAATGTCGAGCTCGTTGCAATTTTTTTTTTTTTTTTTTTCTGTGGTATGCGGGCCTCTCACTGTTGTGGCCTCTCCCGTTGCGGAGCACAGGCTCCGGACGTGCAGGCTCAGCGGCCATGGCTCACGGGCCTAGCCGCTCCGCGGCATGTGGGATCCTCCCGGACCGGGGCACGAACCCGTGTCCCCTGCATCGGCAGGCGGACTCTCAACCACTGCGCCACCAGGGAAGCCCTCGTTGCACTTTTAAAGAGGAGAGGCCTTTGGGGTTCCGTGTGATGTGTGCACAGGACTCAGCAGGAGGTTTGGTCCCCAGGAGGCGGTCAGCTGTGCCCTGTTCTGGGCGGTGCCCCCAGGAGGCTCTGCTTATTGCTCTGTGATCAAGACAGACAGGCTCACCCTAAGGGGTGGGTGTTGGAATGCCGGCTACAATTACTCCAAGAGTGACTTTTTATGCCGCATTTATGAGTACTCAGAGTCACATGTGGGCGTGGGAAAACATTCACTTTGGAACGGGAATTGGGGGGCACACGTCAGCCTTTCTGCCAGCCCCTCTCCTCCTCCCGTTTTGCCGCTCCGGAGAGCGGCCGTATCAGTACTAATCTCTTAGGTTTCCTTTTAGAAACAGGTACCTACTTATGTGTTACACATGAAAATGGGGGTTGGTCCAGGTTCAGTGCTCCGACTCAAGATTCCTCCTGACCCCGTGCGGCTCCACGGTCTGGATACTCTGCTGTGTGTCTAGCAGATCCTCTGTGTGTGGACATTTATGGTGCTTCCGGCGTACAGCAGACAGTGCTGCGGTGTGATGCTTTTGTACACGAGACCCCACACATGTGTGCGTATAGGCCGTCCTGATCCATTCCTAGCGTGGGAGGTTTTGAGGCAGAAAGTGCCGTGCATTGTGAAGTTTGTTTCTGTTGGGTTTGTGGATGTGATAGGTGACAGATGCTTTTATTGTTGAAATGGGCATTCCTGTCATTATGACCAAGGTTGGGCATCATTCCATGTGTTCAGAAGCTTGCTTTTTTGAATTCAAGGAACATAGTTAAGGATCTAAAAACCGGATGATGTGAGTTCTGTTTGGAGTACACACCATGAGAACTGGGGGTAGGACAGAGAAGGCTTGGGGGCCCGGCCCGTTCGCGGTGGAGTGACTGCGTATCCAACAGACTTGTGGGGAGATGGATCAAACTTTGGCTGTGAAGGGTTGATGGGAGCCCTGGTATAGAATCCCACTTTTGTAATCCGCATACCTGGTTTCCCTTTAAGTGAGGGGTATGCAGAATGATTATCTAGTTTACATAGAGCTTAATATTCTAAGTAACACATATAACCCAATATAAGACTAAACCAAGCAGTTGGTCCAAGTGTTTTTTTTTTCAAGCACACTTTTAAAAACAAACTTAGGTGTTTTTAAATTTTTTAAAGGTAATTTTGGATTAAATTTTAATACTGTGTGTGGGTATTATTTTTGCCTATTAGAAAAGTCTGAAACGGTGGTTTTGCCTAGAAATATGAATAAAATTCTACAAAATGGTTAATTAGTTAATACTAGGATCTGTTGCTGTCGTCTGGCACATGGTGAATTACTGTTGTAAGTACTAAAAATGCACATAATAAGGACTTTTAAAACTCCATACTAGGGCTCCCCTGGTGGCGCAGTGGTTGAGAGTCCGCCTGCCAATGCAGGGGACACGGGTTCGTGCCCCGGTCCGGGAAGATCCCACATGCTGCGGAGCGGCTGGGCCCGTGAGCCATGGCCGCTGAGCCTGCGCGTCCGGAGCCTGTGCTCCGCAACGGGAGAGTCCACAGCAGTGAGAGGCCTGCGTACCGCAAAAACAAACAAACAAACAAAAACTCCATACTAACTTACTATTTCCTTATTACAAAGGCACCAGTGAGTGCTTTTAACATGATTTCTCTTAAATCAGTGACGTTTTCTTCTCTATCTAAATCTCACCATTCTCGTGTTTCTTTATCCCTAGGCAACCGCTAATCTGACTTGTATCTCAGAGATTAGTTAGCATTTTCTAACTAGTGTTGTATGTAGAACTCCAAAATGGATCATGTTCTATCTATCTATCTATCTATCTATCTATCTATCTATCTATCTATCTATTTATTTATTTATTTATGGCTGCATTGGGTCTTTGTTGCTGCGCGTGGGTTTTCTCTAGTTGCAGCGAGCTGGGGCTACTCTTCGTTGCAGTGTGCGGGCTTCTCATTGCGGTGGCTTCTCTTGTTGTGGAGCACAGGCTCTAGGCGCGCGGGCTTCAGTAATTGTGGCACGTGGGCTCAGTAGTTGTGGCTCGCGGGCTCTACAGCACAGGCTCAGTAGTTGTGGCGCACGGGCTTAGTTGCTCCGTGGCACGTGGGATCTTCCCGGACCAGGGCTTGAACCCACGTCCCCTGCGTTGGCAGGCGGATTCTTAACCACTGCGCCACCAGGGAAGCCCTGGGTCATATACTCTTAAAAAAAGGGGGGGGGTTAGTTTCCGAAGGCACTCTGTAGTTAATGCATAGACTGAGTCAGCAACACATGAATATCAAATGTTGCCCTACCTGAGGATCACCTAATGATAAATGAGCTGCCCGAACCCTCAACTGCCTGCCCAGCCCAGGCACCTTAAGAAAGGGTGGCTTTTCTGATGAAGATTGGAAACAGCTTAGGGTCCTGAGGGCGAGAGTGGCCAGCGCGGGCTTGGTTTTTCTCGGAGGTTCTGGGAAGAGGCGTGTACGCGCCTCGGTGTAAAACACATACCCGTGGTTTTGTGAACGAACTGGGCATCGTGGATCACATCCTGACGCCCTCTCGCTGGTGACAGCCGCTCGGTGTGCTTGGCTTGCTTCAGCCTGTGCTGCGAGCAGGGCACCCGGCGGCCAGGCGAGGGTGGCGGCGGGCTGACTTCACGAGGCGGTGACGTCTGGTTTCACGGGGCATGGGCACCGCGTATCTTGTCATCGTTTAGAAGCCAGGACTGGGAGAGCGCGATGCCTTAGGAGACAAGGACCCAGATCAGTGTCTCTCCCCAGCCACGTTTCTTTCCCAGACAGGTGAGAGCCAGCACTGCCTTCCTCCCAGAGTTGTGTCGGCTGGAAACAAAGCAGGGTAACAGGAAGCCCCACCGGGTGCATACATGTTCTCCTTTGAGATGTCCAGGTGGTATCCTGGCATCTGCCTGGGAGTCAGAGGAACCGGGCACCAGCAGGGGCAGCCTGGCCGTGCCTCCCAGGCACTTTGTCCTTCCCTCTTTGTTTGGCCAGGGAAGTGCTGCTCGCAGGAAAGTGGGGGAGGATGTGGTAATCTCTTCTGTGTCTGTCTCTCTGTGTACTTGTCGCCTGCACTTTCTTCCCCGGTGTCGGCGCCTCCCTGGAGATGCTGACGGGCAGGTGTGGGATGGATGTGGGCGCTGGTATTCCCCTGAGGGCCACGGGCTCTTTTGCTGGGCGGCCACAGTGCTCAAACCACTGGCTTAAGCAAATGTGCTTGGAGAAGGTTAAGACCCGAAACTGGGTCACTTGAGGCCTTTTCCTGATTAATGCAGGCGTCGGTAAGCCCCTTGCTGTCGGAGATGTGCTGAAGTAGGGGACGCTTCTCGCCCGGTGCTGGGTTAAGGCTGTTGCCGTCCGATGCTGTGAAATGCTCACTAAAAGCTCTGTGTGCACAGCACCGAGATACCATCCACTGTCCTCCGTTCACAGGGAAGTTGTTACCATACGTTCAGCTCCTAAAACATACATGGAAGTTCAAACACTGTAGGGAAAATATCTCTTAACGGTCAGGCCGTGAATCATATTGTATAGCTTGTAATGACTCTTTTGGTCTTTCTTCCACATGTATATGGTAATAGTCCTGTTTACAGCGAACTTCACCTGTCACTTCAT
Source organism: Mesoplodon mirus (assembly GCF_964341445.2). NCBI lineage: Eukaryota > Metazoa > Chordata > Mammalia > Artiodactyla > Ziphiidae > Mesoplodon > Mesoplodon mirus. The sequence continues at coordinate 6,917,826 of NC_138981.1, forward strand.
CGTGCGTGTCACTCTTGAGCCGTCCACTGCTGCGAGCAGTTTTTATGCCAGAGCCACATTATGCATAGGGTTGACGCATGTTTCCTGCCTCTTTGCCGGAGGCCTTAAACCCTTCCGTGACTCTGCTTACGTCCGCTAAGCTTGCCTTCAGGAGGAGATTAACACCCAAGGATGGAGGTTCGCTGCAGGAGGCCGTAAGGGATGGCCACATGGGGTGGCGTGGCGACACATCTGAAGAAAGGAGGTGTCTGGTCTAGGGACGGCACCCGTGCCTGCTAGGAGCAAGTTTGTTGCCCCGTGCGTGGGTTTCTGGACGTCCCTGCGTTGCGGTGAGTTCTGCACCAAGCCGGTGTCGTGCCGGGCTCCCCCCTGCTGGCTCCTTGGAGCTGGCCTAGGGCAGGTGGCTCTGTGTGTGGCCCCAGCATTGATGAGCGCAGGTGTTCCTGAAGCAGCAAGAGGACAGGGATGGATAGGACGTCAGCAGGCTGTATCCTTCCTGCTTTTCCCTCCTCCCCACTTCCTCTCCTTTCTCCCCCCTGCCCCGCCCCCTCCCAAGAGCTCTTCCTGGGGCAGAAACTATGTTCCCATAGAGGGTGTGTGTCTTCCTGGGGATGCTGGTGGGTGTTGCTTTTGGAGGGTGGTCTGAGATTGATCGTTCAAATTTCAGGAGAAAAGTGTCTGTTTTGAGCATTTGCGGGATTGTGGCTGTTTGCTGCTGTGCTTATTTTCTTCTTAAAACAGAGTAGACCCAGAGGTTTATCCTGGACAGATGCCGACTCGTTTGGGCTGTTTGCCACTCTTGTTTTTATGAAATAAAATCAGAAGGGGAAAAAAAAAGCCACATAGAGCAGAATTGTTTTATTTGGGGAAAGGTTGCTTCTATTCAGATGTAGATTTAGTGTATGGCTTAACCAACTGAATCAGTTGAATCTCTAGGTGAGATGTTTCATATTCTAAGCCAAGTAGAGAGTGGTAAACAGTTATGATTTTGTTTTTCATTAGAAGGCATGCAAGTGATGTTGATATAAGTTAATTTGGAAACGCTGATGGTTTCTAATGTATTAAGGCAGGCAGAGGACGTTGCACGTAATTTTGTTTCTATACCCTTACGTATACTTGTACTTAGTTAGGTTAATGGTTGCACATTTGAGTGTCTGGGGTGTCTTTACCGAAAAATCCATTCTGTTTAAATGTAGCCAAGAAGCTGCATCGGTGCCTTTCTGAGAACTGGGGACAAGCACCGTGACCTCGGGTGGTTTGGACAAAGCGTTTTTATTACTGGTAGTGCCGGGTGGGGTAGTGCCCCTCACCCCCCTTTGCAAAACTTCACGGAAAACTAGCCAAGCCACGTGGGTCTGCTCCAGTTCTGCCTGAGTTCATTGTGTGACAGTTCTCCGCGGTCCTTCCTGCTAATGCACCCGGGGAACACCAGAGGCCGAGACAGGCGTGCACTTGCCCTTGCTGGGAGACAGATAAGGGGTGCCCCGGCCTCGTGGGGCGGAACCCTGATGCTTTTATCCCGTGTGAATGCTGTTACTCGGCCCTGGCATTGGTTTAAAATGCAGCTTTGATGTCTTGTATCAGTTTCAGCTATTTAGGTCATTTGGGAATTTTCCTCTTTACCTCTTTCTCCTCGCGTATAAAGGCAGGAGCTCGTGGATGCTTATCCCATTTTATCAAGTGTGATGTCACCACCCACAGCATCGTGTTGTCAGATCAGCGCCGGGGAAAAGAACTCCGCCATTCACAGAGTGGTCTGACCTCTGTTTTTGTTCGTTCACGTAATGTACGTTGGAAGTGCTCCAGCCAGGCGGCTGAAGTCATACCCATAGGTCCTGCCCTCGGGGCGCTGGCAGCGGAGGGGGCTGATGGGCATGGACGGGAAAAGCTCTCACAAGTGGCGCCTCTGGCAGAAGGAAGTCAGGCCGGAGCCGAGCTCAGCAGTCAGGCTGTGCTTTGAAGGCTGAGCCAGCTTTGAGATACAGACGTGGACCTAAGTCAGTGATGCCCGGACCTCCTAGAGAGGCTGGCAGAGCGGATGGGGGAAGGGAGGAAGGGTAGCTCGGGTCTCGGGTCTCAGACCTGAGCTCGCCTCTGAATGACCTTGAGGGCTTGTGCAAACACAGCCGTCCCGGCACAGGCTGTGCCCCGGCGGCAAGATCACAGTATCGCGGGGCGGGGGGGGGGTGTGGGCTTCACTCAGTGGCAATTGGGAGCAGCTGAGGGTGGTGGGGTGAGGGCAGGAGCTGCCAGAGCTGAGTTGCAGGGAGACTGGTGTGGTAGAAGGTAGAGACAGCTCGGGAGAGGGAGAGGCCGGTCAGCATCTGTCCTCTAGAGGCTTGACCGGCACGGGAAGGAAGCAGCAGCTCAGGGCAGGCTTCATTTTGTGTCTGTAGGGTGGTGGTTTTTATGTGTTTGTTTCACTTTTAAAGAATAAAAAGGGTGTTTGCAGTTGTCGCCCTCCTCCAGCCCAGTATCTCGAGGGCCTGTCCCCGCTGTGGGCCTGTCCCTCGGGGCCTCCGCACACCCTCCCTCCCTAAGCTCTGGGGGCTCCTTGCCCGGAACCCACTCCCGTCACCCGCAGGACTCACTGGGGAGCATTTGAGGAATTTTCCAGCCTGCCCTTTATCTGGAAGGCCCCTCCCCACTGCCGCCCCCCCTTGACGCTTGCTTCTAAGATGCCCCAAGCATCACTGTTGGTTTTATTTTCCCCGAGGACTGTTCCCATCGCCAGTGTCGCCTGCAGCCAACACACCCTGTGGTGCCCCCGTCCCGGTGTCCCGCCAGGCCCTTCCCGTTGGCTTCCCAGCCTGCAGGCCTGGTACTGTCAGCCCCCCACCCGCGCTCGTGGGGACCACATGCGGACTGCGTTTATTTTCTGAGGCAGCGCCTGTTGGCTGCGCTGGGAAGGGTTAGGAAAATAACCCGGCGTTCACGTGATTTTTTTTTTTTTTTTTTTTTGAGGGCATTCTGCTGTTTCTCTGAATGAGAAACATTTCATTGAAGCCCTTATTTTAATACTTCCTTTTTAAGAATGAATTTTCTGTATCTAGATCCGTTCTTAATTTTCATTGGTATCCTAGCATTTTTTATATTGGTGATCTAAACCCCTTCCTTTCAAAAAAAAAAAAAAAAGACTACCCAGCATAAAAAATTATTTTTGAAAATTGAAGTAAATTTAGATTAATTTTGGTGTGCACCTCGTGGGAGAGGTTTCAGAGAACCCTCATTAGGGTGAATAATTGGATTTGGAAGCCAGAAAACCCGGTGTTCATAGTCAGCAGCATTGCTTTTCAGTATTTATGTGGAAGAATATTATGCCATATTGAAAATGACATTTTGGAAGAGCGACAGTGGCCTGGAGGAATGCTCACCGAACCAGGCGGGCTGCAGAGAGAAAGGGCCCCGCCAAGTCTGCACGATGCTCTCAGCTGTCTGAAGCGGGGGGACAGAAATGCAGAGATGTTACCCCCCGTTCACCTTCAGATCACGGGTTATCCCCCTTCACTGTCTTAATCGCATTTTAATTTTTAAATGTTTCATGTTTTCTACAATATGCCTATTCTTGAAGATTTCCGAGCAGCGGTAGCCATTTGAATGAAAAGGATTTCTTCCCTGTACACTGGGGTGACCATGGTGGTGACTGTTAGTCTCCCGTGGGCGTGACTTGGACTCAGCCCCGTTGCGTTTCCGGAGCTGGCAGGATTGTGCAGCTGCACACCCAGGAGGGGTCAGCCCCCGCACCCCGGCCAGGTCACGGCCGTTTCCTTCCTGGCATCGCGGACCACACCGCCTTGCCCAGAGGCATGGCCTTGGATGTCTCTGGGCTCAGCCGGGCCGTCCTTCCTCCTCCCGGAAGGGGCGTCCTTGCTGGTCTCCCCAGCCGAGCCGGCTTGTGTCTGACTGCGTGGCCTGCGGACGGGGCGTTCCTTTCACAGCTCTCCCTTCTGTTCCTGTTTGATGTCTGTGGGGGGCTGGTCCAGCTGTAGCAGACATAGCAGACGTCCCGCCCGCCAGGAGAGGAAGGTTCGGGTGTGGTTCGCTGCATACCTGCTGTGTGTGCGTTTCCTTCTGACACGTGTTGGCCCCCTGAGGGGGCAGGGCGGTTAACCCCTAACCAGGTACCACCAGGTACCACGTGGTCCGAGTTCTCCGAGGCCCTCACATCGGGGCATCTTGCCCACCTGTTTTGGCACAGCCTCTGGCCTGTTGCACCCCTCACGGCCCCAGACTTCCAGGGACCCGGGTGGTTTAAAGCCACCTGGAGTGCGTATCTTGTGTGGGAAGAAACACCATCGTCTGTTGAAACGAGAGCCTTAAATCGGCCCCTGCCATTTCTGTTCCATTTGGGAACGCTAGGTGGCGCCAGAGCGTTCGGTCCCCAGAGCTTTCCTGCCCAGCGTGGTCACGGGCTTGTGATGGAGAGACCAGCCCTCAGCCACATGTCCTCCTCCTCTCATCAGAAGAATCCAGTTTTAGCCATCAGAGGGGCTGACAGACAGAAACTGCCTGAACCTTCCTCGATTCCCAGATATGTTCACTGTGCTCTAGGAAAGTCTGAGGACCTGATGAGAGCCACGTATGTAGGAAAATTTCAGTCTCCCCAGGAGCCATGATTCCTCACTTAGAGCTTCTAGGTACCACCCTTTTCACTGTGTTTTCCTTTTTTTTTTTTTTTTTTTTAAAGCTCCAATTAGTACCTTAACTTTGACTATGTCTTCTCGAAGTAGAGGCATATATCTGTGTACAGACATACCTTGCTGTGTTGTGCTTCACTTAATTGTGTTTCACAGATACTGCGTGTTTTGTTTTGTTTTTTTACAAATGGAAGGTTGTAGTAACCCTGTGGCAAGCAAGTCTGTTGGCAGCATTTTTCCAACAGCACTGGCTCACTTTGTGTCTCACATTTTGGTAATCCTCACACTATTTCAGACTTCTCCACTATCATATTTGTTATGGTGATCAGTGATCCTTGATGTTACTAGGGCTCGGTTAATAGTGTTTTTCAGCAATAAAGTCTTTTAAAATTAAGGTATGTACCTTGTGCTTTTTAAGGCATAATGCTATTGCACACCTGGTAGACTATAGTATAGTGTAAACATAACTTTTATATGCACTGGGAAACCAAAAAGTTCACGTGACTAGCTTTATTACAATATTCACTTTATTGTGGTGGTCTGGAACCCAACCCGAAACATCTCCAAGGTCTGCCGGTATATTATCCTTTAAAATAAGAGGAGAAACATTTACTCTTCTCAAAGGGCACGACTGCCCCTGTAAACCAGCTGGTTCCCCACTCATGCCAATTACAGAGTTGAAATATGTTACCACAGGGTGTAAGGCGTTTTCTTTTCCAAGCCTCTTTCTCCTCTGCCTGCAGTTTGTCTAGTTTGTTTCCTTCATTAATTACCTGTAAAGGAAGATGACAGACATTACGGATTGTATAGCACATAAAAAGCCATCTGAAAATGAAATTCACGTGGCCAGAACCTTCCTTACGAGGATTTTGAGAAACTTTATGAGGTACAGTTTTGGTTTTACAATCCCTTTACTTCTGTGGTGTGATGAATTCGTCTGTTTTATGCTTTAGCTCGTGGGAAGCTATCAAAAAGTCAACACATTCCACATTTTGCCACCCGTGTATTTCTCCTCGTTTCTGAACCATCAGAAGGTTTTTTTTTTTTTTTTGCGGTACGCGGGCCTCTCACTGTTGTGGCCTCTCCCGTTGCAGAGCACAGGCTCCGGATGCGCAGGCTCAGTGGCCATGGCCCACGGGCCCAGCCGCTCCGCGGCATGTGGGATCCTCCCAGACTGGGGCACGAACCCGTGTCCCCTGCATCGGCAGGCGGACTCTCAACCACTGCGCCACCAGGGAAGCCCCATCAGAAGGTTTTTGTTATAAATGCTTTCTGGGTTTTCTTTAATATTCGTTGTTGCATAATATTCTTTAATTTTTTGCCTGTTGGAAGAATGTTTGATCCCCGTCAGGTACTTAGAGGCTCAGTTGAACCCTTTCTCCAATCTTCATTGGGCTGTCAAGTGTCCCTGGTGAGGTTAGATCCGTCTTAAATTGCAGGAGGAGGAGGGGCGAGCATGGGCGGTGTGCTCATGCAGCAGCTTTCCCCTGGAGGCCCTGTGATTTTCCTACAGCGGGGGCAGGGATTTCCAACTGGACATGCTTTTTTTTTTTTTTTTTTTTTTTGCGGTATGCGGGCCTCTCACTGTTGTGGCCTCTCCCGTTGCGGAGCACAGGCTCTGGACGCGCAGGCTCCGGACACACAGGCTCAGCGGCCATGGCTCACGGGCCCAGCCGCTCCGCGGCATGTGGGATCTTCCCGGACCGGGGCACAAACCCGCGTCCCCTGCATTGGCAGGCGGACTCTCAACCACTGCGCTACCAGGGAAGCCCTGGACATGCTTTTTCATACCTGGGCAGGTGTGGTCAAAAACCTAATAAGCCACCCATGGATGGTGGGGACGGTGGAGGGGGGCAGGGAAGGCTCCTGCCACGTTCAGAAGCCCTGGCAGGAATGGACAGGAGCCTGTTGGTCTTAGGGCGTGGTGATTCCCACGACAGGAACCCTTAGATGACTTCGGACGCTCTGGGAGGCTCAGAGGAATACGTGTCCACCAGTCCCCGTTAACTACAGGGTAGCTGTGTGCACTTAGTTAAGTGAGTGAATAAATAAATGCAGTCAAAACTCTGTGGGACCCAGCTCAAGCTTTTCTGCAGCCCAGCGCCTTCTCCTCAAAGAGGCTAAGGGCCTGTGCTAAGTTGCACTGACACCGGACAGACAGAAGATGCTGCTGTGTCTTGGGGATGGGGCAGCGGGGGTCGTGGGCAAGATTCATGTACTTACTTAGAATAAATTTGGAAGCCTAAGGGCTGGTTCACATTCTGGAGCCTGTGATTCTCACCCGGGGATGTTCTCCGGTAACGAATCTGTACAAAGAGCGTTGGTGCCCAGATGCAATGGGAAGCACCTGACGGCAATGCAGTAAATCACCCAGGAATCGTTTCTGCCTCTCGCTCCTTTCTTGGCCTGAAGTTGTCCTTGGTGTGAAGTCCCTGAGTCATCTGCATCCTTTTTCAGGAGGAATGAGCTGAGCTGGAGGCCGCACTCCTGGCACGTCACCAAGTTCTCCGACAGCCACCCCGAGACATCGGCATCTCCATTCCCCTCTGCCAGCTCCTGCCCTTTGTGGCCAGGCCAGCACCACGCCAGGTAGGCACGCCTTTCCCGCCGGGATGGGAAGCTGGTTTCACTTTCTGCCACACTCATGACTTCCCTGCCTTGTCGTAATGGTGCATTTCTCGCTTTATTTTAGTTTTTGTTGAGGTACAGTTAATTTACGATATTATTCATTTCCGGTGTGCAACATAGTGATGCAAAATTTCTATAGCTTATACTCCATTTAAAGGTATCCTAAAGTATTGGCTCCGTTCTCTGTGCTGTACAATATATCCTTGTAGCTTCTTTATTTTATAGTTTATACCTCTTCCTCCCCTACCCCGACCTTTCCCCTTCGCCCTTCCCTCTCCCCACTGGGAACCACTAATTTGTTCTCTATGTCTGTGAGTCTGCTTCTGTTCTGTTATATTCATTTGTTTGTTTTTTTAGATTCCACATATAACTGATACCATACAGTATTTGTCTTTCTCTGTCTGACTTAGTTCATTAAGCGTCATACCCCTCTAGGCCCATCCATGTTGATGCAAATGGCAAAATTTCATTCTTTTTTATGGCTGAGCAGTATTCCATTGTGTGTGTGTGTGTATATATATATATATATAATATATACCAATCTTCTTAATCTGTTCATCTGTTGATGGACACTTAGGTTCCTTCCATATCTTGACTCCTTGTAAATAACGCTGCTAGGAACATTGGGGTGCATGTATCTTTTCAAATCAGTGTTCTCATTTTCTTTGGGTCTATACCCAGGAGTGGAATTGCTAGATCATATGGTAGTCCTATTTTTAGTTTTTTGAGGAACCTCCATACTCTTTTCCACAGTGGCTGCACCAGTTTACATACCCACCAATAGTGAACAAGTGTTCCCTTTTCTCCACGTCCTCACCAGCAGTTGTTATTTGTTGTCTTTTTGATGACGGCCATTCTGGCACGTGTGAGGTGATACCTCATTGTGGTTTTGATTTGCGTTTCTCTGATTAGTGGTGTTGAGTACTTTCCATGTGCCATCTATATGTCTCCTTTGGAAAAATGTCTGTTCAGGTCTTCTGCACATTTTTAAATCAGGTTTGTTTTTTTAGATATTGAGTTGGATGGGCTGTTTATATATTTTGCATATTAACCCCTCATTGGTCATATTCATTTGCAAATATCTTCTCCCATTCAGTAGGTTGTCTTTTCATTTTGTCGATGGGTTTCCTTTCCTGTGAAAAAAAAAAGGCCTTTAATTTTCGGGACTTCCCTGGTGGTGCTCTGGTTAAGAATCTGCCTGCCAATGCAGGGGACACGGGTTCGAGCCCTGGTCCGGGAAGATCCCACATGCAGTGGAGCAACTAAGCCTGTGTGCCACAACTACTGAGCCTATGCTCTAGAGCCCGCGAGCCACAACTGCTGAAGCCCACGTGCCTAGAGCCCGTGCTCCACAACAAGAGAAGCCACCACAATAAGAAGCCCGTGTACCGCAAGGAAGAGTAGCCCCCACTCACCGCAACTACAGAAAGGCTGCACACAGCAATGAAGACCCAACACAACCATAATTAATTAATTAATTAATTAATTTAAAAAGCCTTTACTTTTTTTTTTTTTTTTTTGTGGTATGCGGGCCTCTCACTGCTGTGGCCTCTCCCGTTGCGGAGCACAGGCTCCGGACGCGCAGGCCCAGCGGCCATGGCTCACGGGCCCAGCCGCTCCGCGGCATATGGGATCCTCCCAGACCGGGGCACGAACCCGCATCCCCTGCATCGGCAGGCGGACTCTCAACCACTGCGCCACCAGGGAGGCCCGCCTTTACTTTTAATTAGGTCCCATTTGTGTATTTTTGCTTTTCTTTCCTTTGTCTTAGGAGACAGATCCCAAAACATATTGCTACAGTTTATATCAAAGAGTGTTCTGCCTATGTTTTCCTCTAGGAGTTTTATGGTTTCTGGTCTTAAATTTAGGTCTTTAATCCATTTTGAGTTTATTTTTGTGTATGGTGTTAGAGAGTGTTCTAATTTCATTCTTTTACATGTCGCTGTCCAGTTTTCCCAGCACCACTTATTGAAGAGGCTGTCTTTTCTTCACTGTATATTCTTGCCTCCTTTGTTGTGGATTAATAGACTATAAGTGTGTGGGTTTACTTCTGGGCTCTGTATTCTGTTTCATTGTTATATGTGTCTGTTGTTGTGCCAGTACCATATTGTTTGATGACTGTAGCTTTGTGGTATAGTCTGAAGTCAGGGATTGTGATACCTCCAGCTCTGTTCTTCTTTCTCAAGATTGTTTTGGCTCTTCAGGGTCTTTCATGTTTCCATGAAAATATTAAAATTATTTATTCTTGTTCTGTGAAAAATGCCCTTGGTGTTTTGATAGGGATTGCATTGAATCTGTAGATTGCCTTGGGTAGTATAGTCATTTTAACAGTATTCTTCCAGTCCATGAACACGGTATAGATTTCCATCTGTGTATGTCATCTTCAGTTTCCTTCATCAGTGTCATACAGTTTTCTGAGTATAGGTCTTTTACCTCCTTGGTTAGATTTATTCCTAGGTATTTAGTTCTTTTTGATGCAGTGGTAAATGGGATTGTTTCCTTAGTTTCTCTGTCAGATAGTTCATTGTTAGTATGCAACACGTTTCAATCAATACAAAGATTTTGTATCCTACAGCTTGACCAAATTCATTGATGAGCTCTAATAGTTTTTTGGTGGCATCTTTAGGATTTTCTATGTACAGGAAGTCCCCTACATATGAACGAGTTCTGTTCTGAGAGCACGTTTGTAAGTCCAGTTTGTTAAGTCCAACAAAGTTAGCCTAGGTACCCAACTAACACAGTCGGCTATATAGTACTGTACTGTTTAATAGGTTTATAATACTTTCCACACAAAGGATACATAAAAATAAACAAACACAAAAAATAAACTTTTAATCTTACAGTACAGTACCTTGAAAACTACAGTAGTCCAGTACAACAGCTGGCATCCAGGGGCTGGCATTGAGTGAACAGGCCAGAAGAGTTACTGACTGCAGGAGGGAGAGGAGGTGGGAGATGGTGGAGTTGAGGGATCGTCAGCAGTAGGAGACGGAGGACACGCTGCCATGTCACTCACTCCTGACGTTGATGGCACAGGTGCTGGTTCCTTGCTGGATTCAATTCTATCGACCCTCTTGAAAAAACGATCCAGTGATGTCTGGGTAGTAGCACTTTTTTTCTCATAGATGACACGGTAACACTGGATTGCATCCTGAACAGCTGCTGCAGCCTTTGTGTACCGTTCTATGTTCGGGTCCTGTGCCTCAAAAACTAATAGTGCCTTCTCAAATAAAGAAAATTCCCTCGCCATTTCCTGCATCGTGAATCTCCTCGGTTCTTCAGCTACTTCTTCTTCCTCTTGTTCCTCTTTGTCCTTTCTCTGGGCCTCCAGTTCTATCAGGTCTTCATTAGTAAGCTCCTCGTGTTACACAGCAAAGAGTTCAATGAAATCATCCTCTTGCAGATCTAGCTTGAAATAAAGATCCTGTACTACTGTACCCTACACAGTACCGTACAGTACACAGAAGCACAGCCACTTGTAGAGGATGCACGCACGTGACAATGTACCAGACACGTGAATTAACTTACGTGATTGGACAGGCGAATGCATGTTGCCGTCTTTGAAAGTTCTCAACTTGAAGGTTCGTATGTAGGGGACTTGCTGTATAGTATCACGTCATCTGCAAGCAGTGACAGTTTGACTTCTTCCTTTCCAGTTTGGATTCCTTTTATTGCTTTCTCTTTGATTGCTGTGGCTAAGACTTCCAAAAGTATGTTGAATAAAAGTGGTGAGAGTGGGCATCCTTGTCTTGTTCCTGATCTTAGAGGAAATGCCTTCAGCTTTTCACTGTTGAGTATGATGTTAGCTGTGGGTTTGTCATAGATGGCGTTTATTATGTTGAGGTACGTCCCCTCTGTGCCCACTTTGTTGAGCGTTGTTATCATAATGGATGCTGAATTTTGTCAAAACCTTTTTCTGCATCTCTTGAGATGATCATATGGTTTTCAACCTTCAATTTGTTAATGTGGTGTATCACATGGGTTGATTTGTAGATATGGGACCATCCTTGCATCCCTGGGATAAATTCCGCTTGATCATGGTGTATGATGCTTTTAATATATTTTTTGGATTCAGTTTGCGAATATTTTGTTGAGGACTTTTCATGTATGTGCATCAGTGGTACTGACCTGTAATTTTATTTTTCTGTGATATCTCTGTCTGGTTTTTGTATCAGGGTGATGCTGGCCCTGTAGAATGAGTTCAGAGCATTCCTTCCTTTGCAATTTTTAGAATAGTTTGAGAAGGAAAGGCATTAGTTCACCAGATGAAGCCATCTGGTCCTGGACTTTTGTTTGTTGGGAGTTATTTATTTATTTATTTTAGATTGAGTTTCATTACTGGTAATTGGTTTGTTCGTATTTTCTACTTTCTTTTTTTTCTTTTTTGCGGTACGCGGGCCTCTCACTGTTGTGGCCTCTCTCGTTGCGGAGCACAGGCTCCAGACGTGCAGGCTCAGCGGCCATGGCTCACGGGCCCAGCCACTCCGCGTCATGTGGGATCTTCCCGGACCGGGGCACGAACCCGTGTCCCCTACATCGGCAGGGGGACTCTCAACCACTGTGCCACCAGGGAAGCCCGTATTTTCTATTTTCGGTCTTGGGAGATTGTCCTTTCCTAGAAATTTGTCCATTTCTTCTAGGTTGTGTTTCTGTGGTATTAGTTATAGCTTTTTTCATTTCTGATTTTATTGATTTGGGGCCCTCTTTTTTTCTTGATGCGTCTGGCTAAAGATTTATCAATTTTGTTTACCTTTTCGAAGAATCAGCTTTTAGTTTTTTTGATCTTTGTTAATGGTTTTTTAGTCTGTATTTCATTTATTTCTGCTCCAGTCTTCATGATTTCTTTTCTTCTGCTAACTTTGGGCTTTGTTTCTTTTTGTAGTTCCTTTAGGTATAAGGTTAGGTTGTTTGAGTTGTTTGTTTCCTGAGGTAAGCTTGTATTGCTCTAAACGTCCCTCTTAGAACTGCTTTTGCTGTGTCCTATAGGTTTTGGATTGTTGTGTTTTAAATAGCGTCTTTCTTGACCTCAGAATGATGTTCTTTTTCTGATGAGAAAAGGCCGTGGACACCCCGTTACTGGTAGGATTCTAAATTTTTTCACTGAGTAGGCAGGTGTATAATGCTTGAAAACAAAAAATAAAACACCAAGAGAAAGGACAAGCTAGTGTGCTTCCTCATTTATGTTGTCCAGCTGATAAATAGGAGCCTGGAGACTTCCCTTTCTGGCTGAATCCCTTTGGGCCAGCCGAGTGGGATGGCTGTCCGCATCACCCACGTGTCCACAGCCACCACATTACTTATTGCTGGGCAGGTTTTTTGGCCAAAGCTCCCCAGGAAATTCTGTTAAACACCAGCACTGTCTCCCCAACCCCCAGGTTGCTGTGTGGAGGTACAGGGGAAACCAGGGGGCTTCACAGCCCATGTGCCAGGCCTGGTGGTTCCTTGGTAACTGTGAGAGAGAGGATGTTAGAATGGTGAGCTGGTGGAAGTGGGGTGTGTTTGCTGGTCAACCTGGCTTCTCTGGAGCCCACATTTTGGGGTCAGAAGGGCTAATGCAAGGCAAACATGGTACAACACCATGGATGTTGTTGGCTTGGAGATGTTCCTCCTGGCCTCATGGAGCTGTCCAGTCAGCTGAGGTTAGTGGCCAGTGTCCTCACTGGTCTATTAGAAGGATGATGGTAACAGCAGTAGTGTGGCTGTGGGGCGTGTACACAAGTGCATGTGTGAGTGTATATGTGTACCTCTGTGTGTCTGTGTGTGTATCTCTGCGTGTGCGCATATTTGTGGTGTGCACGACTGTGTGTGTCTGTGTGTGTGTTTGGAGCTAACATAACTATTTCAAAATCAGTTTTTGGCTGTTAGTAAATACTGGTCTGCTGTGAAGGAAATAGGTGTTAAATACAGTATTACCTATTTCAAGCCATAAGAGATTATAATAGTTGGGAGTCCAGGGTATTTTTGAAAAACCAGATTCTCCTCCGTGTGGTAAAACTTAAGTAAAAAGTGGGCCTTATATTTCATTAAGCCCATTTGGCGGTTTCTTGATTAAAGAAACACATATGCCCTGTGGAAGAAGTGCTTAGCTTTGTTTATATCTGCTTGGACTTAGAATCTCCTGGAAAAGTCCCCTCAGGAACACTGCTGGGAGGATGGGGAAGAACATGCTCCATTTCTGCGAAGGGTGCCTGGTCTGTCCTCTGAGGTCGTGGCGTGGAATGGTCATTGCCTCCCTCACGTGACTTAGCTAGCTCACACTTTTGTGTCCTTGCCCGGGTCACACTTTCTTTTTCTCATCCCGGTTCTCCTCGAACCTCAAGCAGCCAGTTTTTTTCTTGGAAGTGTGACTGTTCCAGCTTTGTTGAGCTTTAATGAAAGCACTTAACATGCCTGGATAAATGGTTTCATTATTGAGAGCTTTAAGTGTGAAGTAGTAGCACTATGTCTAAAAAAAAAGTACATACGTTAGTCTTAAAATACTTTATTGCTAAAAAATGCTAATCATCATCTGAGCTTTCATTAAATCACAGGCATACCTCATTTCAAAATGAGGTATGCCTGTGATTTAATATCCGGGTTTGGAAAAGTCATGTGATCTCTGAACTTGCCTTTCTAAGTTAAAGATCATTCTCTCTCTTTTTTTTTTGTTTTGCGGTACGCGGGCGTCTCTCCGCTGTGGCCTCTCCCGTTGTGGAGCACAGGCCCGGCAGCCATGGCTCACGGGCCCAGCCGCTCCGTGGCATGTGGGATCCTCCCGGACCGGGGCACGAACCCGTGTCCCCTGCATCGGCAGGCAGACTCCCAACCACTGTGACACCAGGAAAGCCCAAGATCGTTCTCTTTTGATGGCTTTCTTTGTGTTAGCAGTCCGTAGTATGAATCGTTTCCTGCACTCAACCAGGGGTCCACAAACTCGTCTTGCAGGGGGCCAGACAGGATTGATACCTCAGGCTGGTGGGCCGGTGTCTGCCGCCGCTGTGCGGCTCTGCCCTTGGGAGCAAAGCACACAGCCATGACCGAGTTCCCGTCAGACTCGAGTTATGAGCGCTGAAATCGGAATTTCGTGTCATTTTCATGCATCAGGAAGTACTCTTTTGATTCCGTGCCCCGCCCCGCCCCCATTAAAAAACTCTAAAAGCTGTCCTTAGCCCATGGGCTGCGGTTTGCTATCTGCGACACTGAACCAGTGATTGAGGACCAAGGTGTTCACAGGGGCATTGCCTGCTGCTGCCTGGTCCAGCCTGTGGGTGTTGAGCTGAGAGATGTACCGCAGCGTGGAAGGTTTTCTGTTTGGGGACAGCATCCTGTGGGTAGGGCTCGGCCCTTTCAGCCTGCCCTCGGAGAGCTGCTCTTTGACATGGGAAAACTTAGCTGTGCCGCACCCAGGGGTCTTGCTGCAGGAAGAGTGGTTGCCTTCTGCCCAGGGCCAGCCGCTCCTACGTGCATAGTCTCATCTTGCCCTTTGCTGCAACGTGACTCTAAAGCACACTGTTGCCTGTGGTTCTCGTTTCCTAGCTCCTCGTCCCAGGACCTGTCGAGCGGCCTGTGGGAGCAGACACATCTGCAGCGCGCCTCTGACCACTTCAGCTCCCTGGGGAGCGTGGACAGCCTGGACCAGCCTGCCCAGTCCTACCCGTCTGGGCGCCTCTCGGCTGCCAAGTCCAACAGCAGCATCGACCACCTGGGCGGCCCGAGCAAGCGGGACTCCGCGTACGGCTCCTTTTCCACCAGCTCCAGCACGCCTGACCACACCTTGCCCAAGGTGGATGCCTCCTCTGCCGAGAACATCCTCTACAAAGTGGGCCTTTGGGAGGCCTCCACCGGAGGCAGCGACCGGCAGGGCCTGGCTGCCGGCGACCCTCAGTGTGTGGACGAGAGGCTCGGGGGCTTCCCCCCCAGGGTCCCCTGTGATAGCAGCAGGAGCCCCAGGCCCGAGGACAGTCCTGAGCCCAAGCTAGCTGCTTCCGGGAGGTCCAGTTTTGGGCCGGTCTGGTATGTGCCCGATAAGAAGAAGGCCTCTTCGTCCCCTCCTCCGCCCCCTCCCCCTCTCCGCAGTGACAGCTTTGCGGCCACCAAGAGCCACGAGAAGACCCAGGGCCCTCCATTCTCAGAGGCGGCCACCACGCAGCAGCCTCCGGGCCTGACCCGCGCTCAGTCCCACAGCGACTGGAGACCGGAAGCGGCCGATCAGCCGCAGAGACCAGCGCGCCTGGGCGACGGGAGGAGAGCCGGCAGCTCGGGCTGTGCGCCGGCTGTGCCCCTGGACTGCGGGTGGCCGCCCTGCGACAGCGGGGCCAGGGCCCTCCCGGGGGCCCCCAGCCGGCTCCAGGCCTCCCTGTCCAGCACGGACGTGCGCTGCCCGCAGCCTTTGCCTGCGTGCCAGCACCCGCGCCATTCCAGCGACGAGAGCCCCTTCTTTCACGAGGGGCCCAGTGCGGCCACGTGGCTCAAGGAGCAGCCGCCTGCCGAGCGCTTCCCGGATGACAGCCCCGCTCCGGTGGGGTGGCCCAGCGCTGGCGACCAGAAGGGGGACTATGGCGTGCAGAGCCGCTACTACTGCGTGACCTCCAGGCGCGGCCCGCAGGGGGGCGCCCCGGCCGCGCAGCCCCGCTGCTACCCGCCCCGGCTCGAGGGCGCCCGGCAAAGGGGGAAGGTGGCGCCGGCGGACAGGGAGGCCGGGGGCCACTGCGAGGGAGCCGAGGAACCGCCCGGGGCCGGCCTCGTGGAAACAGCGAGTGTGAAGAGGGTCGCAGGCGGCTTCGCGTGGGCCCACGGGGGCGGCGAGATCTGCCCCCTGCAGACGCCCATGCTGCACTCGCTGACCCAGGAAGGGGCGCGCCGGCCCGAGGCCGGCCACGAGGGCGCCCTGGAGAGGACCCCGCCCGAGGCCCCGGCGGGCAAACCCATACGGAGGAGCGACCGCTTCGCCACCACCCTGAGGAACGAGATCCAGCTGCGGCGAGCCAGGCTGCAGAAGAGCCGGAGCACGGCAACCCTGGCCGGCGCCGCGGAGGAGGAGGAGGCCGCTGCCGAGGCAGAGGCGCGCGGCTGGGGGGTGCAGCCGGCAGGGGGCGCCCCGGAAGCCGCCTTCTCCAGCACCTATAAGGACCACCTGAAGGAGGCGCAGGCCCGCGTCCTGAGGGCCACGTCGTTTAGGCGCCGCGACCTGGAGCCCAGCCCGTCGGACCCCGACACCCTCCCTCGCGTCTGGGAGGCAGCCCCGGCCAGGCTGCCCTCGAGCGCCGGCGGCGCTCTGCACGCCCTGCGCATCGCAGGCCGGAGGCGCTTCACGGCCGAGCAGAAACTGAAGTCCTACTCCGAGCCCGAGAAGATGAACGAGGTGGGGCTTGCGGGGGATGACGGCCCGCGCCAGCGCCCCGCACCTCCCGACGAGACCGTGCGCACCTTTGCCGACAGGTGGAAGTTTTTTGAGGAAACCAGCAAGCCCGTAGGCCAGCGGCCGGGGCTGAGGCCGGCACCCTGTGGGCTCCCCAAGGAGAAGCCGGAGAGGCCTTGGACAGCGGGCCCCGGCAAGGAGGGAGAGATGGGGAGATCAGACCCGCCTCAGAGGCTGGGAACCTTTGCAGAGTATCAAGCCTCCTGGAGGGAACAGAGGAAAGCCCCGGAAGCCAGGAGTTCTGGGAGGTACCACTCGGCAGACAACATCCTGGACGTGGGTCTGGACCAGCGCGAGAGGCCACAGTACATCCACGGAAGGTCCCGGTCGTCGCCGTCGACCGACCTCTACAAGCAGGTAAGCGTCCTGCAGGGAGCCAGCACAGAGCCTCCGTAATTCCATCTTAAGGCACGTATATAGGACAGCCCCAGAGTATCATGGCCCATTGCCGCTGTGACACGTGTCCAGCTGTCTGAGCGTTTCTGTGCACCAGCTTTTCTAGTATCAGCACAAAGCGGATACACCCATGACAATTGCGAGTGCCCTGTTTGCACCCACATCTCGAGTTCCCAGCCTCCTCGTCGGCTGTCGCCAAAGCGGTCTTTCCCTTTGATTAGCTTGCCCTTGATACAAAGGGAAGAAATTGGGGGAGATGATAGAAGATGGCAAGCTCTCCTCTGAAATTACGAGCGGTGCTTTATAGCAAGGCCTAAGACAACACAAGAGAGAGTTTCAAACATTGATGTTACTTGATGCTATTAGTATTCTTCTTAGTCCATTTCTTTGGTCAAATAGTTTTAAAGGTTGTTCTGGGGCAAATGTAATGGAAAATGCGGTGCGGTAAACTATTTCACTTTTTTTTTTTTTAAGTAGGAGTTTTTGTTTTTTTTTTTTTTTTTTTTTTGCGGTACACGGGCTTCTTACTGCTGTGGCCTCTCCTTTTGCGGAGCACAGGCTCCAGACGCGCAGGCTCAGCGGCCGTGGCTCACGGGCCCAGCCGCTCTGCGGCATGTGGGATCTTCCTGGATCGGGGCACGAACCCGTGTCCCCTGCATCGGCAGGCGGACTCTCAACCACTGCGCCACCAGGGAAGCCCATAAGTAGGAGTTTTGATGGTGAAAGTTGATGGGAAGCTTTCTGTAAAGCTGCATATTTGTATCCATACCTCAAAGCCCATAGTCAGTCTTCCTCTCCCACTCTCTCTGCTTTGTTTCCCCTTCCATCTGCATTTGTACATTTCAAAGAACAGATTTCCTGCAGCATCAGATGGAGGTTCTTTTAAGAAAAACCAGTCATCGGTTTGTTACACAATAATGAACATCCGCGTGTGGAGATAGGTGCAGGTTTCTGTGTGGGCCCCTGGTGCAGAAAGGCCTGCAAACACCGCGACCGCGTGCCCATGCCCCGTGCACTGTGACCTCTGAGAATTCCATGCTTGCTCGGTCAAGAAACAAGGCTCCCAGACTCCAGGTCCCGGGGCTTGAGGTTTCGCTGCAGGGAGCCGTGACCAGCTGGGTTTGGTTTGATTAGGGTTTGGCGGCCAGTGTGTCACACAGGTTTATGACCCTCACGTAGCAGTTTTGCTTCCTGCCCAGAGCCAAAGGGGAACGCACGGTCTTGTTGAGTCATTTTGATGAGACGCTTTGGAGAGCCGAGCTCGCGGGTCCTGTGGCCGGCTGACGGCAGGCGGCGTCACTGCCTTCGTGGTGCGGGCTCACAGGGCGAACCCACAATGAAGGGTTCGTGATCACAGAGGTCTCGGAGGCGGCAGCTTGATGACCGGGTGTCTCCTTGTGCCACCCTTGGCAGGAAGCTTCTGTGGAAGTGCGACGGCAAACAGAGGACCCCGGTGCGCGCAGAGAGCTTTCTTCCTCAGTCCAGGCCGAGGAGGGATGCCCCACCCCAAGGTAGGAGACTCTGCACTTGGGGTTACTAAGAAGTCATCTTGGGGTGGGCTGCATTATGGTGGGTGAGTGCTTGGGTATCTGGTTTCCGCCAGTCCTGAAGTGGCCACTAACCAGGTTCAACTTCCAGCGTCCCCAGGACCAAGCCCTCAGCCCTACACCACTGCCGGCGGGAGAAGCATCCCCAGGGCGGGGACGCTCTGAACGCCATCGTGGCATTTTTGGTTCTTAAAACAGCTGCTGTGTTTTCCGTACAGTCAAGTTCTTTATGTTCACAGAACGAGAAACCCAGTGTAGTGGGCTTGAATGACATGCTTTATCCAGACGGGACGCTTTAACATCGAGGGCACAGCTGGGTTGCTGGGTCTGGAAATCCAAATTGTCTGGAAGGATTGTTAGTCAAAGGACTAAGGCAAGCCTTTCTCAATTGGCCTTATTGAATGACTTAATTCTGAGCTTTAAAATAGAAATCAAGTCGGTTGGCTCCCCAAGAGGGGATCAGAGCATCTGAAAGAACGGCATGGCAGCACTGTTACACTGTCATGTGCCCTGATTCTCAAGTGTGGCCAGCGTAGCTGTGTCACTGTAGTGAGGGTGGAATTTAGGTGAAATATGGTCGTCTGGACCCTCATCCGTGAAGAGGGCGGGAGAGGGCAGTGTAGGTCACTGCAGGAACTGGGGTACGGCCTTATTTTAAAAGGGCCGATGGAAGAATGGAAGCAAATTTGTACACAATAGGGTCGCTGAGTGCATATTTTTCTGTTCCTTGAGCATCTCTGGGAGTTGGCGTGCTACTCAAATTAAACACCAACCTCAGAATTGAAGATTCTGTCCCGGAGATGACCGATTTAAATGCTTGCTTTTGAGAGCCTCACATAACGGAGTTTTACTTCATTTGGCTGTAAGCTGAGTGCTTCTAGCCTTGCACAAGAGTGTCGGAGGCTCTGAGGGAGCAGGCATGGTGGGCTGTGTGTGCATATGTAGGATGTGGTTGCAGTTACCAGTCTGCACGGCCAAGACCAGAAAGCCCTGGGTGAGAGAGGGAGGTCCGTGAACAATACACGTACAGAGCTGAGCTGTGTCTGAGCGGCACAGTTTAGAGCTTTATGGCTCTGGATTGCGAGCAGGTCACGTGGCAAGTGCCAGCTGTCATCTTTATCAAAGCCACTTCCGGGCCCTGCTGCAGTCGTGAGAGTGCGTGCTGTGCGGTAGTGCAGTGCGGTGAGGATGCTCCCCGCACACTCGGGCTCGGGCTTCGCTCCTGCACGGAGGCCTCGGGCATTTATCCTGCAGAGAGACATGCATGTGCTGGTTGGAGTTCAGCTCTCCTGCTGTGAAGAGTCATAACAAATGACTTATAATGTACATAATGTGTGTGTGTGTGTGTGTGTGTGTGTGTGTGTGTGTGTTGTAACGGTACTGTCAGCAGCGAAAGGGTCAAGAGGAACGGGGGAGCGACCACACGCTGCCTGTTTCACAGCTGTGTCTGCTGGCAGGCTGCGTAACCACTCTGAAGGAACGAGTTCCAGAAGCTTTCTGGTTTTGAGCTACAAACCCAGCAATTTTCAGAGTCATTGTGTGTGCTTTTAAAGAGTGGTGAGGCTCAGTGAAATCCTAGATTAGGGATGTCGAAGAGGCGTTTTTTTGAGAAAATGTTTATCTTCTGAAGTATCAGCGAGAAAGAGTGCCCTTGAGACATTAAATGGGAGAACCCAAGAAATGAAAATGCAGGCAAGGGACTGTCCTTTGCTCACCAACACCAAATCTATAATGCAGAGATTTAAAGATGCCCAGTGTTTTGCATAAATTCATGTAACATATCTGTGTAAAGAAATCGAATTGCTGATCTGTTAACTGGAACGTGATAATGAAAACTGGCTTTTGTTGTGTCTGTTGGGATGCAGAAGAGCCTCAAGAGAACAATTAGGCAGCAAATCGAATTGAGAGCATTTTTGTGAGCTTCAGGATTCTGTGTTCTAGATAAAGCAGGACAGAGGTTCTGCCCCAGAGGACCTCCCAGCAGAGGAGGGAAGGAAAGACACCGACACTCAGCAATGAAGCGATGACGTGTAATTATCATCTTTGTGAAAAGTTACGGGATGGTTCAGAATCTCCGGAGGGACGAGGATGAGGCGACTCCTGCCTGGGGGTTGTGGGCAAGACACGTGGTGTTTGAGCAGGACCCAGGCCCTCGGGAGGAGATCTAGCCGTGTTTGCTTGCCTCCGGCTGTGTTCTCATGGGAGCGGCGTCCTCACCCATCACGTTTCCAGAGCCAGCGCCCACTGTTTTTGGAGGTTTTGCACCAGATCTCCAAGCTCAGGTGTCCTGACTAAGGGCCGTCTGCTCCCTAACCCCAGTGTCGCGGGGACCTTGAAAGCTCGGTGTAGCAGTTTGCTTGGGCTGCCGTAACAAACTGCCAGGGTCTGGGCGGCATCAGCAACAGACAGTGATTTTCTCATGGCTCTGGAGGCCCGAGTCTAAGCTCCAGGCGCTGGCAGGGTGGGTTTCTCCCAGGGCTTCTCTTGGTGTCTTGCAGGCGGCCGCCTCCTCCCTGTGTCCTCACCTGGTCTTCCCTCTGTGTGTGTCTCTGTCCTGATGTCTTCTTGGAAGGACACCAGCCAGACTGGGTTAGGGTCCACCCCCATGCCCTCGTTTTGCCTGAATCACCTCTCGAAAGAGCTTCATTCCATCAGCTTCTGAAGTCCGGGGGGGTTAGGACTTCAAGGTATGAAGTGGTCTACTTTCTGCTGCGTCCACTCTCTCAGGAAGTGTCCTTTCATCGTTGTCCAGACAAGGTCACACCTGACGCCCTAGCATTTAAAATGAAGGAGCTGCCATCCTAGCGAGCAGCTGGTGAAGGGGGGCAAGCAGCGAAGCCTCTTTGGAGGGCTGTTGCCGGCGTGGAGTTGCACACACCCTCTGGTGGGTAATTCCCTTTCTAAGAGTGGTTTTCTGAGCAGACTCCCGTCGCCCTGTAAACAGCGTATGGGGACCAGGGGGCTCCGGTGCCCCCTCTGCCGCGTCTCGTGGAGCTGCCCCCTTGCTGGCTGGTCTCTCCCTGCCTGGACGGCTGGCGGACCCTGGGCAGAGTGGAGGTGGGGCTCTGTGCTCCTTCTGGATCGTGGGGAATAGTGCTTCCATGTTGGCATGACCTGCTTGCTGAAACTGTATTGACGATTTTAGTATACATGACAGTACACGAAGTGGGCTTTCCTTGCCCGTTAGAGGGAAATCATCAACATCTCAAATTTGGTACGCGGACTTGTTGGCCAGTGTCATGTTTTTGTTTTTTTTAAATTAATTAATTTATTTATTTTTGGCTGTGTTGGGTCTTCGTTTCTGTGCGAGGGCTTTCTCTACTTGTGGCGAGCGGGGGCCACTCTTCATCGCGGTGCGCGGGCCTCTCACTGTCGCGGCCTCTCTTGGTGCGCGGCTCCAGATGCACAGGCTCAGTAGTTGTGGCTCACGGGCCTAGTTGCTCCGCGGCATGTGGGATCCTCCCAGACCAGGGCTCGAACCCGTGTCCCCTGCATTGGCAGGCAGATTCTCAACCACTGCGCCACCAGGGAAGCCCCAGTGTCATGTTTTAAGCCTTGTAAGAAAGCTAAGTTTTACCGCATGGGGTTCGTGCCCCTCACACGTTAGGGTCTTCTAGAGGACTGCGTCTGGGGGGTTCTGCACACAGGTCTTATAGGGGAAGAGCCCGGGAGGCTGTGGCCACTGGCAGGTTCCCACTCCCCGGCCTCCTCCAGGCCATTTCTGCCCCCATAGGAGCTGCCGCCAGCGGA
Source organism: Mesoplodon mirus (assembly GCF_964341445.2). Classification (NCBI taxonomy): domain Eukaryota; kingdom Metazoa; phylum Chordata; class Mammalia; order Artiodactyla; family Ziphiidae; genus Mesoplodon; species Mesoplodon mirus. The sequence goes on from NC_138981.1 coordinate 6,940,181, forward strand.
CTGGCTCTGACCTGCAGGCTTGTATTTTGTTGGGACGGATGGGAGAGGAGGGGCCGGGGGAGAATAAGAATAAATCCTAAATCCCACTAATAGCCAGAAGGTGGAGTCTGTATGAAATCAAGCTCCTTCATTTCGCGTGAAATTCATCAACAAGCTAAGCCCACCTGAGGGTCACGTTCCTGTACGTTTGCCCTGAGACGTGATTTGCGGTACAGAGCTTGATGCCAAGACTGATTTCCATTTACTCCACAGGCTGCTTGCAAGTAGGTTTCAGAGTGAGAGCATTGCCATCCGAGCTGCACCCCTCATTTGTTGCTTTGGGGGAGACGTTTACTTCTCCTGGCCTTCAGTTAGCTAAGGGGCAGTTGAAGCTTTCCATTCTGAACTGCTGTGCTGGATAATTAGGAAGCCCATGCTGGCATGGTCACAAGGTGAAACTCAAGCTTGGAAGTTTTCTGGGGTGGAGCCCGACATCGGCACAGCTTCCTTTCGGGCAGTGCACTGTCTCCCGTGCCCAGAGCCGTTGCTCAGACACAAACCTCCATCCTCCCAGAGATGAAGAGCAACGGCTGTCAGAAGACCCTGGGCCCGGGCTCCAGTGGTGTGTTTTTACGTCTTGGTTTGTAACTACACTTTCCCCTTGTGTTTATACCCGTGTGGCTTCAGGAAAAGCAGAGTCAGGACAAGGCACAGCAGATTTGTTCACATGCTGGTTTGGTCTCGTGACTTCACGTTATTCTGAAGGACGTGTTGTTAGGCTGTGGTTTGAGGGTCCCAGGGCTTGGGGCCCCGGAGCAGAAAGTGAGGCCAGGAGCAGTGAGGTGTGGGCAGAGATCGTGCTGAGATGTTAACCACCGCAGTGCTGAGGGACAGCGATGGAGGCTGGACCCAGGCATCCGGGTTCCAGACGTGGCGGGGAAGCGGTCCTCCACAGACCCTGCTTGTGACGGCAGCTTCTGCCCTCTGAGAGGGTTCTGACACACGTCGGCTGATTGCCCTGGTGGCTGCATGTGAGTCCTTTGTTGGGGGCGGGGGTGGGGGAGGGAAAAGCCAAGAGTCCACGGCCCCTCTTCTTGGATGGAGAGACTTCCGCAGCTGTTTGACAGGATCCTTTGCTCTCTTATCCTCTGGTCTCCTTTCTTCTCAGTGGACTCCTGTCTTCAAAGCTCTAACCCTTGGGACGTCCCTGGTGGTGCAGTGGTTAAGGATCCACCTGCCAAGGCAGGGGACACAGGTTTGATCCCTGGTCCGGGAGGATCCCACGTGCCGCGGAGCAACTAAGCCCGCGAGCCACAACTACTGAGCTTGTGTGCTGCAACGGCTGAAGCCCGCGCACCTAGAGTTATGCTCCGCAACAAGAGAAGCCACCGCATTGAGAAGCCCACGCACGGCAAGGAAGAATAGCCCCCGCTCGCCGCAGCTAGAGAAAGCCCGTGCGTAGCAACAAAAACCCAATGCAGCCAAAAAAAAAAAAAAAAAAAAAAAAGCTCAAACCCTTGTCAGTTGCCTGTGGTTGAACTTGCACATACAGGGACTCTTTGGTGTTTTTGCCTTTCTCCAGAAATCCACAAGAACACAGCGACACTCATGATCTCCTTTTGATCCTTTCACCCATGCTTCCTTGCTCGATGCCGTGTTTTAAGTCAGCGTACCATGGTTTAGGGCTGGGATGACCTGGAAGGCGGCCATATGGGTTTAAGTACACCCTACGTGAATGCTCTTCACGGTGGCAGAGGTGTCGGCAAAGTCTCCTCTGACTGCTTTTGAGACGATCTTTGCTGCCTTTCAGTTCTTCTAGACTCTTCTGGCTCATTGTCTCATTAAAGTGCTTTCCTCTTGGCTCAAGAACCGAATTGTCGGGACTTCCCTGGTGGTCCAGTGGTTAAGAATCCGCCTCCCAACGCAGGGGACGCAGGTTTGATCCCTGGTCGGGGAACTAAGATCCCACGTGCCGCGGGGCAGCTAAGCCTGAGCAAAAGAACCGAACTGTCAAGGACCAGGTCTCTGATCCCTGTTTCTTCTGATGGGACCGAGTGTGGCACCCTACCTAATCCTCACGTAGTCGACTTTCATACCATTCATTAATGGGTGAAGTCGCACGTCTTAATCCAGGCTGTGTGGTGAATCCGTGTTGGGAACGTGAGCGCGTCTCATCCGTGATCTGTGAACACCGACTTGTGGTTCCTCCCCTGTGGAAGGTACGGCCTGTGAGAGGCACCGTAGCATTCTTGCAGGGTGGTAACGAGGTGGCGCTTCGTTGCAGAAGTGGACATGGCAGAGCCACGTTAGGATGAAAACTTGCTCCACAGAGATGATCGAGGGCATCCCTGATGCCTGGGAGGGTCGTGGTTGCGTCCACATATCCTTCTCACAGCTGCCTCTCCCCAGGCCTTCGTGAGCAATGTTCGGGAGCTTTGGAGACCAGGTGCTAGACGCAGGCTTCTCTCTCTTGGGCGAGGACGAGGCCGCTTAACTGCAGCAGGTTTCTCCTGTGTTTCTTTCTGTCTGTGTCGGCATTTTATATTAGAACTCTGAAATCAGTGTCTGGAGAACACCAGTGGGCAGTGAGTCTCGGGCCCACCGAGGTCAGGCTCCCTGACGAGATGGCTTCGAGGACCGGACATCTGTCCAGTTTGACCTCCGTCTCTTGGGACTCACAAGCTTTGTAGGTGTCTGTATGTGGGGTCACGTTGGCTGCTGTTTGTGAGGTTCCTGTAAATGACTTGCTTTAATTTTTAAGTTACTCAGAGTAACTTATGCTGCTATATTCAAAATGGATAACCAACACGGGCCTACTGGGTAAAACAGGGAACTCTGCTCAATATTATGTAACAACCTAAATGGGAAAACAATTTGGAAAAGGAGTAGATATAACTTAATCACTTTGCTATACACCTGAAACTAATGCAACATTGTTATTCAACTAGACTCCAACATAAAAAAGTTTAAAAACATAAAATAAAAAATACGTAACTTATGCTTTTTTTGAAATGGGCTGAAATGATTTTATTTATTTTAAAATTGTGGTGGGATCCACATAATGTAAAGTTAACCATTTGAGTGTATATGATTCAGTAACACTTAATACATTCACAGCATTAGGCATCCATCACCACCGTCTAGTTCCAGAAGATTTTCATCACCCCGAAAGGAGACCTTGTACCCCTGAGTGGTCACTCCTGAAGTGGCTTTATTATTTTTCTCCCCCCCTCCCCGCCTTTCTACTTTGCATTTTCCTTTTCTTAAAAAATTTTTAATTTTATTTTTGGCTGCGTGGCTCTTCGTTGCTGCATGCAGGCTTTCTCTAGTTGCAGAGAGCGGGGGCTACTCGTTGTTGTGGAGCGCGGGCTTCTCATTGCGGTGGCTTCTCTCATTGCGGAGCACGGGCTCTAGGCGAGTGGGCTCAGTAGTTGTGGCTCGCGAGCTCTAGAGTGCAGGCTCTGTAGTTGTGGCGCACGGGCTTAGTTGCTCCGCGGCATGTGGGATCTTCCCGGACCAGGGCTCGAACCCGTGTCCCCTGCACCGGCAGGCGGATTCTTAACCACTTCGCCACCAGGGAAGTCCCAGTGAAGTGGGCTTATTTTTAAGGTTCAGTTTGAAGTGATGCCCTCTCTAGAGTTAGACTGCATCTTATACACAGCTGCCCTCAGTCATAGGTGAGGTGGACCCTTGTCTGTCAGAGTTGATTTCCTCGTACTTGGTGTGTTAAGTGGTGGTGAGATGCCTGCAGCTAGTCCCAGAAATCAGTTTTCTCATAAACTTTCTGAAGGTCCACACACTGAAAATAAAAAAGAATGGTTCTGCGATTTGCCTCTTAAGCAGCGTAAGATGCATTAAAATATTTCCGAGTGGACGTGAAACGTGCGCGAAACCGAGGAGTCGGTGTATCCCCTCGGCACCCCCAGGCAGCCACCTGCTCTCCCCTGGCCCTGCGGAGGTCACACCACCTCCACCAGCAGCTGGAGTCAGAGGACAGGAAGGTGAAGGAGGAAGACAGTGGTGTGGGCAGTGAGAGGGCGCTAGCCGAGAAGGTGCATGGCCTTGAGGTTTTCTCAGATGCAGCACTTGGAGCACATGGGTTCCTGGAAGACGTGCCTGTGCTCCTTTCGAGTTGAATCTTTTGTGTCTTTATTTCCATGTGAACCTTAACCTTCTTACCAGGATATGCTGGATGGTGTGCACGGTCGTGCCTTGTGTGTGTGGGGAGCCCCGCTGTCCGAGGTAATGAGGTTGCTGTCCCATGCAGGGAGGAGAGCATGAGTCCAGGCTCACACGTGACCCCAGCTGTCCCGCCGAGACAAGGGACAAGTCATCAGGGTGCCATGCCAGCAGAGCTCCGGGTCCTGTCTGTCCGGAGACGAGTGATGAGTCCTTTCGTGGCCTCTGGGAACCCAGGGTCGCTGAACCCACGAGAAGTGGGGTGTCCGGAGCCACGAGAGGAAGAGTTCATTCCCAGCAAAGCCATTAAAGTCACGTTGGCTTTATAGTTCTTTTCCCACGTCCCTTGCAAATCTGTTGTGTGTTTTATAGTCTGTGAGCTATAAAAATAAGGAAAATATATTTAGACACATTTAACAATATAATAAAAAGCCACACGTTGCGTGATTCTGGTGCGTGTATGCTGCCCAGAGCAGGTAGATCCGTAGAGACAGAAGGGAGATGGGTGGCTAACAGCAATGAAGGCCCGAGGGAAAGGCAGTCACTGCCAGCGGGTGTGGAGCTCTTTGCGGGTGAGGGAAACGCTTTGGAATTAGACAGTGGTGACAGATGCACAACTCTGTGAATTTACCGAAAGCTACTAAATCATACGCTTCCAAAGGGTGAATTTCAGGGTATGCGAACCTCATCTCAATTTTTAAAATCTGGTCGGTGCCGAGAATCCACAAGAAGAAAAGTTTTTAAAATTTAAAACGAGGCCGCGCGTTACTCAAGTCTGAGCATCGCGGCTCTAGCTCAGACTTCGCAAAGGATCAGATGGTGAGTACTTTTGGCGTTAAGGAACTCAGTGTTCCTGCTGTGCTGACGTCTCTGCCCTTGTAGCCTGGGAGCAGCCGTGGACAGTCCATAAAGAGGTGGGTGTGGCTGTACTCCCATAAAACTGGACAGAGAAGGTTTGCCAGCCCTGGGATTTGGCCGAGGGACGTAAGAGATTGGCCTTCAGTGAGTGCGCTTCCCAGACGGGGAGGTGAGGCCTGCATGGTCAACTGTCTGCATGTTTCCAGAGAGGCTTCTTGCATGCTTCTCTGCAACATGATGTCCCTTTCTCTTGCCATTTTCATTTTACTGGTCTCTCTGGCTTGGTTGGCTTTGCTGTGGCCCGTTCACAGCATGAGCGTGTGGAGAGGGAAGGATGCTGTTAAGCTCGGGCTCCTTTGTGATACTCTGACTTGGAGCATTGGCATCCTTGGACTATACGAGCTCAGTTCAGGTGAAGTGACTTGGGGAAGGGTTGAGGCTTCAGCAGGCTTGCCCCAGCGGCTATGAGGAGGCGTTCTTTCGGCATTTCAGTGTGCCAGGGTGCCTGTCATGTTCTGTTCCCTTCTTATTTATGGACTTTCTCAAGGACATGAATGTACTGTATCAAGTAAAGGCACATTTGTATTCAACTTTTTACAAGTATTTACGATGTACAGTCCTAACGGCATCAACACAGCGTAGGCTTTGAGCATCTTATACGCCCCGATAATTACGCCTTGTTCTAGGAAACACGGATACATGAAAACCCAACGATAAACCTTAATATTATAAAAGTGCTTCCCCGGGCCTCCCTGGTGGCGCAGTGGTTGGGAGTCCGCCTGCCGATGCAGGGGATACGGGTTCGTGCCCCGGTCTGGGGGGATCCCATATGCCGCGGAGCGGCTGGGCTCGTGAGCCGTGGCCGCTGGGCCTGCGCGTCCGGGGCCTGTGCTCCGCAACGGGAGAGGCCACAGCAGTGAGAGGCCCGCATACCGCAAAAAGGAAAAAAAAAAAAAAAAGTGCTTCCCCTTTACACATTGTTCATAGAGAGTCTCCTTTAAAAATGGATTCCTAGAGCAAAAGCAGCACCCAGATTCTGGTTTCTAATATGCTTCTCCATGAGAAGGATGCAGGGCTCCTTGGAGGTACGGCTGATGCTGGAGCTGGGGCAGGGTGTATGCAAAACGAGTATGGAGTGTCTTGTGCCCTCAAAGTAAGGAAGTATTCAAACAAACACAAAAAACCGTGTAACAGTGAGGCTATGCCAGAGGGACACAGGGGTCCACTTAGAGTTAGGCATGACCAAAGCTGCAGTGAGATAAAGTCGTGCAGGATTGTAACCCAGCGTGTAAAGTATCCCTGAGTCCACACTGATAGATGTAAATGATTGGGTATATTAATACGTGGGGGAGAAGAGACAAACCTGTGCCGAAAAATTCCAGATCTCTGTAGATCCTCCGCCCTCAAGGGGGTGGTGGGTCAGAACCCTTTATTCCCGTAATACGGGCTCCATATGGTAACATTCTTCCACACGGGGCAGGGTGAAAAGGTGGGGTGAAAGTCACGTGACCGAGGAGAAGCTGATGCACGCTGTACCTGACCCTGCCCACCAGTCAGCAGACTGTTGTGTTGACGGCGTGATCCTTGGTATTGTACGGTAAGCAGGGCATTCACCTCTTGTGGCCTGCCCTCCACGTCCATAACTCCAGGGTAATCACAACGAAAACATCAGACGCATCCCAGCTGAGAAGCATTCTGCAAAAATGCCTGCACGGTGCTCCTCAAAGCTGTGGAGGGGGGGCTTCCCTGGTGGCGCAGTGGTTGAGAGTCCGCCTGCCGATGCAGGGGACACGGGTTCGTGCCCCTATCTCGGAGGATCCCACATGCCGCGCAGCGGCTGGGCCCGCGAGCCATGGCCGCGGAGCCTGTGTGTCCGGAGCCTGTGCTCCGCAACGGGAGAGGCCACAGCAGTGAGAGGCCCGCGTACAGCAAAAAAAAAAAAAAAAAAAAAAAAAAAAAAAAAAGCTGTGGAGGGCATGGAAAACAAGGACAGTGAGAAGCTGTCGCTCAGGTGGGAGGAGGTGAAGCAGATGTGACAACTAAGTGCGATGTGGTGTCCTGGCTGGGATCCTGGGACACAAGAAGGCTATCAGGCGAGAGTGAAGAAAGTCTGAATAAAGTGTAGACTGTAGTTAGGATGAATGAACCAAGATTGGGGTCACTAGTTATGGCAAAGGTACTCATGTCATGTGTAGACAGTAGGGGAAACGGGGGTGTAGGGGACATGGGAACATTCTCCTCTCGTTGAAATTTTTCTGTGCGTCTAAAACCATTGTAAAATCAAGTGTTGAGATGTTTCGAGTTACTCAGTTTGTAAACACCAGGAACATACCTTTTGAGCAGTAAGTGGGTGAAATCCCTTATCAGCCACCAGGCTCTTACTGGATGCCTGTTACGTGGATGGCCTCCCATTGTGCTCTGAGGTACAGACAGGCATGGAGCTGGCCTGGGGTGGATGGCACCCTCTCTTAGGGATGGGATCCTGTACTTGGTAGAATAATACATGGAGATGAAAACTAGTGCAAAGTATGTGGGATGTGGGGGGGCAGACACAGGTTCAAATTCTTACTCTCGTTCTCCATGTGCTTGCATCAGGCCACCTAAGCTTGCCAATAACTTCCCTTCCCTGGATGATGGGATAGCCACACCACCCTTCCTTGCAGACTCATTTAAATGCTAAATGGGTGTCACACTACCGCAGGGGCGCAGTGCTTAAAATCAAGCAGGTGTGAAAAAATGAAAAAGTCACTCTTGGTGAGATAGCGGTAACGTGGGAGATACTGCAAAGTAGCACGTGTTACTTGTTTAAATGAGCAAGAGTCAGAAGTAACCGCAGTGAATTTTGAAGACATTGATTGATGCAGGTGGTAAAAAGAGAAAATTCGTCCTGGAGGGTAAGTGCAGGACTGGGGAGGGTCGGGGCTCTCCGCGTGGCTGTTAGAGACCCTGGTGAGAGGGGCACTGCCTGCGTCAGGGGGGAGGGAGCTGCCTTAGGAGGGGAGGTGGGGCGCGGGGACTTTCAATGCAGATCATTGTGAAGTGACGGATTGGCTAAGTCAGGGTCAGCCTGTGACCCCTTTGTGGTCTGCAGCGAATGCCTTGTACGCAGTAAAACCTCCGGAAGCACTTTGTTAGCTGTTTGGATTACATTCCTCCTGAGTGTGTAATAAACCCCCAAATACAGGAAGACGTAAAATAGGCTATTGAGTGTTTGGTTTTGTTTTGTTTTAAACTTCATTGTTTCATCTGACCTTACGGTTGTGGGATTGCACCTTGGATTGCACACGTTATACGATGGTCTAGCACACTTAAACGGGCAAAGCTGCGTAAAATTCGTGCAGTAGGCTTTTCTGTATTTCCTTTTAAATTATAAAGAGGAAGACACCCGTGCCTTTAGGGCTTTAAAAGGGCAGGGCTTTGGGGGTTTAGGCAGAGAAGCCTTGGGAACATTTCCCCCTGAGGTCAGGAGTCGTCAGTGAGGTCACAAGGGAGCCTTGAGTCCTGGGGTTAGAGTTGGGCGGGGCGGGGCTGCGTGAACTTGACCGTCACGAGGCAGCGGGCACAGACAGGCAGGCAGACGCCGGGGCTGCTGCAGAGCGGGTCCCTGGGGCGCTGTGCTCACGGCGGGCGGAGAGCCGGTAAGAGAGCCTGGGTCCCCTCTCGGGGCATCTCCTGCAGGACAGGGATGCTTTCCTGCCGCCGTGGCTGTGTGCCGGCTTTGCAGTGACTCGTGCCCCTTTTGTTGCGCTGTCTTGAAGAGCAGGTGGTCAGCTCACGGGGCGGTGTGAGGCCAGCGGGGGAGGTCTGCAGACACGCTTCTCGTGTGGTGTTCTGCCTGAAAGTGAATGATAATGCAGATCGGCATGCAGAGTCCACCTGCGCTCTGCCCGTGTGCACGTGTGTGTGGGCACACGAGCCTGTGCTCTGTGTGTGTGTGTGCTTGTACACACGTGCTGTTTTGGTCGCCTGGGTTTCTGCCGTTGGCTGAAAGCGCGCTGGAGCTAGAAGGCAGTGCCTCTCGGGACTGTGCTCTGGGCAGTGAGCTGGTGTGACTGGGAGCCCTTGGTATGTGGGGCGCGCTCTGCAGACCTGCCTTCCCTGCCGAAGGGTCCCCGAGGAGACTGGCGGGAGGGCGCTAGCGTTTCATGAAGACCCTTCCTTGCTTTGCCTTTTCTTTTTCCATAGCAATGAGAAATGAGCGTTCTCATGACGGAGGCTTTGACCGTGGATGTAGAAAGGAAATGGTGAGTCAGCGACATCAGAATGAAAAAGGCAGGGAAATCAGGTGTGCATGTTGAGTCGTGAAAAAAAATGCTTGGTGGGTAAATTCACTCATAGCCTGCTGATGGCAATGAAAAAATGTAAATGGAGAAAATGGCACAGGGTGGTTCTGAGCGTTTTGCAGTTCTTGTTCCGCAGTCGTGACAATTTAAAGGCATGCATTTCTTACGGGTTTTACCGTACATGTGCTGTGGGTTTTTTTTTTTTTTGCCTTTTATATTGTGACATAAAACAAGTTATTAATTTTGGCCATATTTCTAAACGATTGAAATTGTTTTGCTTCACTAGAGCAGGCTTTTGTGTGTGCGGCGGGAGTGTGCCATTTTCACAGGGAAACGGCTGCATGTATGTGGTACGCAGACGCTGACACACAGTTTGGGCTTGCATTGACTGACTCACTTGGGTAGGAGTCATCTTGAAATGACTTAGTGGTCATGCTTAGGTGAAACGTAGAGGCAGAGGGGTTTGAAGAAGGGTTTTCAGACAATCTACCTGACAGCATTAATAATGAAAGAACCTGCTGTCGTATACATTGTCTGAAGACTTACACAATGAAGGAATGGAAAATGATATTTTAACATGTCGCAAAATAACTGAAGATTGGGTACAGGTTTGATGAATGGTTGACATATTTCTTTTCCTTGCAAAGCAGAATCTTTGAGGGCGTATATTATAAATATTTTTTATGATTATGTTGCAGAAAAGTATTTGATGGCTGGTAGGAAACTGGACATCTCTATGCAGCTTTTTGTCAAGCCGAGTGGAAAAAGCATGTCACACTTTCTCTCTCTGTCTCTCTCACACACATACCCACAAACATATACCCCTTAGGGAAAAATATTTGCAGGGGGATTTTTATTCATGAATGCATGAACGAACAAAACACAGAAAAGCCATTTATAAAAGGAGTATTAGAAATCACCATACAGGGGCTTCCCTGGTGGCGCAGTGGTTGAGAGTCCGCCTGCCGATGCAGGGGACACGGGTTCGTGCCCCGGTCCGGGAAGATCCCACATGCCGCGGAGCGGCTGGGCCCGTGAGCCATGGCCACTGAGCCTGCGCGTCCGGAGCCTGTGCTCCGCAATGGGAGAGGCCACAACAGTGAGAGGCCCTCGTACGGCCAAAAAAAAAAAAAAAAAAAAAAGAAAGAAATCACCATACATATTGGTGTTGACCGTGCAGGTCACGTAAGGCTTCTCCTGCCCGGCTGGGGTGACAGACAACCCTGTAAATGTATGCTGATGGCTGCGTGTTTGGCGTGAACTGGCTGCTCCCCTAGCTGCCTTTGGGTTTTGGAGGTTGCAGAAGCTAATACTTCATGTGGCCTTTAGAATGCATTTGCTTTACTCTCACTACCTTGAATTCTTTGCCTCTTGTGTGCATTAAATTTTAGGAAGGTCTAGATGGGGGAGCAGTAGAAGCCAGAGGTGGTGTTTTGTGTCCACCGGATCGGCCCATCTCTCCCCAGTCAGCGGACACTTGTGTTTTCTAGCGGGCTTTCCCTCCAACAGGTTAGATAAGTCATTTCTGTGAGGCTTGTAGACATCCCTGGATGTCTGAAGAGATCCTAAAGTTATTTAGTTTTTCACCTTTGAAGAAAGACTTGCAGAATCCCTTGTGTTCATTACTGAAGATTCAGAAGGGCTTCTCGCCTGTATATCTTGGACCTCACAACATGGGTACCATGTTCATTTTACGATAAGCAAACTGGGGCTTCAGTAACTGGATTCACACAGCTTCTTAATGCATGCAGTATGGCTGGTCTTTAATCTGGTGGGTTCCTGCTAAGTCCTACCACCGCGGATGCTGGAAGGTTCTACAGATCGTCACAGCCTGCATATAGACCTGTATAAGATGCCAAACCTCTTCTGTTATTAGCTGTCACGTCCCAGGGCCAGTTCACCAACAGTGCAGTGAGAAGGGGTTCCAGTGTGGGTTTCCAGGGCGGTGGTGTAATATAAAGACCTCTTAACCAGGCTGAGAAACTGCGGACCCAGGTCCCAACCTGCGTGGACGTGACCTGTTTCTTCATCCACGAAATAGGGAGTTTGGATGAAATGATTTCTACGGACCCTTGCAGCTATCATCATTTTTGATTCTTGGGGAGAGAAGCCAGGAACTCAGATTCCCCTTACATGACACATCCAGGCCAGTGGGTTGTATTGTGGTATTCATTCGCTACCAACATTCATGTGAGTGAAGACATATATGAGATACACACACGTGGGTAGTATCTTTGAGATCCATATGTAAATAAATAAAATGAGCTCTTCAGCAGACTTGATTTTTCTGCCTGCAGGGGTTTCTTTTTTTTTTTTTTAAAAGAAGATGTTGGGGGTAGGAGTTTATTAATTAATTAATTTATTTTTGCTGTGTTGGGTCTTCGTTTCTGTGCGAGGGCTTTCTCTAGTTGTGGCAAGCGGGGGGCCGCTCGTCATCGCGGTGCGCGGGCCTCTCACTATCGCGGCCTCTCTTGTTGCGGAGCACAGGCTCCAGACGCGCAGGCTCAGTAGTTGTGGCTCACGGGCCTAGTTGCTCCGCGGCATGTGGGATCTTCCCAGACCAGGGCTCGAACCCGTGTCCCCTGCATTAGCAGGCAGATTCTCAACCACTGCGCCACCAGGGAAGCCCCTGCGGGGGTTTCTTGATGCAATGGCAGTCATTGACAGCACACCCACTTAGTTGTTCTGTGGTGAAGTCAGCTGCTAACAGTCGAAGTTCTCCCAGGTACAGCTTACATACCATGTGTTATTTAATGACTTTGTTAAAGAGTCCAGCCAGTGGGCGCTTACACATATTTGGAGGCCGTTAAAAATAGAATAACTAGAAATTCTAGGAAGGTATGAAACATTTATACAGACACACACACCTGCAGATATATGTGTATACACCTGCATGTATATGTATACACATGAGCGTGCAAGTATGTGTATATATACACATGTGCACATAAATATGTATTATAGACATTTTATATAGGAATAAAGTAAATTTTCATGTACAATAAATATCTGAAGCCTATGGAGTAAATAATCATTTCTAAATATGGTTCAGCTGAGTAACAATCATGCAATATTCTGAGATGGTATTTTCAAAATTTTGGGTCACGTGCATTGTGCTAAAAGGACATGCTTAAAGCAGATGGTTTTCTCTTAATTTACGGAGATCCTATGCTATTCTAAGTATGTTTTAATCTCTTTTACCACAGTTTCCCAGAATTAAAAAATGGCTCCTTATTTCATAAGCTTGATATATGTTTTTGAGAGCTAGGATTTATACTTATCTGTGGTTACAGCCTTCTAGGGTGTGGTATATAGTCTTTAATAAGATTTCCTTCTTTAAAAAATCTGTTTTACTAAGTAGAACAGTTTTATTAAAAACATACGGAAATTCTGGAAAGCAGAATGAAGACATTAAAAACTGCCCTCAACCTCACCATCCAGAGAGACCACTGTACCCACTTTGTGTCCTTTTTCAGCACAAATGTTCATTGATATGCATGTGATCACACGATATGTACTGTATAGGAACAGCTTTTTCTCCCCTTGTTACATACGTGGTGCCTGGCATTCTAAGATACGGTGGCCCAGTAGGACCACCATGGGCTTGTAGGGATGTTCCCAGTCTTTCACAGTGGGAAGTGATACCACAGCGAACATATGTGGTGAAATATTTGTGCTCTTACACGCTCATTTCCTTAGGAGAACATTCTAGACATGGAATTGCCAGGCAGTCTTTTGGAAAATACCCCCAAGTTGCCCTCCATAAGATGGGTCCCTTTCTTAGCCCACCACCAACAGCCTAGGCCCGTCCTGCTTCTCCCGAAACCTTGTCCATGTTAGACATTTTTAAAATTCTGTGACTTGGTAGGCAAAACTATTTCATTTTTTGTTTGTTTGTTGTTTGTTTTTGCGGTACGCGGGCCTCTCACTGTTGTGGCCTCTCCCGTTGCGGAGCACAGGCTCCGGACGCACAGGCTCAGCGGCCATGGCTCACGGGCCCAGCTGCTCTGCGGCATGTGGGATCTTCCCGGACCGGGGCACGAACCCATGTCCCCTGCATTGGCAGGCAGACTCTCAACCACTGCGCCACCAGGGAAGACCAACTATTTCATTTTTAACCAGCATTTCCTTGGTGACTAGTAAAGGTGAACTTCTTTGTGTGTTGTTATCTAGCCATTTGTATTTTTTCTTGTGTGCATTACTGTTCACATTTTCTGTGTCTTCCTGCTGACAGTGGGGCCTTCCTTGATCATTGTTCTTTACGTGGCAAATAGATGCCCGAGGTGTGTTGTGTGCTTTTCAAACACGAATGGTTGGTTAGGGTTAGATGTTTTTTTTTTTAAATTGAAGTATAGTTGATTTACAGTGTTTTAGGTGTACAGCAAAGTGATTCAGTTGTACATGTATATGTATTCTTTTTCAGATTCTTTTCCATTATAGGTTATTACAAGATATTGAATATAGATCCCTGTGCTCTACAGTAGGTCCTTGTTGTTTGTCTATTTTATTTATAGTAGTGTGTATATGTTAATCCCAAACTCCTAATTTATTCCTCTCCTTCTTTCCCCTTTGGTAACCATAAGTTTGTTTTCTGTGGCTGTGAGTCTGCTTCTGTTTTTTAAGGAAGTTCATTTGTATCATTTTTTAGATTCCACAAATTAAGAGATATCATATGGTATTTGTCTTTCTCTGTCTGACTTACTTAGTATGGTCATCTCTAGGTCCATCCCTGTTGCTGCAAATGGCAATATTTCATTCTTATTTATGGCTGAATAATATTCCATTTATTTGTCGATGGACATTTAGGTTACTTCCATGCCTTGGCTATTGTAAATAATGCTGTTGTGAACGCTGGGGTGCATGTGTCTTTTCGAATTAGAGTTTTCCTCTTTTCTGGACATATATGCCCAGGAGTGGGATTGCTGGATCATATGGTAGCTCTTTTTTTTTTTTTTTTTTTCCCGGCCATGCTGCATGGCTTGCAGGATCTTAGTTCCAACCAGGGATTGAACCTGGGCCGCCTGCAGTGGAAGCACAGAGTCCTAACCACTGGACCGCCAGAGAATTCCCAGTAGCTGTATTTTTAATTTTTTAAGGAACCTCCACACTGTTCTCCGTAGTGGCTGTACCAACGTGCATTCCCACCAACAGTGTAGGAGGTTCCCTTTTCTCCACACCCTCTCCAGCATTTATTATTTGTAGACTTTTTGATGATGGCCTTTCTGACTGGTGTGGTTAGTTTTTTTTTTTTTTCAAACCGTACACGTGTTTGGGTTTTTTTCCCCCCTTAATTGCGGTATAGTTGCTTTACAATGTTGTGTTAGTTTCTGCTGTACAGCAAAGTAAATCAGCTATATGTGTACATATATCCCCTCTTTTTTGGATTTCCTTCCCATTTAGGTCACCACAGAGCATTGAGTAGAGTCCCCTGTGCTATACAGCAGGTTCTCATTCATTATCTATTTTATACATAGTATCAATACTGTATATATGTCAATCCCAATCTCCCAATTCATCCCACCTCCCGTTCCCCCCTTGGTGTCCATACATTTGTTCTCTACTTCTGTGTCCCTATTTCTGCTTTGCAAATAGGTTCATCTGTACCATTTTTATAGATTCCAAATATATGTGTTAATATACGATATTTGTTTTTCTCTTTCTGACTTACTTCACTCTGTATGACGGTCGCTAGGTCCATCCACATTTCTACAAATGACCCAATTTCATTCCTTTTTATGGCTGAGTAATATTCCATTGTATATATGTACCACATCTTCTTTATCCATTCGTCTGTCAGTGGGCATTTAGGTTGCTTCCATCTCCGGGCTATTGTAAATAGAGCTGCAGTGAACATTTTGGTACATGACTCTTTTTGAATTATGGTTTTCTCAGGGTATATGCCCAGGAGTGGGATTGCTGGGTCATATTGTAGCTCTATTTTTACTTTTTTAAGGAACCTCCATACTGTTCTCCATAGTGGCTGTATCAATTTACATTCCCACCAACAGTGCAAGAGGGTTCCCTTTTCTCCACACCCTCTGCAGCATTTATTGTTTGTAGATTTTTTTGATGATGCCCATTCTGACCGGTGTTAGGTGATACCTCACTGTAGTTTTTATTTGCATTTCTCTAATAATTAGTGATGTCGAGCATCTTTTCATGTGCCTCTTGACCATCTATCTGTATGTCTTCTTTGGAGAAATGTCTATTTAGGTCTTCCGCCCACTTTTTGATTGGGTTGTTCATTTTTTTGATATTAAACTGCATGAGCTGTTTGTATATTTGGAGATTAATCCCTTGTCGGTCACTTCGTTTGCAAAGATTTTATGTGGGTTGCAGATATTTTCTGTGGGATGTTGGTCACTTTGTTTGCAAACCCATTCCGTGGGTTGTCTTTTCGTTTTGTTTCTGGTTTCTTTTGCTGTGCAAAAGCTTTAAACTTTCATTAGGTGTCATTTGTTTACTTTTGTTTTTATTTTCATTACTCTAGGAGATGGGTCAAAAAAGATCTTGCTGTGATTTCTGTCAAAGAGTATTCTTCCTATATTTTCCTTTAAGAGTTTCATGGTGTCTGGCCTTACATTTAGGTCTTTAATCCATTTGGAGTTTACTTTTGTATATGGTGTTAGGGAGTGTTCTCATTTCATTCTTTTACATGTAGCTGTTCAGTTTTCCCAGCACCACTTATTGAAGAGGCTGTCTTTTCTCCATTGTATATCCTTGCCTCCTTTGTCATAGATTAGGTGACCATAGGTGCGTGTGTGTTTATCTCTGGGCTTTCTATCCTTTTCCAGTGATCTGTGTTTCTGTTTTTTGTGCCAGTACCGTATTGTCTTGATTACTGTAGCTTTGTAGTATAGGCTGAAGTCAGGGAGCCGTGATGGCCATTCTGACTGGTGTGGTTAGATTTTTTTTTAAACCATACGAGTGTTTTTAACTGTCACATCATCACCCTTGCCAGGTGGCTTTGTGAAGTCTGTTTGTATTCTGGTGGCCGCTTGCTCCTGCTGGCTGTTCACTCTGCTCAGTGTTTGCAGAAAGGGTGTCTACCCGGGGCTCTATGGGCTGAATTCCTGTGAGGTGTAGACTGCCATCTGAAATACTCTGCAGTGCTTTGCACAGAAGATAAAACTGCTTGGGAGAAGAACCCACGGGTTTGCTGAACGTCTAATGTGGTGATGCCACATGGAGGCAGGAGTCAAAAGATGGGTGCTGCAATCCTCGCTCAGGGTCGGGCGGGTCACTTAGGCTCGCGACATCAGTGAGGCGGGCATGCTGTGCTTTCTCGGGTGTGTGGAGCTCTCTAGGTGGAGGTTGGTACTAGATTTGTCTCCCCCAGAGAATAGAGACATGCCCTCTTTCCCAATAACCCCCACTCACCCTCCCTCCCATTTTGCTCTGGTTGACAGGAACCTCAGGGTCATATTTGAGGCACATATACCCTAATGACATGCCTCTTTTTTTTTTTTTTTTTTTTTGCCGTACGCGGGCCTCTCACTGTTGTGGCCTCTCCCATTGCGGAGCACAGGCTCCAGACGTGCAGGCTCAGCGGCCAAGGCTCACGGGCCCAGCCACTCCGCAGCATGTGGGATCTTCCTGGACCGAGGCATGAACCCGTGTCTCCTGCATTGACAGGCAGACTCTCAACCACTGCGCCACCAGGGAAACCTGACATGCCTCTTTGTGGTGCTTTTTCACCCTTAGGCCTTTCCACTTTTTAAAAAGATATTATCTCTTGTTGGGATGTTTCTATGTTCATTTTAATGCTCTTGTTGTGTTTTCGTCTGGTAAGCCACCTCAAAACATTTGATCATTGAGGGTGTAAGTACGTTGAAATAAGATAAATAGATGTTGTAGAACTATAAACTAAACAGATTCAAAACAGCCAAGGGCTTCTCAATAATCAGTTAATATTTTTGTAATGGTCATTGTTTTATGGAAAAATCAAGTTAGTTCAAATTGCCCTTAATGAGCAAGTCACCCTAATTGAATCTGCCCGTTGGACCCGTTTCTGTAGCATTCGGGGCAGCGTGATGGTCACAAGCAGAGATGGAGCTGGGGCTGCCCACCTCTCAGGTAAGATGAGGGGGCAACATGAGTCCTCTCCCAGGCCTGTCAGCTCCAACACGCTGGACTCCTAAGGGTGTGGGTTGGTTTCCAGATCAGAAGAAGAACTGCATTCTCAGTGGACAGGTCTTCGGGTGACATCGTCCATTATCTTACAGATAACTGATCGTATTCGTGTGGTTAGGTGCCCTGGAGCCTGCGAAGTCGTATCAGGTAGACAGAGAACCTCCCTTGAAGGAGCTTATTTACCCTCTACTGTAATGGAAAATAATATATAACCAATTACCACAGACCAGGTGACCTCAGCCATGGTCATTTATCTCTCACAGTCCAAGGTCAAGGTGCTGGCCAGTTCGGTTCCTGGTGAGACCCCTTTCCTGGTGGGCAGACAGCCGTCGTCTTGCTGTGTCCTCACGTGGTGGAGAGCAGGGGAGTGGTGGGGAGCAGGCTCTCTTGTGTCTCCTCTTATACAGGCACTAATGCCCCTCATGAGGGTCCACCCTTACAACCTAATCATTTCCCAGCCATGTAATACCATCATGTTGGGGGGTTAAGATTTAACATGAATTTTCAGGGGACACAAACATTCAGTCTGTAACAGAAGTGTCAATGGCTGTGATGTAGGGTGGTCAGAAGGCCCAAGAGAATCAGTCTGCCTGCTTTGATGTCCAGTCCTGTACCTTCCCTCCCTCCCCCTCTCTCCCTCCCCCCTTCCTCCCCCTTCTCCCCCACCCCGCAAAGCTTCCTTCCTGTTACCTCACGGGGCCCTTGCCGAAACCTGCTTTGTGCCAGGCACTGTTAGGACCCGGGACACACAGGGTAGACAAGACAGAAGTGGGTGCTGTCAGTCTAGCCAAGAGGAGTGATACTAAATTAAAGTAATACAGATACGTCAAGTACAGTTTAGGGCCAAACCCACAGAGATTAAATCCTTATGGGGGTTCACGAGAAGAAAGGCTTATCTTGGGCAATAAGCCGGGGAAACGCTTGATCGAAAAAAGGTCGCCTTTCATTTGGATCTTAAAGAATAGGAACGGAGTCCATGGGGCAGCCTCTGTGCATCAAAGCGGAGAAAAGGGAGCCCCAACTGTGTGGGGCAGGGAAGGGCCTTTGTCCAAAGTGACTGGGGAGTGGCAGGTGGTTTGGGGCGGGCGTGAGGGAACCTGGCAGATCAAAGTGTGCAGGCTGGCCTTGATTTGGGTGGGAGGGCGGGAAATTCTAGGGGGAGAGAATTAAGCATATCTGCCTTCCATGCTAACTATAATTAAGATGTGTGCGTGTCTGTAAAATTGACGTAGAGGAGAGAGGAGGATTGGACATGCCTGTCACCGGTCATCTATCGCACAGGACACTTGAACATTCCGGAAAAGTTACCGTGAGATGGCTTTGCTTCCAGAAAATGTAACTTGTGCATGTTGTAAATGGATTCACCCTCTCATGTGTTGAAGTGGGGTGTTTCCCCATTATAACTGCAATAGGGTTTGACTTGTAGTTTGAATCCTTCACATCTGCAGCAGACAGTCGGCCATCTCTGCAGGCAAGAGTGCTGAGTAATTGACAAGGATTTCAGGCAGTGACCGCCGTAGAGCGAAAGGAGACTTTCTTAGGCAGTGGAATTGTATTTAGGCTTGGCTGTGGTGGTGAACGCACAGCTCTGCATATTTACCCAAACTCGTCCAACGGGTACACCTCGAATCAGTGAATTTTATGGCATGTAATTGATACCTTGATAAAAGTGGGATGGGCTGTGGAGAAAAATGGAAGTGGAAATGTTATGGAATGTGAAAACCTCCTACATCCATAGCTACCTGTCTAGGAATTCAAACGTGCATTTTTAAAACAGTGAAGTAGCTCAGAAGAGCGTGTACCTGTAAGGGACAAGAATTAAGGTGAACCCAAATTCATATGTTGCTTGTTACCTAGGCCCTAACGTTTTTAGCTTTTACGTTTTCGTCAACCGTAGATCACACTTAATAAAAATGACATAAGCTAAATAAAAATGACACAACTTAGATGTTCCTAAAACTGTTACTAAGGTAAATGTCTGCCATAATAAAATAATATTTATCACGGTGACTGTCCAGACCTGATTTTTCTTCTAACTTTTTTTTTTTTTTTTTGCGGTACGCGGGCCTCTCACTGTTGTGGCCTCTCCCGTTGTGGAGTACAGGCTCCGGACGCACAGGCTCAGCGACCATGGCTCACGGGCCCAGCCGCTTCGTGGCATGTGGGATCCTCCCGGACCGGGGCACGAACCCGTGTCCCCTGCATCGGCAGGCGGACTCTCAACCACTGTGCCACCAGGGAAACCCTCTTCTAACTCTTATGACTTTGTTTTTGTTATTTTTGGTTATTTTTTTGGCTGCTCTGTGCAGCTAGCAGGATCTTAGTTCCCCACCTAGGGATTGAACCTGGGGCCGTGGCAGTGAAAGTGCAGAGTCCTAACCCCTGGGCCACCACAGAATCCTCCCCCCACCCTTTTTTTGCGGACCGTCACGACTTTGAATGACAGTTTGTGGAGGTGCCCTTGGTTCACAGGTGGACGGTCATGAGGAACCATTGCTCCCACTAGCAGCTCCAAAGGGGGGGTGGTGCACAGAAAAGTAATTAAAATCGTTGTTTTAAAAAAACTCCTCAGATCCTCCCCCATGTAAATGAAATCCCTTCCCTAGCATTCTTGTCATAGCCTGCAGAGGGCTTATCAAAATGAGCACTTACGTATGTTTGCATTTTGCAAAAATTACCGTCTTCCTTGATTTCTAGACCAGGGCTCATTAAACTACAGCCCAAGCGCCCAGTCCCCTGGGCCAGGGTTCGGGAAGCCTGTCCTGGTGCCCGACTGTGGGTTGGTCGGTCCCTGCAGGCTTGGTACCAAGGGGTATCTCATCGTTTTTTGTTTTTTTTTTTCAGATGATGATGATCTAGTTGGGGAGAGACATGCCACGCCAAGGATGAAAACTTCAGGAGTAGCTTTTAATACCCAAAGTGGATAGAAAAGTGAGAGAGAAGGAATTTGGGAAGGGAGGTCCCATAAAGCAGAGCTTCCTAACACTGGCGTGACATCCAGATTGCCTGGGAGGTGTTCTCTCAGACACACATTTGCAGGCAAGCATTTCCTCCACGGTCCCTACCTCCATCTGCGCAGGCCTGGCTTTCTGATGGAGTAAGTCTAAGGAGCGCTTAGATTCGTGTGTCTAAAATCATCACCTACATTCTTCAGAATAGTCTCGACAAGAATTGGGGGGGGGTGTTTGAAGAAATAAGGTTGGCTGTGAATATAAAATGATTGTCGGATACTTGGGGATTGATTGTATATCCTCTCTCACATATTCAGTGAAAATTTTCTTACTTAAAAAGCTTTAGGACTTCCCTGGCGGCACACTGGTTTCAGAATCCACCTGCCGGGCAGGGGACACGGGTTTGATCCCTGGTCCGGGAAGATCCCACATGCCGCGGAGACACTAAGCCCGTGCGCCACAGCTACTGAGCCTGCGCTCTAGAGCCCGAGAGCCACAACTGTTGAGTCCACGTGCCACAACTACTGAAGCCCGCGTGCCTAGACCCCGTGCTCCACAACAAGAGAAGCCCCCGCAATGAGAAGCCTGCACACCGCAACTCAAGAAAGCCCACATGCAGCAACGCAGACCCAACGCAGCCATGAATAGATAGATACATAGATAGATAGCTTGCTTTAAAACCGAAAAATAAAACTAAAAATGTTGCCCGCAGTAAGGGCAGGGGTGGTTCTGGGTGGGAGGGCAGGGCACGGGGTTGGGTATCTGCAGCATTCTTTTTTTCTTCTTTTTGGAAACTTTGGAAACACATACAGAAAGGGTAACTTTATTCCTGGGAGGTAGCAAGGCCTCTGATGTTTGTTACAGTTTCCTCTGTTCTTTTCTGTGGGTTTGGGATACTTTTTAATGTATCCACTTAGCCCTCTAGGCAGCCTGGTCTACTATCAAACAGGATACAGTCGTTTCCTGTGGACATAGCAGGGGCTGTCGGGTCAAAGGCAGACGGAGCTTCTTTTGACCGTCTCTCCTGCCTGTGGTTTGCGTTTTGTTCCGTGCTTCAGGTGTCTTCTGGTCAGCTGTTGGTTGACCGGTGCTGAGTGTGTGGGACCGGCTTGGCTGCCTTTGTGTGCAGCTGAGCCAAGGGATCTGAGTGCCCATCTGAAGAGGTAGCAGATCCGCACTGGGACCGTGAGGTCATTGTGGATCCCTGAGGACCCTCTTCTGTCCTCCAGCTTCACAAGACAGATTGTGTCCTGCCTGATCGCCTAGTCAGTCTATATGACAGGTGGCCCAGCATTGTTGATGGCCAGCCCCGCCTCTCCAGAAATCTTAATCCAATCAATTTGGCCAGTTGTAAGAACATTTCAGATCAGAGTCCGGCTTGCCCAAAAGACCGTGTGTCATGTGTGTTTTTAGCAAAGCAAGTAAGAGGAAGCCAGAAGAAAACTTGGCTAAAAAAATCACACGAAAATAGCATTTTTATTCCGTTAGTCTATGGTGTTATGATTCTGTTCTTTGAAAAATAATTTTGCAACAGAAACTGGTCTGGAGCTTTGATTGGCAGAGGGGATATGCCTGATGTCTGTCAAAACAAAAACAAAACTTCCAGGGGTCACATCTTGGGAGCAAGGATGCAGGTCTCTAGTGACAGGAGTAAGAAAGGCCTGGAATAGATTCTTGAAACATGTTCTGAAAACGTAGCGTTGCAGACTTGAGGGGCCGTCCCAGGTGATGATCTCTGAATCCAGGTGTTCTCTGTTACTGGACACCAGCCCCTCAAGAAGTCAGTGCCTTGACGTATTTGGTTTTGGATCATGTGTGAGTGGCGCCTTTTCACCTCTTCCTCCCCACGTAACCCCAGATGACATCAGTCTCTCTAATTTGACTTCTTTACTCTTACCCTCCAAGCTCCTGCAAAGCAAAAATAAAACCCAGCGGAAGCAGCATGCCTTTTTATCCATCTGTGAAGACACGGAAGGAGTAACATTTCATCTGGTTTTGTAAAGTAACTGCTTTCCCCACGTGGCGTTAGCATCGCGGGAGGGAGAGCCTGCTTGGAGGCTGGTGCAGAGGAAGCTTCCCTGGGGAGGTTGCCGGGAAGAAGTGACTGGGGACTTCCCCGGCGGTCCAGTGGTTAGGACTCCGCGCTCGCACTGCCGAGGGCCGGCGTTCAGTCCCTGGTCGGGGAACTAAGATCCTACACGCTGCGCCGTGCAGCCAAAAAAAAAAGGCAAAGAAAAATGAGTAAGTGCAGGATGATTCAGGCTCCTGTCCTCCCTGGAGGTGGTCCTCCAGGATACACCTCGGGAGGTGAACTTGTGGACGCGGCCCTCTCCTTCATCCTCGCTAGCCTATCTGTGCATTCATTTGGTCAGTGTTGTTTGTGTGCCTGGAAACTGAGAGAGAAGGAAAGTCGGACAGCCTGTGCCCTTGTGGGAAATCCCAAGGGAAACTCTGTCTCCCGGGAAAAGAGCGGTAATGCCGTCCTTCCAGGGCATCCGTGCTGTTTGAAGGGACTCTCATGTGTTTCTGTCCATCGATGAATGGATTGGTTGGTCAACTGGTTGATGGCCTCTCTTGGGTTCCCACGTCTTGCCCCCCCATCTCATTTGGCTTGTATGGGGCGCTGTGTAGACAGAAGAGCCTGCGGTTCCCCAAGGCGATGGGTGGCTGCTGGGGATTCCTTGGGGGACAGGAAGATCCCTGGCAACACCAGCGGCTCCTTCAGGAGACCTGCACGTGGAATGGTGTGGGTGTCCCGTGTCGCCCCAGCCCCCTGGCCCTGTGCTAAGGCCTGGTGGTCCTCCGGCTTCAGACAGCCTGAGTGGCGATGTCCGATACATCCCAACACGCCAGTGTCCCGGATCGTTAACAAGCAGTTCGACACGTCACAGAATCACCGTGATTCACACCCGCAACCAACAGGCGTGCGGTTTCTAGGAACCTCGGACTGTGACTCAAGTCGTTGGTGGAAGCGTGTCTCTGTTGGAAGGCAGCCCCTCGGGTCTCACCAGCTGTCAGGCAGTTTCACTCTGCAGACAGCGCAGGCCCCGGACCCTGGCTCTGCAGCACGTTCTCACGTACACTTCTCGGAGCACCCAGCCGCCCAGTCCATGGCTGACCTCGGCGGCGTGCTGGCTATGTGTACAGTCTAAGTGGTGGTATCCGCTGGAAGCTCTCTCTGTCTCCCCCCTCTCTCTGTTGTTGCAATGAGGCATTTCCACTGCACGGAGTTCTGGTGGTGCCCTTTGTACCCACAGGTGCCCCGGGGTAGGTGGGGGGCTGCCGCTGGGATGCCTTTCCCCGCTCGGGGGCCTGTGCTGTGCCGTGATGTGGGGAGAAGGTACACGGGGTGTCGGTATCGCGGGGACCTGCTTTGGGGTCTGCTCGGCCGCACGCCGGCCCCTTCCTGGTGGGTGGCAGGTGCAGCAACCGGCTGGTAGGAAGCCCCACTCCGATCCTTCCACACCAGGGGCTTTGTCTGCCTCTGTGGCCTGTGGTTCACCCGGGGAGGTTAGGGGATGAACCTCCGTGGGGGCACAGTCACTTGCCCGACGGCACATAGCTAGTGAGTGATTCTGCGCCTGCAAGTGGGTGCCCGAGGGAGCCCCAGTCGGGCGTGGCCTAGTTCTCTCCAGCCGCCTCAGGCCCCAGAGCACATTAGGAGTAACAGCCTCCAGTCATAGCTGTGGGCACAAGTCACACTTGGCCGTGCGTCCTCTGCTGGTCATTGATTCCAGAAGTACTTAGGAAGGGAGGAAGGAGCCTGTGTGAGTGAAGTTGTCCAAAGAGTTGGAATTTTCCTCTCTTCTTTGGTGAAGATAATTGCTCACCCTGTTCGCAGAGGTGTGCTAACTCAGTAATCCCAGAGAGATCCAGAAACACTTGCTTACGTTGGGGATGTTCACGTGTAAGCCCACGTGAACCCTACTGCCTGCATCTCCAAAAAAAATGCATCTTCCCTCCTGACCTTTCTGCCCGGGGGCCGAAAGCTACGAATGCATTTGTGCGTGTCACAGACGTCCAGGTCGTGGTGTGACCTAGTGCACGTAGATAATGATAGCCCGCGAGGCCCTGGAGAAGAAAACCTGGCTCCCTGTCTCCGTCGAGGTGCTCACAGCCCCAGGGTGAGAGTGGAGACCAGTGAACAGTACAGTCATCAGAGAGAGTGAGCAACCCTGGGCTAGGGGCTACCCGGAGGCCAGCGGAGCCGCGGGCCTCTGTGCCAGCAGGGCAGCTGTGCAGAAGGTGGGGGGTCAGGGAGCAGAATACTGGGACCCGAGGACACAAGGGGAGCCCGGTGACATCACGGGCTCGTCAGGAACAGATGGCACCTGGAAATAGAGCCGCCGCCTCTCAGGGCTGCAGCCTGCGCTTAGACGCAGGGCTGGCTGTCTCCACACCATGATCAGAAGTGGCGATTTGAGGCTCCCTGGTGGCGCAGTGGTCGAGAGTCCGCCTGCCAATGCAGGGGACGCGGGTTCGTGCCCCGGTCCGGGAAGATCCCACATGCCGCGGAGCGGCTGGGCCCGTGAGCCATGGCCGCTGAGCCTGCGCGTCCCGCAGCCTGTGCTCCACAACGGGAGAGGCCACAACAGTGAGAGGCCCGCGTACCGCAAAAAAAGCGGAGATTTGAATCAGAGCAGTGTTGACGGGATTTCAAGAGCATTTGATACATAACTTATAATTTTTTTCTTTGATTAGATTTTTTGGGGCTGGTAACAGTGGTTTGTGTCCTCTCGCAGGGTGTTTGCACTGCCGGGCAGTGTTGAACATGGCCTTCCCTGCACCCTTCCCCCTTCAGATTAGCTGTGTTTCCCTCTGCAGTCCTGTCGCGGACCTCCCCCCTCCCCGTGTCCTTCGCAGCGTCCAGTCGGCCCGCTGGGCTCCAGCCCCGGAGGGGGCTGCGGGTCTGTGGACTCCTCAGCCGCTGAGAACCTGCCGGCCTGTTCTCCCTGCACTGGGAGCCGCTCTCTCCGTGGTAACAGGTCCTGAGTGTTTTCCACGGGAGGATGAGCAGCGAACCCGTCTATCGCAGCTGCCTCTGCAGTTCTCCTTTGCACTGCTGACTCCCTGCTCCTGGGTCCACCCCGGAGTGTGTGCAGGGAGATGCTTAGTTGCTACTCGCCTATGCAGCGTCCTTAACTCATTGTATTTTCTTGCTATTTACCCCTGGGTCTTACTATCACCACTGACTACCCGTGAAGATACAATAGAAGGGGCTATACATACATACACACAGATACCACACAGACACACGTGTGACACACGTGATACGTAAACACACGTGATACGTAAACACACACATTATCCATATTATGTACAAGCTAGTCCCTTGGAACCTAGTAGAAACACAGATTGGAATATGACCCCAGGGGAACTCCAAATTCCCATCTTCAGTCCTTTTTTCTTTGTGAGCTGGATTTCCTGAATTCTTCCCAGCTGGGACAGTAAGAACCAATGAGTGCTTTTATGGCTTTCACTTTGCACGTTCAGGAGGAAGTCAAGAAAAAATCAGGGGTGGAGGACAGACCTGGCCCCGAAATTGCCGTGCTAACGTAACTCTGAAGTTAAATGTGGGGTGGGCCACAGGGAACTAACTGTGCTTCTCGAATGAGAAGTGACCAAGCAGCACTCACTTAGAGAGTGCCCTCCGGTCCTGCCAAGGCTGCCGCGCTAGTAAGACAGGTAGGAGCCCGGGGCACCTGCTGATGGCAGAAGGTCTTTTGCTCTGAGTCACTGTCCCCCTCTCAGTGGGGCTTTGCTCCTACAGGTGTGACCTCTGCCTTTTCTGGATAGATCTTAGCATGTCCTGTCTAAGGCACTTTGCAAATAGAGCTCCTTTTATGTTTATTTTTTTAATTTACTTTTGGCTGCATCGTGTCTTCGTTGCTGCACGCGGCCTGTCTCTAGTTGTGGCGAGGTGGGGGGGCTACTCTTGGTTGCGGTGCGCGGGTTTCTCATTGCCGTGGCTTCTCTTGTTGTGGAGCACGGGCTCTAGGCGCGCGGGCTTCAGTAGTTGTGGCTCGCGGGCTCTAGGTGCACGGACTTCAGTAGCTGTGGCACGGGCTTAGCTGCTCCGCAGCATGTGGGACCTAACCGGACCAGGGCTTGAACCCATGTCCCCTGCATTGGCAGGCGGATTCTTAACCACTGCGCCACCAGGGAAGTCCCTAGAGCTCCTTTTAAATTAACATGTTAAATATGAACCCAGATGGCCAAAGACACTTAGATTTTAGCAATAAATTGTGGCTGATTTAATTCTCCGTTTTACTGAGGTGGTGGCGATTTATTAATATTAAATAATAGGTACCAGGTGCTTTCGTGTGGGTCTGTGGATGCTAGAGTTCAACAGTTTTATAGTAAGAAAAAAACGTTGAAGTGTTCCTCAACTCTTTGAAGTGAAAGACTGGGGAGGCGTTCATGAATTGTCATGAATTAAGTTTTACTGTCCTAAGAGGCACTATGGCTTCAATGGAAGGGAGGCACGAGGTTTGCTTTTCCACGGCGGGGCAGATGAAGTAGTGTGTGACAGGGCCTCTGAGCTGGGAGTCACACTTCTCCCACTGTTGTCCATTTGATGACGTCTAAATGCCATTCTGTCTTTTGTAACCAGACAGCTGCCATGTATTGTTCTCTAAACCATCCATTACATTGTTTGGGTTATTTTGATAACTTCTAGTTTAATGTCAACGAAAATAATCAATAAACAATCTATAACAGGAATAGAAAAGAGTTTTATCTGAGCCAAACTGAGGACTACAGCCCAGAGAAGCCTGCTTCCCAGATTACTGTGAGGAACTGCTCCCAAGAAGCATGGCGTTCGTTCCGCACAGCTTTATGTCTTGTCAAAACAAAGAACGTTAAACAAGTCAGGAATACGTTGCTTCAGAGTTTCAAAACAGACCAGCACGTACACAGTGAGTCAGTGTGGCCTTGGCACCTGGGAAAGGGAGTCTTAGCATTGAAGGAGCGCCAGCATGGGCGTTCCAGGAACAGAGGCATTTAATCTTTTTTTTAACATGGACATTCTTTACTTGTGGTCAGTGCGCCCTTTTAATAATTAATGCAGACGTACAGTGTATGTTTGCTAGGCCACAAACAGGCTGTTTAAGTTACCATAAAATTCAAGTTAACTCATGTATAAGCCGGAATGACTTCCCCAGACCTCAATAAGTTAGCATTTCTTTTATCAGTGTGTGCCTGATACAGATTAAAAAACTAAAAATAAACAACACCTAACTTCCCCGAGCTGGGTTAATATTGTCTGAATTTGGAAGCAAAGAAGAAACCTGCGCTCTTTTAGGGTCCCAGCAGGTCTGGCTCTCTTCTGTCCTCTTCCAGATGCTGAGCCCTTCCAGCTGCTGTCTCTGGGCTGGAGGTAGTGCCGGTGGGCAGTGTGGCCCCAGCTGGCTGATGGGGGAAGGGAGCGGAGTTGGGGGTGGTCCATGGTCTACTCTCGACCAGCCATTGAACCTGGAAGGGACCTTTCTCCTGAGGACATAGCAAGAGAGACATGCAGCGAGCCGTTGACTCTGAGTGCAGCTGCCTGGATGGGGTTGGGACATCTGTAATGCCCAGGCCTGGTATCGTGGCCCGGGAGGAGGCCACACCTCCAGGGCCCCAAGGGGTTGCCAGGGTGTGTGGGGAGGAGGTCCCACTTGGCAGGCAGTAGGTTACATCTCTTATTGGCACTTGTGCTCTACCTACTGGGTCTCTGATTACTGCCCTTAGCATCTCCTTTAACAGCTCTGAGGGTGTCTGAACAGAGAACAGCTCTTCCTGAGAATGGAAGGGTCCATCAGAGGCTCATTTTATTATTCAGTCAGGTCGGAAGAAGGTGTGTCAGCGCAAGCAGCAAAGGCATGGCCGGCTGATTTGTTGCGAGTTTGATGGTTATTATAACGCCCACGAGCTTTAGCTCCGGCACAGCTATACGTGCGTGTGAAGCATACCTGCATGTGTTTTGCAGGGATGTTTGTGTGTGTGCGTGCGTGCACACGCGCATATAAGTACATGTCGGGGAAAGATAGAAATGGATACGGATGTGGAAATGGATGAGTATGGAAAGATCAGTGTCTTACTGCAGCTTGCAAAAGAAACAGTCCTTGTTTTTCTTATATTTAATAATAGACTACTGATTTTAAAGTTTTTTATCAATTTATTTGCAGCCTGTCTGAGAAAGTTCTCTCCCTTTGTATATGGCAATTTCCCGAAATAAGCCACATGAAAATATTGTTGCAACATGAAGTAAATATTTCTGAATATCACAGTTTGAGGATTTCTACACACAGTGTTTTCTTTAAATGTTTGTGTGAATTATATTTTGCCCCCAAATTGCAGTCTGTGTGTACATGTATGTGTGTGTCTGTAATGTGTGTACCTCCTGTCCTGTGGTATGACATGCCAGCGTACCGGCTAACGTCCAGTGTGTGTTTGGCGTTGATGCCTTGTGTTAGGAATTGCAGCGGGGACAGGCGCAGGCAAACATGTGGATTTAATTCCTTAACATGATTGAAGGAGGTTATGGAGATCTGGGTGTAGTCCTGTTTGGGGAGAAGACGTTCATTGGAACCGCTGGCTCATTTTTCTTCCTTCCTCCCCTAGACAAACAGATGCCCAGGGTGCAGAAGACAGTCCAGGAGCTCAGCGGGACCCCCAGCAGCCATCCCAGGTCTCTGAACCAGCTGGCTCCCGGGAAGCTCCCGAGGTGCCCCCGGAGGGCCGTGGCCGGGCGGGGACCCTTCCTTGCGATTACAGATACCCGGAGCGGCGCGCGCCCGAGGACCAGCCTGCCGCCCCGCACGCCCTGGGGCAGGACCCCCGGCCCCTGAGCGCCGCCCCGCTCTCCCGGAGGCCCGCCCCGCAGAGGCCGCCGCCGCCCAGGCGGGAGCCCAGGCCCTTGGGGGGCGCACCTGCGGCTGCTCACCTGGGCGCGCCCGGCAGGCCCCGCCCCCTGGCCCCGGAGGTGTGCTCCTGCTCCGACCGCCCGGCCCTCGCCCGCAGCAGCCCGGGCGCCTCGGCGGAGAAGCTGAACGCCGCCCGGCCTGCGGCAGATGGCCCGCGGGCCGCGGGGGAGCCGGCCGGGCAGCATGTAGACGAGCGCGCAGCCTGGCCCCGGCGGGAGGCGCCGCTCCTTTCCAAGTTCCGGCCCCTGCAGACCTCCGCCATGGAGACCTCGCGCTCCCCGTCGCCTCAGTTCGCGCCCCAGAAGCTGACGGACAAACCCCCGCTGCTTGTCCAGGATGAAAATTCCACCAGGTACTGTCTCTGGACGGCGGCCTGAGGCCGCCTTCCCCTCTCCCGGCCCCGTTCCGCCGTGGGAGGCTTTCAGTGCTCCTTTTCTGGGTGGTGAACCCCTGCCGCCTTGCTCCCGGCTCCCCATCCTGGAGTTTAAGTGGGTCCTGGGGACTGACATGGGGGAGAAGCCACCACTCGAGTGCTCAGCTGGATTGTTAACTTGCTGGGGGCTTTCCTGCCCCACAGGGGGTGGCGGGGGGTAAAGGAGGGAGTAGACCGTCCCCTGTCCTGTTCTTCCAAGCCCAACAGGTTGATAGCTGCGTTACCTACAGGCTTCTGCACACCGGGGCTGGTTTTCCCAGCTGAGTTCTGTTTGTAATCAGAATCAAGTTTAACCTAAGCATGTAGACCTTCAGGCAAAATCGGTGTTTTTCATAATGTCCAGTATTTCCACATTCCTTTTTTTCTAGTTCTTTTTATATGAAAAGGCTGAGGTGGTGTATACCTTTTATTTATTTTGTTTTGTTTTTTTTGTTTGTTTGTTTGTTTTGCGGTACGCGGGCCTGTCACTGCTGTGGCCTCTCCCGTTGTGGAGCACAGGCTCCGGACACGCAGGCTCAGCAACCATGGCTCACAGTCCCAGCCGCTCCGCGGCATGTGGGATCTTCCCAGACCGGGGCACGAACCCGTGTCCCCTGCATCGGCAGGCGGACCCCCAACCACCGCGCCACCAGGGAAGCCCTATACCTTTTATTAAAGCAGAGGAAAACTCGATCACATTGCATGGTGCTGTTCTCAGAGTTATCGGCATGGGATTGTCTGTTGTGCCCATTGAGGCATTGGTGAATGCTGTCAGGCAGGGACCAGTCAAGAACTGAGAAATAGAAGGGGGGGAATTTTCTTCTCATTCTCTAGAGCACTGATTGGTTCTCAGCCAGGGTCGGGGTGGGGCATTGCGGCCCCCAGGGGGACACTGGGCAGTGTCTGCAGACGTTTTGGGTGTCACAGCTGCTGGGCGTGGGGCCTGTTCCTCGGCTCCTGGCATCTAGTGGGTGGAGGCCAGGGATGCCGCTCAGTATCCTACAGTGCCCAGGACGGCCCCCTAGCAAAGAATTCGCTGGCCCTGCATGTCAGTACTGTCTGATATAGTAGCTACCAGTCACACGTGGCCATAGCGATGTAAGTTAACGAGAATGAAATGAAACGCGTTGCTCAGTTGCGCCCTCTGGGGCTAGTGGCTACCACCCTGGACAGCCCAGATGATGGCTGTTTTCATCATCATGGAAAGTTCTGCTGGATCTCCCCGCTGTAGAGTCTTGAACTTTTTTTTTTTTTTTTACCCTTAAGATAACTTGGCAGAGAGGAAATAGTAGTGATAGCGTCCTGGGTCTCCACGCGTGGCATGGCAAATGCAGCTGCACCTGCGGGCTGGCACTGCTCTGCGTCGTTTAGAATGCAGGTGTCACTTAGAGATCCTTTCTGTTGGCAGCGTTGTTCAGCTCTGAAAGGGGGGAGAAGCGATGAAGTAGTTTGTGCGGTTGGTGGAGTGTGTTGGTGCCGCTGTAGGTAAGGCGACCGGGCCCCTCGGTTCTCAGGAGCTGGTTTGGGCACAGTGGGCTCCATGGCTTTGCGGAGAAACGGCCCACGTGCTTGCTCAGTGCTCATGATGTCTGCAGACTTCAGCAGGTGGGGAGTGGTTTTCGTTTCTTCTTGCCCCGAGCGAGTGTGGATTTTCTCACCCTGTCTTTTCTGTGAGACGGATTTCAATAACCAGTGGCGGTACTTGTTAATGATACTGAGTGCCGGTGTCTTCAGGCGTCCGCTCTGTTCCCATCCAGTGTGTCATTTGGGACAGCGAAGGTTGTCTCGTCCCTTGCTGTGCAAGCCCTCGTGGAGCGCCCTATTCCGGGCAGCGTGCAGAGCTAACTCGGTACGTGTCCCCCCAGAGAGCGCAGTGCAGCAGACGGTAGCCACGCCACCCACGAAGTTCCCACCGAGGGAATGGCTCGTAATGTACTGAGTTCAGTGTCCCCGTCCCCAGAGCGGGTGTTACCGGTGAGTGTGGGCCTGAGAGAGTGGCACGCCATTGGCACACGCTGCGAACCTGAGGCTGGCGCTCCACACAAGTGCCGGCCGGCTCCATACCCACCACCAACCACCAGCGGGCAGCGAGTGCAGCACACCGGCCGGGGCCTCCCAAGCTGCCTGGTGTTTGGGCGCAGCTCAGACTCTCTTCTTGTCCGCACGTGTGCTGACGGATTTCTTGAGCACTACCCGCCCCCCTCACCTCCCTCCGCGTTCATCTCTCCCCCCTTCCGGTTACCTCTGCTGGGGAACCAGCCAGGGTGCGGAGCAGCTCCTGTGTCCCTGAGACACGCCTTCCCGTGTGCCGGGCCGCGGCAGGGATGCGGAGAGGAAGAAAGTGCAGCCTTCCCACCCTGAGGGGGATTTCAGAGTAGTCATTCACTCCGAATAAAAATGCATCCACTCCTGTCCTGAAGCCAGGAAGCTTCCTATTAAAAATCTTTTATAATTTTGAGGGGTTTTTTGTTGGTTTACAACAAAATGGAGACCATGCCCAGCAGCATGGGCCAGTGACAATTAGAGATTTGATTGCTCCCAGAAGTGTGTTCCCAGGAGGTTTCCTGGAGCCTGTTTCTGGGTTTGGGAGCATGTGTGAGCAGGGAGCTGGGGGGCTGCTTCGGGGTCGTTCGGACAGTCTTGCGGTCACCTCGGGCATCTCATGGTTGGAGAATCTCCTTGTGGGAGTTGTGGTTTATCAGACCCAGGGTGGCATGTGGGCTGAGGGCTCCCTCGGGACTGGGTGTGTGAGCAGAGCGGGTTGGACCGTTTGCTGTTGGGGGCTGGGCCCCTGTGGGCAGCGGGCGGCTCACCTGGATGGAGCCCGCACTCGGGGAGGAGCCGCCGCACGGAGAGGGGGCCGGGCCCGGCACACCCCGCATCCTCCATCCCTCCTGGTCCTGCTTCCCGTGAGGAACGGATGCGGTCTGGCTGCGGTAAGGTCTTGTCCACTGTGTTTTGTCTTCACTTTGAGGTAGAAGTTCATCAGACTTCCCTAAATGTGAAAGTCTGCCCAGGTTTCAAGAGGAGAGATCATTTGTGCTTAGAAATGACCAGGAAGAGATGCTTTGTTGGAAAGTATAGGACAACCTGCGGAGGATTTGTTTTTGTTTTTTACCTCATGTCTTCCTTCGCTGGAAATCAAGTTTCCCCACGAATCGGGGCGCGGGGAGATGCAAATACAGGCTGACTTTTAAGTTCCTAACAGGTGTTGAGGGTTTCTACGCATGGAATGCAGAGGGGTTCTTGTTTGTGTGTTCTTGCTTCGATAAGGTGCCAGAATTTTCCTTCGGAAGTTCAGTATGTCTGAGCAGTATTATCCACACAGTGACAGCCTTTTGAAATTTAATCACTAAGAAGGCATGACAGGGACTATATATGACCACCTAGATTTAAACAAACACCTCTGTTCTCAATGGTTTCTGCCGGAGGAGAGAAGAAAATAAAATTATTTCACTGTAGCCTGCATGCCCCACCCCTTAAGAACAAGGAAAGAACCGTAATGTGTTGCGTTATGCCCCTTGTGCGCCATAAGATCACGTCCGTTCGGATCACAGAAGTGGTTTTAGGCTGAGTTAGGAACGAGTCGAGGTTTTGGTTGTATGATTTTGGCCTGTTTTTTGCCTTCCCTCCTGGCTACCAGCAGATGGCTCTCTTTCTCCAATTTGTCCTTCAAGGGTATTTGAAATGGATTTGTGTCCCAGTGGCCCTGGTCCAAGGGATCCCCTGGCACCAGCCGGCTTTCGGGTGGCCCCTGACGAAGCCCCATTGCCTCGAGCAGGCCGTTGCTTTCCGTTTTCTCTTCCCTGTGGGTGCTCCAGGTGCCTCCCCCGCTTTCACCGACAAACTTTTTTTTTTTTTTTAAAAGGACACCTGCATGAGTCATTTAAGGTAACACAGGAGCAGCGTGTCCCATGTTTGCTGCTGGATTCTTACCGCTCTGGTATGAAATGCCGTGTGGAGGGCAGCTCGAAGTGTGGGGCAGTGGAAGGCAGGTGGGGTGAGACCCAGGGTGCACGAGTGTCCAAGGACGCTTCCGATCGGGACCAGGACCGGGCGGTGCTCAGCCTCCTCTCAGAACACGGCTGCTACTTTTCCTAAAGGAGTCCTCCGGCCACCGCGAGGACCGCGCAGGCACCCAGCTTCGAGAGACGCTGGCTGAGGCACTGATGCTAACTCTGTGAAATACGCCTGTCTGTTGCAGGGCTCCCTTGCAAAAGAAAATCTCACTGAGCAGGCTTCTCACCGTTTGCTCGGCCACTGACCTAAAAACAAATGAACATCACACTGCCTTTCTGTCTGTCAGTAAGCCCACGGATGTGCCTTCAGGCGTGCAGATGACTGTTGGAAAACGGAAAGACACCTACACGCCCAGGAGGCTTAGGAGATCAAGTTAGGGGTGGCAGGCACTGCTCAACCTGGTCTCCCCATCCTGGGACGTGTGACCATGAAGGCTTCTTCCCTGGGGCCGCCGCAGGCTTCCCCGGCTGTAAGGGGATGCGGAAACCAGCCGATTTCTCATCCAATTCCTCATTCTGGTCTGTGCCTGGGCGTACGGTGTGTCTTTAGCAGACGGCCCTTCTCTTTGCAGAATCGAGCGGGTGATGGACAACAACACCACGGTGAAGATGGTGCCCGTCAAGATCGTGCACTCGGAGAGCCAGCCCGAGAAGGAGAGCCGCCAGGGCCTGGCCCGTGTCCCGCAGCCACCCGTGCTGCCCAGCGGGCTCGAGCGGGACCAGATCAAGACGCTCAGCACGTCCGAGCAGTCCTACTCCCGCTTCTGCCTGTACAGCCGCCAGGGGGCCGAGCCCCAGCCCCCTGGCACCCCAGTGCCCACGGCCAAGGACAGCCGGGCCTCCACGCCCACGCTCAGCTACGTGAAGACCAAAGAGAGGACTGCTGAAGACCTCAAGTCGGAGGAGCTGGCCCGCGAGATCGCGGGCAAGGATAAGTCCCTGGCGGATATCCTGGACCCCGGTGTGAAGATCAAAACCACCATGGACCTTATGGAGGGCATCTTCCCCAAAGACGAGCACCTCTTGGAAGAAGCTCAGCAGCGGAGGAAGCTGTTCCCCAAAATCCCCTCTCCCAGAGCCATGGAGGAGAAGTGAGTAGACGCTGCCCTGGCTTCTGCGCCCTGGCTGTATGTGGTTTTGCCCGGTGCCTCTTAGGCTGACAAGGGCGAGGGCGTGTATCTGTTTGTTTTCATGACTGCTCTCTGGGGACAGATTCCCTAAGTGCTTATTAGCACTTGGGGGCTCTGTTGTCACCCTCCCGAAATTAAAAGCCCATTCTGGGGAGGATGACGTCAGGCCCTGGCAAAGATGTGAAAATATACGTTTCCGGTGATGCCCACGGGGCTTTTTGTCATCAGGCAGTGGTTCTCAGCCGGAGGCTGTTGTCTCCCCCCACGGGACAGCTGGCGGTGTCGGGGTAGACTTTCGGTTGTCACCACTGGGAGAGGTGCCCCCGGCATCTAGTGGGTGAAGACCAGGGATGCTGCTTGCTGTTCTACAATGCACAGGACGGCCCCCCCATCAGAGAATGGTCCGGCCCCAAGTGTCACTAGTACTGAAGTTGAGAAACTTGTCACAAGAGGAGTGACAGTTGAGACTACTTAGTGTACGTGCTTATGAAAGAGGCTTTCTGTTGTTGCTTATGTAACTGAGGGGGTGAATTTGCTGTAACAGTTTTGTAAAGGGCGCTTTCCAGCCCCTGTCCTTTAGTCAGCTGCCCACAAAGGTGAATCTGCTGACATCCCTCCTGTTTCTGTACGTGGTCTCCATAAGCATCGTTGATTGACAGCAGGTGGGAGTGCGGGTGCTGTGCAGACAGGAAGTCAGGCCGTAGCAAGAGGTAGCAGATGTGGCTGCTGGCAGAAAGGTGCCTGGTGACCTTGGGGCCTGCGGCCACGCCTACAGATAGCGGCAGACCTGTCCCCATAGACCTCAGGCTCCCAGCGATACATTCTGCACTCTCCTCCCTCTGGGGCGGGGCTTTGAGCACCACTGGGCAGGTGTTTTAGTTCTGACCTCACAACTTACTCCTTCCCCACTCTTGCGGTCTCATCTCTCTAGCCGGTGCCTTTTCGTTAGCACCGCCATTTGCCGGTCACAGCCCAGGCTGTGGGACTCGCGGGCACGTCTTTGTGTACGATCGCAGCTGACGGGTGTTCTGACATTTTGTTACCCAGGAAGGAGGCGCTGAGTGTGCCGGCGGCCGCGTCCCTGGCCACCAACTCCACCTACTACAGCACGTCGGCCCCCAAGGCGGAGCTGCTGATTAAGATGAAAGACCTGCAGGACCAGCAAGAAGCCCAAGAGGATTCAGGGAGTGACCCGGACCACGACCTGTCGGTGAAGAAGGTAGGGAAGCTGCAATTCCAAATGAGAACGCGCTGGCAGGCTGGCAGGCAGGCTGGCAGGCAGGGGGGCGACACCCAGCTCCACCCCGACCCTGGTCCCTGCACCGAGCGCCATTTGTGGTGGGCTTCTATGTGGGACGCTGCCATTTGGGCCTGTGTATTAAGCCCTTTGTGGGTGAATCTTCTGTTCTAAAATTGGGCCTCTCTGCCGGGGTCTCTTTGCCATCTCTTTGTAATGAGATCCAGTGTCAAATTAGCTAGGTGGCCACCAGTCTCTCTCATTTTAAGGTCAAGTGATATGTCTCTTCTACCCCAGTGGAATCCAGAGGACTTAATTGTATGACTTGCCGCAAGGCACATGTCCTCTTTGACTATCAATTTCAAATATCTGTAATCCGATGATGTTAAATTCAACAGTATATTGTGAAGTGCGTAGTTAACCAAAAAGCATCATTTGTTGAACTCCAAAAACTCACCCAGGCACTTGGGGATACAGCAGGAGACAAAACAGACTGGAGTCCTGATTTCCCTGAAGGCACTTGTGTGCTCACAGAGGAGATGGACAGCCAACATAAAAACAAATATAAAAAAACAAACAGGGCCCTGTGGGCCAATCCCTGCCCCCCACCTGCTCTTGTACATAAAGTTTTATTGCAACACGGCCACGTTCATTCATGTACGTATGGTCTCTGGTAGCTGTCACACTACACCAGCGGTGTTGAGTAGTTGCAACCGTGGCTGTGTGGCCCCTGAAGTCTAAAATATTTACTGTTGGGCCGTTTATAGAAAAAGTTTGCCAACCCTTAATGTAATAATAGGTCGGGTGGTCAGAAAACTAAAACAGCATGCAGGAATAGAGAGGTAAAGGAGTATGATTGTAGAGAAGGCTCTGATGAGCTGATGATGAACAGAGAGAGACCTGGAGTGCTGTGAGGGAATGTCTAATTGATCTGGGGAGGGGTGGGGGGAGTGGGGTTTGGGCAGCAAGTGCAAAGGCCCTGGGGTGGGAGTTTTGTGACACATTGGGGAAGCAGCAGAGACCCGTGGCTGGAGCTGTGTGGACAAGGAAGGGGGAGGATTAGAGAGGAGGTCAGAGGTGAAATAGCGTGTAACCATGAGGTCATGGTTAGGGACAGAATTATTGCTATCGGCGCCAATGTCTTCACTACTGTACGAGCTTCAAATCTTCATGGCAGGTCAACTGTCAACGGGCCAGACTTGTGACATCTAGGTGTGGTTACCTGTTTTTTATAGGAAGGACTTAGCACAAAGGGAGGAAGGAATTGCCCAAGGCAGTCAGTTTCAGAGGATAGCATGTGCTGTTTGTTTATTCCAGGGGCTTTGAGCATGCGTAGTCAGCACCAGGAGAAGAAAAGGAGGGAACCAGCATTTGGTGAATTTTTCCATACACTTTGCATCTTGGAAGGGGCTTTCATAAAAAAGTACCAATTTTTTTTGACAAGACCCTTGCAAAGGATAATGTTTAATACCTCCTCATATTGTTACTTGTTAAAAAATGCCATTGATTGGTTTCAAATACGATAGACAAACACATTCCAGAAGAAATACCCTGACCCTTGTGTCAAAGAAAATGACTTGCAATTTAGGAAGTGATAACCTTGTTTTAATTCAAAAAGGAAACGAAAACTAAGAGTTTTTGGGGCTTCCCTGGTGGCGCAATGGTTGAGAGTCCGCCTGCCGATGCAGGGGACATGGGTTCGTGCCCCGGTCCGGGAAGATCCCACGTGTCGTGGAGTGGCTGGGCCCGTGAGCCGTGGCTGCTGAGCCTGTGCGTCCGGAGCCTGTGCTCTGCGGCAGGAGAGGCCACAGCAGTGAGAGGCCCGCGTACAGCAAAAAAAAAAAAAACAACAACTAAGTTTCGTTCCTGGGATTTTAGAGGCCTTGTGTCTGGCCCAGGGGACCGTTTGCTTTCTTCTGGTTGCATTTTCCACGTTCTTAAAAATAATGAATTTTTTAAAAAGTGCTGTTATTCTCATAAACCTAGAAAAAATATCCAGTTTGGACAGTTTTAATTCCATCCCCACCCTAGATGCAAAGAACTCTGTACTTTACAGTATGCCTTTGTTTCTCATGATATACTGAATTTGGGAAGCAGGCGCCTTGGTACTGCTCCTTTCATCTGTCTGGTGCCTCTTCCGATTTCTTTGGGGGCACAAGATGCCGGGCACTGCCTCCCCATCGATGGCGGCTTTGGGATTGAGATGAGTCACTGTGAGCTTGCCCCCTGCCCATCACCCCACCAGGATTAAATTCGTAAGCCAACTGACGTTTTTAGTTCAATAAGCGTATGTCGGGCAGTTTCACCCCAAGCAGGAAATGCTTTAAACGGCAGTTCTCTGTGGCGTTACTGACCCAGTAGTCCTGCTCTTCGGCTTGATTTGACCTACAGGCTGCGCTGCCTCTGCTGCCTTTCCAGTGCCCTCATATCTACGGTGTCACGCGGTTACACAGGGTGCACGGGACGAGGAGAAGGGAGGGCCCTGCAGGTGCACTTGGCAGGACTTGATGGCTCCCTTGATAGGAAGACAGCAAGACCTCCGAAGCCCCATGCACCAGACATTCCCAGGGGGACCTCGGCTGTCGTGATCACAGTCACTGGTGCTCACAGAGCCCACGTGCCACAGCAGGTGACCCTCTGTATTTTAGGAGAAGACTGAGGACAGAGGCAAGAGAACAGAAGCCCCTGCGCAGGGAGGTGGTAAGGGAGTCCCGGGGCCGGTGGAAGCCTTAACCTAGGAGGGCTAAATACGTGGTGATCCCTGAGGCAGCTCAGGCAGACCCTGCTCAGAAACAGCCCCGGTTGAGTGATGGAGATGCTTCAGGAGAACCAAAGACAGCTGATGGGTTGAGTCTGGAACCTCTGAGGGTTCGGGCTTTTCCCTGGAACCCAGAGGTGGGTGCGAGGCCCAGAGAGAAAAGACCTTGTTTCCCCCATAGAATGGGACAAAAGCAGGGTGTCTGTCTGGGGCTGAAATGGGGGCCCATCCCCACAGAGGGGAGAGGGAGCAGTGCACCTGCTGAGACTGGTGGCCAGCCTCAGCCGCCACAGACTCTAACCCGAGAGCTCCCGGAACTCCACGTGCCGTCCAAAGGCAGACGGGCTTGCCGCCGGCGCCCCGGGTACTGCAGCTAATAGCCACTGATGGGCGTGCTCCCCTGGGCCCGGCCTCATTCCAACGCTCTCAAAGCCTATGTCTCTACCTCATATAATGGCCCTTACAGGAAGACGGGAAAGTGTTTCTCATAAACATCTATGCAAGACAGAGAAAGGAATTTGGACTCCTTCCAGAGTGTCCAGTTTCAGGTTAGCCCAGCTGATGCTGTAGAAGTTGAAGGCCCCTCTTCATGCATCAGCATGAAATCTTCATTACGATAATTGCTGAAGAATAATGAAACTGGAAAATTACCAGGAGCACTGGCTAGGGCTCCTCATCCATCCACAGTCGTCAAAATCGCTTGAGGGCTTCCCTGGTGGCGCAGTGGTTGAGAGTCCGCCTGCCGATGCAGGGGACACGGGTTCGTGCCCCGGTCTGGGAAGATCCCACATGCCGCGGAGTGGCTGGGCCCGTGAGCCATGGCCGCTGGGCTTGCGCGTCCGGAGCCTGTACTCCGCAATGGGAGAGGCCACAACAGTGAGAGGCCCACGTACCACAAAGAAAAAAAAAAAAAATCACTTGAACCGTTCATTCACGTTAGCAGTGGCGCCAGGCAAGAACCGGGAAAGTTCTCCATCCCCGCAATGTATTCTGTGCTTTTCCCTCAAGTAATTAGTATCTAAAATACGGCCACCTTGGGACGTCCCCAGAGGTCCAGTGGTTGGGACCCTGTGCTTCCACTGCAGGGGGTCTGGGGCACTAGGATCCCACGTGCCGTGT
Source organism: Mesoplodon mirus (assembly GCF_964341445.2). Lineage (NCBI taxonomy): Eukaryota > Metazoa > Chordata > Mammalia > Artiodactyla > Ziphiidae > Mesoplodon > Mesoplodon mirus. The sequence goes on from NC_138981.1 coordinate 6,980,145, forward strand.
GTACGGCCAAAAAAACAAATAAATAAAAATAGGGCCACCTTCTCAACTGTGGCACTCGAAGTTGACTTAAACCACCTCTCAGATGGGTAGGTAAATAGACACACAGACACAGAAGTGTGAACACACACCGACTCACAGTCTGAGGGAAAACATCAAAGAAATCTGGACAGGGTTTTCAGTTCCCAAGGGAAGAGAATGTCTTGACATCCTGAGCTGGAAAAGCCAAAAGCAATTTATAAATTCCATGTGGTCTTTCTTAGGAGAAAAACCATGATTCATCAGGAGGGTGGTGGTCCTTTAAAACTGCTCACCATTTTAATCTGCCGGATCTCCAGACACAGTGATAAGCCCAAGGCAGGTTGAACAAAGTGGAGGCAGTGCCCTGACTACAGCTCATGCCTTTCTAATTTGTGGACTTGTTTTGGTAGATAAATGCTGCGTGGAGACCCTCTTTCGAAGCATCGTCCTGAGACACAGATCACCCATCTCAGGCAAACGAAGTGTAGGGTGGCTCCAGTGCTTCAGCGGGTCTCCCGAGGTGTTTTTTTTTTTTTTTTCTCCTGCCCAAATAGTCCCTGGGATGGGGCAGTGTCTACCAAATGGTAGTGGTGAACTCGGAGCAGCTTCTCATGCACACTTGCAGTCTTGCTGGTAGCGGCTGTGGACAGGCGCTTACTGCATGCCAAGCAGCGGGCTAAGCGTCCGGGGATTTCACCCATCTTCACGTCAGCCCTGGAGGTCGGGGCAACTGCTCCCTGCTCAGCTCTGGACACCATCCTGGAGGGTTTCATGAGACTGAGCCTTCTCTCTGCCGAGCCCTGCGGACTCCGTCTGGGGCCAGAGTTTGGAAACTGCCCCAGGAGGGGGGAGGGGTGGGCGGCACCAACCATTTTCATGGGTCCGTTGTACATAAAATCGTGTTGCTCACTATGGAGCAACAGACCGAGCTTAAAAATCCTAAGCGGACTTAACATTGCAACTAATTGTTTAATGCTTATTTTGGTGCGGGCAGCAGAGCACTGCTTCCGTTCTCATCACTCCAGCCTCGGGCTAGCACAGGGATGCGTTGGCCTCGTAAACTCCACGTAACCTGCCGTGTCCGTTGACACGAGGTTGGTGGAGTCGTGCAGGGCGGGTGTCAGCAGGGTTCCGAAAAGGACAACGGGTGACTTTGCTTCTCACCGTTGGCCCCTCACCGTTCACTGTGTCAGGGCGGGTCACCTGTTGGCATGCGCCACGGGTGGGTTTAACAGCAGAAGGACATCCGTAGTCCTGGGGAAAGGGTTTTTCTGGGGAAGGCTTACCTGCTGGACTCCTCTGGAGCTGTCCTTTTAATTTGTCTCAAATGTGATGACCAAGGAGACAGATAATCTGCTTTGTCTGCCCCTCACCTCGGACCACATGGTGCCGCTTCACGTCAGGATGGTGACCGAGGAAAAGGTCTTGTACATGTCATGTGCTCTCTAAAAATTCATCATTTGAAGAGCTGGCAGGAGCGGGGAATGGGGAGCTCGTATTGAAGGGTCAGAGTTTCCGTCTCAGAGGATGGAGAGGATGTGGAGATGGCAGGTGGCGCCAGCTGCACAGCACCGTGCATGTGCCTTAATGCCACAGAACAGCACACGAGAAAAGAGGCGGGACGGTAAATGTTGCAGTATGTATATTTCACCACGTTTAAAGAAGTCATTTATCTACGTTTTGGTCAAATGGAGATCAGTACTTTATTATATTCTGAAAGACTTTCCTAAGTTCATTGACATCCTTCATTTGTCTTAATTTTTATTCCTAATTCTACATGGAAGACACTTTTTAATCATGGAGTTCAGTACCAGACTCAATAACTTCTGTGCATGTAAGCCTTCAAATTGGGAACTTCCAAAGAAGGAAGCACAGGGAATTCCCTGGCGGTCCAGTGGTGAGGACTCCGCGCTTTCACTGTTGAGGGCCTGGGTTTGATCCCTGGTCGGGGAACTAAGATCCCACAAGCTGCACAGCGCGGCCAGAAAAAAAAAAAAAAAAAAAAAAAAAGGAAGCACAGAGTATCACAGAGGCCCAGAGAATCCTTGCAAAGATACAGGCTGAAACGAGGTTTACCGTGAGTAGTAGCCCCAAGGGTCCCACTCCTGCATACTCTGATAGGACAGTCACAGGATGAGAAAAGGTTTGTTCTGTTTCATTTCTAAATCAAATACCAATGATTTAACAGGAAGGCCTTATCCTTCCCCTAGTCTTAAAACATCCCCAGTTAGTTAGTTATATTTATTTTTGGCTGCATTGGGTCTTCATTGCGGTGCGCGGGCTTCTCATTGCGGAGCACGGACTCTAGGCGCGCGGGCTTCAGTAGTTGTGGCACGCCGGCTCAGTAGTTGTGGCGCATGGGCTTAGTTGCTCCGCGGCATGTGGGATCCTCCCGGACTGGGGCACGAACCCGTGTCCCCTGCATCGGCAGGCGGATTCCCAACCACTGCGCCACTGGGTAAGTCCCCCCTGTTATTTACGGATGCAAAACAAGCTGCCGCCTGGCTGAGCTGAGTCGCCCGCAGATCCGGGATGTGTGAGGGGGTGCCGCAAGGCGGCCTGACTGCGTCCCCTGCCCTGTGCCCACAGCAGGAGCTTATCGAGAGCATCGGGCGCAAGCTGCAGGTGCTGCGGCAGGCGCGGCAGAGCCTGCGGGAGGACATGCAGGCCAACAGCGCGCTGGGCGACGAGGTGGAGGCCCTGGCCAAGGCCGTCTGCAAGCCCAACGAGTTCGACAAGTTCCGCATGTTCATCGGGGACCTGGACAAGGTGGTGAACCTCCTGCTGTCGCTGTCCGGCCGCCTGGCCCGCGTGGAGAACGCCCTCAACAATCTGGACGACGGCACTCCTCCTGGCGATCGGGTAACTATGGTCGAGGCTGACCTGGAAGGCGGGGCAGGGCGGGGCTTTCCTGTGGGGTGTGGAGCAAACCGCCCGGAAGCCTCGTTCAGCAGCTGCGGCCACCTGTCTGCCTCGTAGCGCAAGATGCTGTTGAACGCCCAGGGCTCGCTCACTCCCTCCTTGTAGTGGGGGGGAGGGGGGCGGGGGGGGGCCTCGGCGAGCATCCGGGAGAGTGGACCTCTTCTCGTATTGCTGCTAGTGTTGGTCTCTTCCTAGAACGTAGTCCCTGTTTGTAACCTTTCCCCACTGCAGGTAAGTGGGTAAGTGGAGCTCACCCACTGCCTGACGAGTCATCGGCACTCAGTGACAGTGGCGTTTGATGATGACTTGGTTGCTGTGACTTCACAAGAGGGCCGGCAGTGTCTGGGATGAGTCTGAGAGCTGCTCTGCTTTCCTCCTCCCTTCACAGCAGTGCAACTTGGGACATTTCTCAGTGGGTCTGCATGTCCGCCCTTTGCGCATGCAAGACACCATCTACCTCACTGGCTTTACTACTTCATAGGTCAGGTAGCAGGAGCACATCTAGTTTGCTTCTTTGCACATAATGGGCCTTCAAAATGATCATCATCATCATTAGTAAGGCACCTTAACTTCTCTACAAGGAGAGCAGAAAAGGCATCCCTCCCCCTGGACTCCAGGTGAGAGTGGTTTCAGGTTACACCTTACAAAGCGCGTGGCTTTGAGACCGTGATCTTTTGTGCTTAGCCAAGTCGTTAGTGACTGTCAGTCATGGAACGTATATTGCATAAGGGTTGAGAAAGTAACTGGGGCTTCGGACCTCGAGCCCCTTGGGTTCCGTTCACATTCCATTTTGCTGTTCGTGCCATCTTTGCCAAATGTATCTGAAAGAACTTAGGAAAATAACATGAATGGGAAAGAGGGACTGACTTGTATGTAATTTAAATATTAAACTCTCAAGTATCGATTTAAATGAAAAATAGTATTGTCTTTGCAGCTCAGCTCATCTTTATCTCCCTTTGCTTGGAACTGACAAAGGCTTATTTAGAATCGGAGGAAGTAGAAGCAATCACACACTGGGGACCATGCGCCTGGTCCTCCTGGGGACCTGGCTGCATAGCTCTTAACTGCATCCCTAGAGGGTCCGTGGTAGGGAGGAGAAGCAGACAGGCTCTTTCCCCCTTGGCTGTGTGTGGTTGATGCAGCTTCACCTTCATGGACCCAAAAGGAGTGTTCAGTCGCCACGTCCAGGTGCAGCACAGTGGGCTAGCCTCCACTGGGGCTGGTGCTGGGTGAAAATCTCCATGTCAGGCAGCCAGGGCTTGGGAAAGCTGTGGTTTGCAGAGACAGGCATGCTAACAAGTGAAAAGATGTGGCCTCAGGCTGTAGGAGGCTTCCTCTGTCTTTCCAGGTAGAAAATGAGCACATGGGCAGATGCAGACAGACACATGAATCCCTGACTCCCATCAGCAGCTTCTAGCTGCCAAGGAGCCCAAGTGATCTTAGTAGCCCAAACCGCATTTCTGGAATCAGTTGAGGTCTGTTTCCCTTTTGGTTGGAATTAATTGGCTTTACCTTGCCTCTTTCCATGAAAATACATTCTGTCTTTGTTTCACAAGCACCTGAAGGTCAAGGTGTCCCCCGGAACAGGTGACCCCGAAAGGTTGTGCAGTCGGGGGGCACTTCCCGGAAGCCTCACCCCAGGAGCAGTTTCTGCTTTCAGCCACCGTTTAAGAGCAGCTCATCTTTTCTGAGCTCTTTCTGTGGATCAGCTCTCTGCAGAGCGCTCCCGCATCCCGGATGCTCACGCCTGGCCATGGGTAAATGTCCACGTTGCAAAGTGGCGGAATGACAGGGCCCTGCCGGTGTCAGAAACTCGCACCGAGGACAGGGCATCCGTGGCATCTGCCAGCCGACACCTGAAGACATTTACCGCGTTCACCTCTCCCCCTCTCAGTTTTCATTAAAGTTGGAGAGGGCGGGGGAAGTGGGTGCACGCCCTGTGGGCAGACAGCGATCGTGAGTGCTGCGTTCTGGAAATGGGGGCGCCTGTGTGACCCAGAGCAGGACCCTCGGAAGGAGCGAGGGCACCTCCCCGACAGGCGCGGTCTCTCCCCCCGCCCCGCCCCCTCTCACGGCCTCTGCTCCCGGGCTGCCGCTCCGTCTGCCGGAAGGGTCTAGCAGTCCTGCCCTGGAATCTCTTTAGAACCTGTGCCTCGTGTCCGCTTGGCCACGGTATTGGCAGGGAAGGGCCTTGGACACACGCCGGCTGCCTCAGCCCTTGGCTCTTTCTGAGCATCTCCCAGTCCTGGAGCTTTTCGTGCCTGGATGGCTCCCGTGTTCCTCACAGCCTCTCACGGTGACAGGAGCAAGTGGAGGTGGCAGTGGCCCAGGAGCGCCAACGGGGGAGCTGGCGCTGGGGCCTGCACCTGCCCACGCCCCAGGTGCTTCTGTGCGGGTCCCTTCAGACCTCGGGTCCCCCCCGCCATTGCCTGGTCCCCAGCAGGCTCGTCTCTCTCTGTCTCTCCAGCAATCCCTGCTCGAGAAGCAGCGGGTCCTGATCCAGCAGCACGAAGACGCCAAGGAGCTGAAGGAGAACCTGGACCGCCGGGAGGGCATCGTGTCCGACATCCTGGCCAGCTACCTCAGCCAGGACAGCCTGGCTGACTACGCGCACTTCGTGAGGATGAAGTCAGCCCTCCTCATCGAGCAGCGCGAGCTGGAGGACAAGATCCACCTGGGCGAGGAACAGCTCAAGTGCCTGCTGGACAGCCTTCCACCCGAGAGAGGCAAGTGAGGGGCGTGCCCCCACCCCCGATGCCTCCCCGGCGGGGCACAGAAGCCGGCCCTTCAGCTCCGGTCCCAAGGAGGCAAATGCAAACCCCAGCCTGTATTTATGTCCTGGAGAGAGAATCCCTCCCAGAACCAAATGGCCGTTAGAAAAGCAATAATTTCCGTGGGTGCGTCTGGGATGATTTATTTAATGTCTTAGTTTCCCTCTTGAATGCTGAGCAGAGTGGCTCCCCGTCACCCTTTGCCTGGAAGCAACCCCACCTGGCGCCCGGCTCCGGCGAACGGTGAGTTCCCGAGTACGAACTGGGCTCTGGTCCCGAGGTGCACGCACGTGGTCCTTGCCGGCTCGGGTCTGCCCTCCCGTCTTCCCACGCTGCACCCCTTCCTCCGCTCAGGAGGGAATGAGCGTGTGTCGGGCAAAGCCTGGCGCACGACCCCTCTGGTGGGGGTGGGTCACCGGAGGTGGCGGCTGCCGGCTTCTCCTGTTGGTCCAGAAGTGTTGAGCATTCATTGTGTCTGTCATATAAGGGTGATCTCCGACCCAGCAAAAATCATGATGATGATGGTACTTCAATAACACTCTACAAAGGTGAACGGTTTTCCATGTGGTTAAAAACCAACCGTGAAAAGAAGAGCTTACGTGTTGGGTTCACTCCTTCTAAAACTGCCACTTGAATAGCGTTCGCGCTTTAAAACACACACAAAGCAGACAGACGGTTTTAGGACTTCTCGGCTGCCATCATGGTTCAAATGATATTTTCCTGCAAAGAGAAATTACTTGGCTAAAAGCGTGTCCGGTAGTAATGTGCTTGCTAGGTGTTTTTTTCTTAAGGCCGACGAGGTATTTCTTAATTTACTTTTTCCCCAGAACATTTATTTTGCGTGTGTATGATCCTTAATTACAATCGGCGACTTCTCTCTTTTTGCCTCTCTCAATTTGTTACCATGCTGTAAGGGCCACATGCCATTTAAGAACCGTTGCTCTGGTTTCTCAGAGGTCCCGATGGACCACAGAACTCCTAGACCCGATCTTTTTTCTGCCACACAGTATACAGCTCCTGGACCCTTTTTTATTGGTTGAAATTGTGAGATTGTAAAAAGACTATTCACTAAAGAAAACTGTCAAGCTGTCATTTTCCAGTGGACAGATCACAGGCTAGGAGAAAATAACTTGCAAATCATGTATGTGACACACCATTGGTATCCAGAATGTATAAGAACTCTCAAACTTAACAGTAAGAAAACAAACAGTCCAATTAAAACGTGGGCAAAAGACTGAAATAGACACTTCACCAAAGAGGATATATGCATGGCGAGTAAGCACATGAATTCGATGTTCAGCCACCAATGGCACGGTTCTCACATACTTATTTTTAATCTGATCACTGTGGAGTGGTGAGTTTCGTCACGATGCTCATCTGTTGAAATGTGTGGTTAATGGCGGGAGAAGCCCTAGGATAACTTCACGTTGAGGTGATACGCGGACCTTGGTTTGACCTGTGAGACCATTTTACTCCTTATTTCCTCTTACTCCTATAAAAGAAGTTTTCCAGCGGCGGGGGGAGATGTCCCTTTGTTAGCAGTGGCTGCCGCCTTACCAAACACAGACGCACACGAATGTCTTAAAGGACACTAACTAGTCCACGCTTCGCCGGCCGGAGGGGAGACTGGACTCCCGGGCTGCCGCAGTGATCTCTGTGCACCCGTAGAGGGGGCCGACCTGGCAGGCGTCGGTGATGCTGGCAAAATAAACACTCCTTTGGCAGCCCACCGACGCCAAAGAGAAATGCCTTTTCAACAGTTTTTACTCTTTTTCAATTAAGCTATTCCTGACTTGAAAAACCCCTCTTCTGCCCACGAAGTGTCCTTGCCACGTGGTGTGGGTCACTTGCTGTGAAAACTGATAATGTCAGGAAAGGTAAAGCTGGCTGTCCATGGACCACCACCCCCACCCCCACCCCGGCCACTGCTTCCTCCCTCGGGGAGACAACCACGGTGATTTCAGTGTGTTTTTAATTGTGACAAAGCTTTTACCTGTGATTCTTTCCCTTCAAATACAGCATTGTGATCATTTTGATGATATGTCTGTAAAATGTGAAAATAGAATTTGTGTCTGTATCCAGCTGTTTGGTGTCTTTTGAGAACTTTCTCTTCTACATAGCAATATATAGTGCTCTACTGTCCTTTTAACGAAGCACATAGAATCACAGCATTCCCGTTTGCCTCTTAAATATCTGGTTAGTGGGGACCCAAAGATTGCAGTGAGTCAATGTACATAACTTTGTACATAGTTATGTTATTGCATATAAAAACAATCTGGTGCTAATGTTTTGCCCTTGGCATTCTTTGGTGGTGGCTGATACCTCACCCTCGGTCATAGCTCAGCTGTGGAATGAATGCTCTGTATAGCGAGATTCCAGTCAGGGGCGTTGCCTGTGGCTTCTCTCCTGCAGTCCACTCTGGAAAATGCGTACAGATTTCACGCTCAATACTTTCACTTACGTCTCAACAGACCATTCTGCTTGACGGTCACAAAATAAATGGTGTCTTTCAGTGAACCGAGCATGTCTTTGATTTACATCTTTTTTTTTTTTAAGAATTGGAATATCCTTACCATATATTAGATTCTTCAACCATTGATAAATGGTGGAATTAATTCTATGTATGTATGTATGTATGTATGTATGTGACTTTCTGTCAGTCTAGTAAAGGGCAGTCAATTTGCAGTCAGGAAAATATCACAGACACAGGTTGTATAAGTCAGTACCTGCCACAGCAATGCTGTGTAACAACCACTGTAAAATCTCAGCAGGGTCCAGTGAGACGTATTCCGTTAGCTCATGAATTTGTAGATCAGGCTCTGCATCACGTGCCTGTCATCTTCCTCCCGGGACCAGGAGTTGGGCCTGGGCAGGTCAGTGGCAGATGCGTAAGAGAACAAGCTGAGTCCCAGCGGTGCTTTTCCTGTCTCTGGTTAGAGTGCACCTGCTAACCTTCCATTGCCACAGCAAGTCCCACAGCCAAACCCAAAGTCAGAGGGTGTGGCCTGTCCCCTACCCCTTTAGTGGAAGGAACCGTAAGTCACGTGGCAGAGTGTGGCTACACGGAGGTGTGAAGAATTGAGGCCGTTGATGGACCGCACCTCCCACACCAGGGTCCGATACCGAAGAGCACGAAATCGTCCAGGACCCGAAGCCAAGTTCCTGGAGCAAAGCCAGCTCCGTCACTTCAGGCGTATGGCTGTGAGCAAGTGCCAGCCTCTCCAGCCTCAGCGTCCTCCTTTGTAGCTGGAGGAGAGCTGTTGGGAGAGCAATTGGGCTGATGTGTTAATGTGCTCAGAACCCGTGCCTGGGTCAGAGGGGTGCCAGGGGAAGTGTCCACTCTTCTGCTACCATCACTGTATTCTGCATCTGGAGGAAATGCCTTCCCTGCATCCAGACGCATCTGTCGGAACCACCCAGCACACGGCAGTTGCTCCTCGTTGGCGGATTAGAAATGCTTCTGTTGTGCAGCAGGTTGGTGCGACCCAAAGGTTAGCCAATTGAGAGGAAGGGATTGTTTTTTTTTTTTTTTTTAACAAATTCATTTATTTATTTTTGGCTGCACTGGGTCTTCGTTGCTGTGTGTGGGCTTTCTCTAGTTGTGGCGAGTGGGGGCTACTCTTCATTGCGGTGCATAGGCTTCTCATTGCACTGGCTACTCGTTCCGGGCTCTAGGTGCGTGGGTTTCAGTACTTGTGGCATGCGGGCTCAGTAGTTGTGGCACATGGGCTTAGTTACACCACGGCATGTGGGATCTTCCTGGACCAGGGCTTGAACCCGTGTCCCCTGCTTTGGCAGATGGATTCTTTTTTTTTTTAATTCATTCATTCATTTATTTTTGGCTGTGTCGGATCTTCGTTGCTGCGCACGGGCTTTCTCTAGTTGCGGCGAGAGGGGCCTACTCTTCGTTGCTGTGCGCGGGCTTCTCATTGCGCTAGCTTCTCTTGTTGCGGAGCACGGGCTCTAGGCGCGAGGGCTTCAGTAGTCGTGGCTCGCAGGCTCAGTATTGTGATGCACGGGCTTAGTTGCTCCGCAGCAGGTGGGATCTTCCCGGACCGGGAATCAACCTGTGAGCCCTGCATTGGCAGGCGGATCCTTAACCACTGCACCACCAGGGAAGCCCCAAGAGGGAGGGATTTTTCTTAATAAGCATTACTCAAAATTAGGAGAGTGAATTTTTATTTAGAACAAGAAAAAAATTGATGCAAATGACAGATTTTTTAAAAGTGCAGCAATGCCTCATACATTTTATGTTTGGCTTCTACCAGGATACTCTGCATGTCTTATGTGAGTTCTGAAGTGGTCGAGGAATTCATCACACAGGGGGCAATGGAAACGCACCTTAGGCTGCTGCTGTGATGGTGCTTCTGGGAGCCAGTGACCCTTGTGCCGCACTGCACGACCCATGGAAGGAGATGCTCAACGTTTTGCTTCTTCAGGGCCAGCTGCACTGCACACACTGAGCCAGTCTCAGGCACAGGGACACAGGAGACGTTGACTCCATCGTTAACCTGTTGGCTGTACTGACATGAAAGCCCAGGCATCCAGAGTGTGTGTTTTCTGCATTTCCCATTAAAAGAAGAGAACCCCAGAGGGGTGTGGGTGCATGCGTGTGTAGGTATGGACGGTGCATTGAGTCACAGTGAGCCATGTGTGTGTCTGTGTTCTGGTATAGGCTGAGCATTGCGTCACACTTAGGTGTGTGTGTGTGTGCCGGTAGGGGCTTTGCATTGAGTCACTGAGGCCTGTATGTGTGTTTGTGTGGTGCTACAGGGCGTTCGTTGAGTCACAGTGAGCTGTGTGTGTGTGTGTGTGTGCAGGTATACGCCGTGCATTCAGTCACAGTGAGGCTTGTGTGTGTACTGGTATGGACTGCATTGTGTCGCACTGAGCCATGTATGTCCGTGTGTGTGTTTGTGTGCTGCTATAGGCAGTGCATTGAGTCACAGAGAGCCATGTGTGTGTGTCTGTGCTGGTACAGGCTGTGCACTGAGTCACAGTGAGCCTGCTGTTTGTGGTAGTACAGGCTGTGCATTGAGTCTGTGAGCTATGTATGTGTGTGTGTGTATTTGTGTTCCGGTATAGACTGGGCACTGAGTCACAGTTAGCCGTGTGTGTTTGTGTGTGTGTTTGTCTTGGTATCGGTGGTTCACTGAGTCACAGTGAACCATGTATGAGTGCGTGTTTGTGTGTGTCTGTGTTCTGGTATAGGCTGAGCATTGAGTCACAGTGTGCCGTGTGTGTGTGTGCTGGTATAGTCTGAGAATTGAGTCACAGTGAGGTGCGTGTGCATGTGTGTATGTGCTGGTATGGATGGTGCACTGAATCACACTGAGCCGTGCATGCGTGTGTGTGCATGTGCTGGTATAGACTGTGCACTGAGTCACAGCTGTGTGTGTGTGTGTGCATGCTGGTATAGGCTGTGCATTGAGTCACAGTGAGGTGTGTGTGTGGGGGGGTGCATGTGCTAGTATAGGCTTTGCATTGAGTCACTGAGCTGTGTGTGTATGTGTGCTACCATAGACTGTGCATTGATTCACAGCTCTGTGTGTGTGTGTGTGTGAGCGCTGGTATAGGCTGTGCAGTGAGTCACAGAGGGGTGTTTGTGAGTGTGTGCGTGTGCTGCTATAGGCTTTGAGTCACATTGAGCCGCATGTGTGTGTGATGGTATAGGTGAGCCATGTATGAGTGCCTGTTTGTGTGTGTGTGTGTGTGTTCTGGTATAGGCTGAGCATTGAGTCACTGTGCACCGTGTGTGTGTATGTTGTGTGTGTGGGTAGTACAGTCTGAGCATTGAGTTACAGTGAGGTGTGTGTGTGTTTGTGCTGGTATAAAATGTACATTGAGTCACAATGAGCCATGCGTGTGTGTGTGTGTGTGCTGGTAGAGGCTGAGCATTGAATCAGGTTGTGTGTGTGAAGACATAAGCTGTGCATTCTGTCACAGTGAGCCGTGTGTTTGTGTGTGTGTGAGTGTGCTGGTATGGGCTTTGCATTGAGTCACTGAGGTGTCTGTGTGTGTTTCTGTATTGCTGGTATAGGCAGAGCATTGAGTCACAGTGCGTCGTGGTTATGTGTGTGTGTGGTGGGGGTGGCTGGTAGAGTCTGAGCATTGAGTCACAGTGAGTGGTGCATGTGTGTGTGTGTTTGTAGTTCATGTTGTGGAATGTGCATGAGTTACTGTAAGGTGTGTGTGTGTGTGCTGGTACAGGCTGAGCACTCAGTCACACTTGTGTGTGTGTGTGTGCTGGTATGGGCTTTGCAGAGGCACTGAGGCCTGTATGTGTGTTTGTGTGGTGCTACAGACTGTTCATTGAGTCAAATTGAGACGTGTGTGTGTGTGTGTGTACTGCTATAGGCTGTGCAATGAGTCACAGTGAGCTTTGTATGTGAGTGTGTGTGTGATGGTATAGAATGTGCATTGAGTCACAGTGAGCTGTGTGTGTATGTGCAGGTATACGCCATGCATTCAGTCACAGTGAGGCTTGTGTGTGTACTCGTATGGACTACATTGTGTCACAGTGAGCCATGTATGTCTGTGTGTGTTTGTGTGTTGCTTTCGGCAGTGCATTGAGTCACAGTGAGCCGTGTGTGTGTGTGTGTCTGTATGTGTGTGATGGTGTAGACGGTTCATTGATTCACAGTGAGCCATGTGTGAATGCATGTTTCTGTGTGTCTGTGCTGGTATACAATGTGAATTTAGTTACAGTAAGGTGCCTGTGTGTGTGTGTATGTGTTGGTATGGACTGTGCATTGATTAACAGTGAGCCGTGCCTGTGTGTCTTCGTGTGTGTATGTGATGGTATAGGCTGTGCGTTGAGTCACATTGAGCCATGCGTGTGTGTGTGTGTGTGTTGGTAAAGACTGCATTGACTCACAGGTGTGTGTGTGTGTGTGTGTTGGTAAAGACTGCATTGACTCAGGTGTGTGTGTGTGTGCCTGTATGGGCTTTGCATTGAGTCACAGTGAGGTGTTTGTGTGTGTGTGTGTGTGTGTGTGTGTGTGTGCTGCTACAGACTAAGCATTGAGTGATAAGTGAGCCGTGATTTTATGCTGGTACAGGCTCCGCAATGAGTCACAGAGCCGTGTGGGTGGCGTGTGTGTCTGTGTGTGTGCTGGTACAGGCTGAGCACCGAGTCACACTTAGCTGCGTATATGTGTGTATGTATGCTGGTATGGACTTTGCATTGAGTCACTGGGGTGTGTGTGTGTTTCTGTATGTGCTGGTATAGGCTTAGAATTGAGTCACAGTGTGCCGTGTGTGTGTGTGTGGGGGGGGGGCTACTATGGTCTCAGCATAGAGTCACAGTGAGGTGTGTTGTGTGTGTGTATATGTGCTGGTATGGACAGCACATTGAGTCACAAAGAGGCATGCGTATGTGTGTGTATGTGTGTGTGTGTATGTGGTGGTGTAGAGTGTGCGTTGAGTCACAGTATGGTGTGTGTGTGCTGGTAGAGGCTGCACACTGAATCACAGGTGTGTGGGGGGGGGCTGGTATGGGCTCTCCATTGAGTCACTGAGGTGTCTCTGTGTGTGTGTGTGTGTGTGTGATGGTATAGGTGGTTCACTAAGTCACAGTGAGCCATGTATGAGTGTGTGTTTGTTTGTGTGTGTGTGTGTTCTGGCATAGGCTGAGCATTGAGTCACAGTGCACCGTGTGTTGTGTGTGTGGGTTGTACAGTCTGAGCATTGACTGACAGATGTGTTGTGTGTGTGTATGTGCTGGTATGGACGGTGCATTCAGTCACAATGAGCCGTGAGTGTGTGTGTGTCTTTGTGATGGTGTAGAGTATGCACTGAGTCACAGTATGGTGTGTATATGTGTGCTGCTATAGGCTTAGCATTGAGTCACAGGTGTGGGAGTGTGTGTGCTGCTATGGGCTTTGTATTGACTCACTGAGGTGTGTGTGTCTGTGTGTGTGTGGTGCTACAGACTGTGCATTGAGTCACTGTGAGCCTTGCGTGTGTACATCTGAGTGCTGATATAGGCTGTGAACTAAGTCACAGTGAGTTACGTGTGTCTGTGTGTGTGCTCGTATAGACTGTGCATTGAGTCACAGCATGTGTGTGTGTGTACTGCTGTAGGCTGTGCATTGAGTCAATGAGGTGTGTGTGTGTGTGCTGGTATAGGCTGAGCATTGAATCACGGGTGTGTCTGCACTGGTATGGGTGGAGCACTGAATCAATTAAGTGTGTGTATGTGTGCACGTGTGCTCGTATGGGCTTTGCATTGAGTCACTGAGGTGTATGTGTGTGGGGGGGGCTAGTATAGTCTGAGCATTGAGTCACAGTGAGGTGTGTTGTGTGTGTGTATGTGCTGGTATGGACTCTCTTGAGCCACAATTAGCCGCGTGTGTGTGTGTACGTAGTGGTCTAGGGTGTGCATTGAGTCACAGCTGTGTGTGTGTGTATGTGTGTGCTGGTTTAGGCTGAGCATTGAATCACAGGTGTGTGTATGTGTTTGTGTGTGCTGGTATGGGCTTTGCATTGAGTCACTGAGGTGTATGTGTCAGTGTGTGTGTGGTGCTACAGACTATTCACTAGGTCACAGCCTTGTGTGTGTGTGTCTGTGTGATGATATAGCCTGTGCACTGAGTCACAGTGAGTTATGTGTGTGTGTGTGTGTGTGCTGGTATAGACTGTGCATTGAGTCATAGTGAGTATGTGTGTGTGTTTTTGTGTGGTGCTACAGACTGTGCATTGAGTCACAGTGAGCCTTGCGTGTGTGTCTGAGTGGTGATATAGGCTGTGAACTGAGTCACAGTGAGTTATGTGTGTCTGTGTGTGTGCTGGTATTGACTGTGCATTGAGTCACAATGAGTTGTATGTGTGCTCGTATAGACTTTGCATTGAGTCACAGCGTGTGTGTGTGTGTGTGTGCTGGTATGGGCTTTGCATTGAGTCACTGAGGTGTATGTGTCTGTGTGTGTGGTGCTACAGACTGTGCATTGAGTCACAGTGAGCCTTGCGTGTGTGTGTCTGAGTGGTGATATAGGCTGTGAACCGAGTCACAGTGAGTTATGTGTGTCTGTGTGTGTGCTGGTATTGACTGTGCACTCAGTCACAATGAGTTGTTTGTGTGCGTGCTTGTATAGACTGCACATTGAGTCACAGTCAGCATGTGTGTGTGTGTGTGCTGCTATAGGATGTGTATTGAGTCACAATGAGGTGTGTGTGTATGTGTGTGTGTTGGTATAGGCTGAGCATTGAATCACAGTTAGGGGTATGTGTGTGTGTACACTGGTATGGGCGGAGCATTGAATCACTTAGGTGTGTGTATGTGTGCATGTGTCCTCGTATGGGCTGTGCATTGAGTCAGTGAGGTGTATGTGGGTGTGTGTGGGTGTGGGCTAGTATAGTCTGAGTATTGAGTCACAGTGAGGTGTGTTGTGTGTGGGGGTGTGGGCTAGTATAGTCTGAGCATTGATTCACTGTGAGGTGTGTTGCATGTGTGTATGTGCTGGGATGGACTCTCCATTGAGTCACAATTAGCCGTGTGTGTGTGTGTGTGTGTGTGTACGTAGTGGTCTAGGGGGTGCACTGAGTCACAGTAAGGTGTGTGTGTGTGTGTATATGTGTCTGCTGGTTTAGGCTGAGCACTGAATCACAGGTGTGTGTGTGTGTGTGTGTGTGTGCTGGTAATGGCTTTGTATTGAGTCACTGAGGGGTATGTGTGTGTGTGTGTGTGTCTGTGTGTTTCTGGGGTGATACAGACTGTGTATTGGGTCACTGTGAGCCTTCCGTGTGTGTTTCTGAGTGCTGATATAGGCTGTGAACTGAGTCACAGTGAGTTATGTGTGTCTGTGTGTGTGCTGGTATTGACTATACATTGAGGCACAATGAGTTGTGTGTGTGTGTGCTCGTATATACTGTGCATTGACTCTCAGTCAGCATGTGTGTGTGTGTGTGTGCTGCTATAGGCTGTGCATTGAGTCACAATGAGGTGTGTGTGTATGTGTGTATGTGTGTGTGTGTTGGTATAGGCTGAGCATTGAATCACAGTTTGGGGTGTGTGTGTGTGCACTGGTATGGGTGGAGCATTGAATCAGGTGTGTGTATGTGTGCATGTGTGCTCGTATGGGCTTTGCATTGAGTCAGTGAGGTGTATGTGTGTGTGTGGGGGCTATTACAGTCTGAGCACTGAGTCACAGTGAGGAGTGTCTGTGTGTGTGTCCTGCTATAGGCTGTGCATTGTATCACAGTGAACCTTGTGTGTGTATGTGTGTTTGTGTATGCATGTGTGTGTGTGATGATACAGGCTGAGCATTGAGTCACGGAGGTGTGTATGTGTGTGTGTTGATACAAAGTGTGCATTGAGTCACAGTGAGCCGTGTGTTTGTGTATGTGTGTGTCTGTGTGTGTGGACTGGTATTTGCCGTGCGTTGAGTCACAATGAGACGTGTTGGGGGGGCTGGAATAGTCTGAGCACTGAGTCACAGATGGGTGGTGTGTATTTGCTGGTATGGACGCTGCATTCAGTCACAATGAGCCGTGCGTGTGTGTGTGTCTTTGTGATGGTTCAGAGAGTGCACTGAGTCACAGTATGGTGTGTATATGTGTGTTGGTATAGGCTGACCATTGAAACACAGTAAGGTGTGTGTGTGTGTCTGTGTGTATGAGTGTGCTGGTATGGGCTTTGCATTGACTCACTGAGGTGTATGTGTGTGTTTGTGTGTTTGTGTGTGTGGTGCTACACACAGTGCACTGAGTCACAGTGAGCCTTGTGTGTGTGTGTCTGTGTGCTGATATAGCCTGTGCACTGTGTCACAGTGAGTTATGTGTGTGTGCTGGTATAGAGTGTGCGTTGGGTCACAATGAGTTGTGTGTGTGTGCTCGTATGGACAGTGCATTGAGTCAGAGTGAGCCGTGAATGTGTGTGTGTTTGTATTTTGTATTTCATGGTGTGGAATGTGCATGAGTTACCTTAAGATGTGTGTGTTTGTGTGCGCAGGTATAGGCTGAGCATTGAGTCACACTTAGGTGTGTGTGTGTGTGCCGGTAGGGGCTTTGCATTGAGTCACTGAGGCCTGTATGTGTGTTTGTGTGGTGCTACAGGGCGTTCGTTGAGTCACAGTGAGCTGTGTGTGTGTGTGTGTGCAGGTATACGCCGTGCATTCAGTCACAGTGAGGCTTGTGTGTGTACTGGTATGGACTGCATTGTGTCGCACTGAGCCATGTATGTCCGTGTGTGTGTTTGTGTGCTGCTATAGGCAGTGCATTGAGTCACAGAGAGCCATGTGTGTGTGTCTGTGCTGGTACAGGCTGTGCACTGAGTCACAGTGAGCCTGCTGTTTGTGGTAGTACAGGCTGTGCATTGAGTCTGTGAGCTATGTATGTGTGTGTGTGTATTTGTGTTCCGGTATAGACTGGGCACTGAGTCACAGTTAGCCGTGTGTGTTTGTGTGTGTGTTTGTCTTGGTATCGGTGGTTCACTGAGTCACAGTGAACCATGTATGAGTGCGTGTTTGTGTGTGTCTGTGTTCTGGTATAGGCTGAGCATTGAGTCACAGTGTGCCGTGTGTGTGTGTGCTGGTATAGTCTGAGAATTGAGTCACAGTGAGGTGCGTGTGCATGTGTGTATGTGCTGGTATGGATGGTGCACTGAATCACACTGAGCCGTGCATGCGTGTGTGTGCATGTGCTGGTATAGACTGTGCACTGAGTCACAGCTGTGTGTGTGTGTGTGCATGCTGGTATAGGCTGTGCATTGAGTCACAGTGAGGTGTGTGTGTGTGGGGGTGCATGTGCTAGTATAGGCTTTGCATTGAGTCACTGAGCTGTGTGTGTGTGTGTATGTGCTACCATAGACTGTGCATTGATTCACAGCTCTGTGTGTGTGTGTGTGTGAGCGCTGGTATAGGCTGTGCAGTGAGTCACAGAGGGGTGTTTGTGAGTGTGTGCGTGTGCTGCTATAGGCTTTGAGTCACATTGAGCCGCATGTGTGTGTGATGGTATAGGTGGTTCACTGAGTCACAGTGAGCCATGTATGAGTGCCTGTTTGTGTGTGTGTGTGTGTGTTCTGGTATAGGCTGAGCATTGAGTCACTGTGCACCGTGTGTGTGTATGTTGTGTGTGTGGGTAGTACAGTCTGAGCATTGAGTTACAGTGAGGTGTGTGTGTGTTTGTGCTGGTATAAAATGTACATTGAGTCACAATGAGCCATGCGTGTGTGTGTGTGTGTGCTGGTAGAGGCTGAGCATTGAATCAGGTTGTGTGTGTGAAGACATAAGCTGTGCATTCTGTCACAGTGAGCCGTGTGTTTGTGTGTGTGTGAGTGTGCTGGTATGGGCTTTGCATTGAGTCACTGAGGTGTCTGTGTGTGTTTCTGTATTGCTGGTATAGGCAGAGCATTGAGTCACAGTGCGTCGTGGTTATGTGTGTGTGTGGTGGGGGTGGCTGGTAGAGTCTGAGCATTGAGTCACAGTGAGTGGTGCATGTGTGTGTGTGTTTGTAGTTCATGTTGTGGAATGTGCATGAGTTACTGTAAGGTGTGTGTGTGTGTGCTGGTACAGGCTGAGCACTCAGTCACACTTGTGTGTGTGTGTGTGCTGGTATGGGCTTTGCAGAGTCACTGAGGCCTGTATGTGTGTTTGTGTGGTGCTACACACTGTTCATTGAGTCAAATTGAGACGTGTGTGTGTGTACTGCTATAGGCTGTGCAATGAGTCACAGTGAGCTTTGTATGTGAGTGTGTGTGTGCTGGTATTGACTGTGCATGGAGTCACAATGAGTTTTGTGTGTGTGTGTGTGTGCTGGTATAGACTCTGCATTGAGTCACAGTGAGTATGTGTGTGTGTTTTTGTGTGGTGCTACAGACTGTGCATTGAGTCACAGTGAGCCTTGTGTGTGTTTGAGTGCTGATATCGGCTGTGAACTGAGTCACGAGTTATGTGTGTCTGTGTGTGCTGGTATTGACTGTGCATGGAGTCACAATGATTTGTGTGTGTGTGTGCTCGTATAGACTGCATTGAGTCATAGGGAGCATGTGTGTGTGTGTGCTGCTATAGGCTGAGCATTCAGTCACAGTGCACCGTGTGTGTGTGTGTTGTGTGTGTGGGTAGTACAGTCTGAGCATTGAGTTACAGTGAGATGTGGTATGTGTGTGTGTGTGTGGGTTTGTGTGTGTGTGTGTGCTGGTAGAGGCTGAGCATTGAATCACAGTTAGGTGTGTGTGTGTTTATGTGTGTCTGTGTGCGCTGGAATGGGCTTTGCATTGAGTCACTGAGTTGTGTGTGGGGGGGCTACGGACTGTGCATTGAGTCACAGTGCATTGAGTCATTGTGCATTGAGGCACAATGAGTTGTGTGTGTGTGCTTGTATACACTGTGCATTGACTCTCAGCATGTGTGTGTGTGTGTGAGTGCTGATATAGGCTGTGAACTGAGTCACAGTGAGTTATGTGTGTGTGTGTGCTGGTATTGACTGTGCATTGAGTCACAGTGAGCGTGTGTGTGTGTGCTGCTATAGGCTGTGCATTGAGTCACAGTGAGCCGTGGGGGGGGGCTGGTATATGCTCTGCACTGAGTTACAGTGAGTCATGTGTTTCTGTGTCTGTGCTGGTATAATCTGAGCATTGAGTCACAGTTCAGTGTGTGTATATGTGTGTGTGTGCTGGTATGGGCTTTGCATTGAGTCCCTGAGGGGTGTGTGTGTGTGTGTGTGTGTGTGTGTATGTGTATGTGTTGTGAAGATATAGGCTGTGCATTCATTCACAGTGAGCCATGTGTGTCTGGGACTGGGGGCAGGCATACGGTGCACTGAGTCACAGTGAGCCATGTGTTTGTGTGTGTGTGTGTGTGTGAGTGTGCTGGTATAATCAGATCATTGAGTCACAGTGAGGTGTGCTGTGTGCGTGTATTTGCTATTATGGACAGCGCATTGAGTCTCATTGAGCTGTGCATATCTCTCTGTGTGTGTGTTTGTATTTCATGGTGTGGAATGTGCGTGAGTTACTGTAAGGTGAGTGTGTTTGTGTGTGCTGGTACAGGCTGAGCACTGAGTCACATTTAGGTGTGTGTGTGTGTGTGTGTGTCGGTAATGGGCTTTGCATTGAGTCACTGAAGCCTGTATGTGTGTCTGTGTGGTGCTATAGGCTGTTCATTGAGTCAAATTGAGACGTGTGTATGCGTGTGTACTGGTATAGGCTGTGCATTGCGTCACAGTGAGCTCTGTGTTTGTGTATGTGTGTGCAGTATACGCTGTGCATTCAGTCACAGTGAGGTTTGTGTGTGTACTGGTTTGGGCTGTGCATTGTGTCACAGTGAGCCATGTATGTCCATGTGCGTGTTTCTGTGCTGCTTTAGGCAGTGCACTGAGTCACAGTGAGCCACGTGTGTATGTGTGTGTGTGTAATGATATAAGCTGGGCATTGAGTCACAGTGAGCCATGTGTGTGGGAGTCGGGAAAGGTGTACACTGTGCACTGAGTCACAGTGAGCCGTGTGTTTGTGTGTGTGTGTGTGTGATGGCATAACTGGTTCATTGAGTCACAGTGAGCCATGTATGAGTGCGTGTTTGTGTGTGTGTGTGTGTTCTGGTAGAGCCTGAGCTTTGAGTCATAGTGCGCCGTGTGTGTGTGTTGTGTGTGTTGGTAGTACAGTCTGAGCATTGAGTTACAGTGAGATGTGTTGTGTGTATCTGTGCTGGTATGAAATGTACATTGAACCACAAGGAGCCATGCGTGTGTGTGTGTGTGTGTTTGTGTGTGTGCTGGTAGAGGCTGAGCATTGAATCACGTTTAGGTGTGTATGTGTGTGTGTGTGTGCGCGCCGGTATGGGCTTTTCATTGAGTCCCTGATGTGTGTGTGGGCGGGCTACAGACTGTGCACTGAGTCACAGTGAGTTATGTGTGTCTGTGTGTGCTGGTATTGACTGTGCACTGAGTCACAATGAGTTGTGTGTGTGTGCTCGTATACACTGTGCATTGAGTCACAGTCAGCATGTGTGTGTGTGTGTGCTGGTATGGGACTGCACTGAGTCACTGAGGTGTATGTGTGTGTGTGTGTGTGTGGTGCTACAGACTGTGCATTGAGTCACAGGGAGCCTTGCGTGTGTGTGTCTGAGTGGAGATATAGGCTGTGAACTGAGTCACAGTGAGTTATGTGTGTCTGTGTGTGTACTGGTATTGGCTGTGCATTGAGTCACAATGAGTTGTGTGTATGTGTGCTCGTATAGACTTTGCATTGAGTCACAGTCAGCGTGTGTGTGTGTGTGTGTGTGCTGGTATGGGCTTTGCATTGAGTCACTGAGGTGTATGTGTGTGTGTGTGTGGTGCTACAGACTGTGCGTTGAGTCACAGGGAGCCTTGCGTGTGTGTGTCTGAGTGGTGATATAGGCTGTGAACTGAGTCACAGTGAGTTATGTGTGTCTGTGTGTGTGCTGGTATTGACTATACATTGAGGCACAATGAGTTGTGTGTGTGTGTGCTCGTATATACTGTGCATTGACTCTCAGTCAGCATGTGTGTGTGTGTGTGCTGCTATAGGCTGTGCATTGAGTCACAATGAGGTGTGTGTGTATGTGTGTATGTGTGTGTGTTGGTATAGGCTGAGCATTGAATCACAGTTCGGGGTGTGTGTGTGTGCACTGGTATGGGTGGAGCATTGAATCAGGTGTGTGTATGTGTGCATGTGTGCTCGTATGGGCTTTGCATTGAGTCAGTGAGGTGTATGTGTGTGGGGGGCGGCTATTACAGTCTGAGCACTGAGTCACAGTGAGGAGTGTCTGTGTGTGTGTCCTGCTATAGGCTGTGCATTGTATCACAGTGAACCTTGTGTGTGTATGTGTGTTTGTGTATGCATGTGTGTGTGTGATGATACAGGCTAAGCATTGAGTCACGGAGGTGTGTATGTGTGTGTGTTGATACAAACTGTGCATTGAGTCACAGTGAGCCGTGTGTGTGTGTGTGTAGGTAAGGATGGTGCACTGAGTCACAGTGAGCCATGTTTGCATGCTGGTATAGGTGGTGCATTGTGTCACAGTGAGCGGTGTGTGTGTGTGTGTGTGTGTGTGCTGCATTAGGCTGTGCATTGAGTCACAGTAAAGTGTGTTTTCGTGTGTATGTGCTGGTATAGGCTGTGCTTTGAGTCACAGTGACGTGTGTCTGTGTGTGTGTCCTGCTATAGGCTGTGCACTGTATCACAGTGAACCTTGTGTGTGTATGTGTGTTTGTGTATGCATGTGTGTGTGTGATGATACAGGCTGAGCATTGAGTCACGGAGGTGTGTATGTGTGTGTGTTGATACAAAGTGTGCATTGAGTCACAGTGAGCCGTGTGTTTGTGTATGTGTGTGTCTGTGTGTGTGGACTGGTATTTGCCGTGCGTTGAGTCACAATGAGACGTGTTGGGGGGGCTGGAATAGTCTGAGCACTGAGTCACAGATGGGTGGTGTGTATTTGCTGGTATGGACGCTGCATTCAGTCACAATGAGCCGTGCGTGTGTGTGTGTCTTTGTGATGGTTCAGAGAGTGCACTGAGTCACAGTATGGTGTGTATATGTGTGTTGGTATAGGCTGACCATTGAAACAAAGTAAGGTGTGTGTGTGTGTGTCTGTGTGTATGAGTGTGCTGGTATGGGCTTTGCATTGACTCACTGAGGTGTATGTGTGTGTTTGTGTGTGTGGTGCGACACACAGTGCACTGAGTCACAGTGAGCCTTGTGTGTGTGTGTCTGTGTGCTGATATAGCCTGTGCACTGTGTCACAGTGAGTTATGTGTGTGTGCTGGTATAGAGTGTGCGTTGGGTCACAATGAGTTGTGTGTGTGTGTGCTCGTATAGACTGTGCATTTAGTCACAGTGAGCATGTGTGTTTGTGTGTGTCCACGCTGGTATAGGTTGTGCAGTGAGTCACAGTGAGGGGTGTTTGTGTGTGTGTGTGTGTATGAGTGTGCTCATATAATCAGATCATTGAGTCACAGTGAGGTGTGTGCTGTGTGTGTATGTGCTCGTATGGACAGTGCATTGAGTCAGAGTGAGCCGTGAATGTGTGTGTGTTTGTATTTTGTATTTCATGGTGTGGAATGTGCATGAGTTACCTTAAGATGTGTGTGTTTGTGTGCGCAGGTATAGGCTGAGCATTGAGTCACACTTAGGTGTGTGTGTGTGTGCCGGTAGGGGCTTTGCATTGAGTCACTGAGGCCTGTATGTGTGTTTGTGTGGTGCTACAGGGCGTTCGTTGAGTCACAGTGAGCTGTGTGTGTGTGTGTGTGCAGGTATACGCCGTGCATTCAGTCACAGTGAGGCTTGTGTGTGTACTGGTATGGACTGCATTGTGTCGCACTGAGCCATGTATGTCCGTGTGTGTGTTTGTGTGCTGCTATAGGCAGTGCATTGAGTCACAGAGAGCCATGTGTGTGTGTCTGTGCTGGTACAGGCTGTGCACTGAGTCACAGTGAGCCTGCTGTTTGTGGTAGTACAGGCTGTGCATTGAGTCTGTGAGCTATGTATGTGTGTGTGTGTATTTGTGTTCCGGTATAGACTGGGCACTGAGTCACAGTTAGCCGTGTGTTTGTGTGTGTGTTTGTCTTGGTATCGGTGGTTCACTGAGTCACAGTGAACCATGTATGAGTGCGTGTTTGTGTGTGTCTGTGTTCTGGTATAGGCTGAGCATTGAGTCACAGTGTGCCGTGTGTGTGTGTGCTGGTATAGTCTGAGAATTGAGTCACAGTGAGGTGCGTGTGCATGTGTGTATGTGCTGGTATGGATGGTGCACTGAATCACACTGAGCCGTGCATGCGTGTGTGTGCATGTGCTGGTATAGACTGTGCACTGAGTCACAGCTGTGTGTGTGTGTGTGCATGCTGGTATAGGCTGTGCATTGAGTCACAGTGAGGTGTGTGTGTGGGGGGGTGCATGTGCTAGTATAGGCTTTGCATTGAGTCACTGAGCTGTGTGTGTGTGTGTGTATGTGCTACCATAGACTGTGCATTGATTCACAGCTCTGTGTGTGTGTGTGTGTGAGCGCTGGTATAGGCTGTGCAGTGAGTCACAGAGGGGTGTTTGTGAGTGTGTGCGTGTGCTGCTATAGGCTTTGAGTCACATTGAGCCGCATGTGTGTGTGATGGTATAGGTGGTTCACTGAGTCACAGTGAGCCATGTATGAGTGCCTGTTTGTGTGTGTGTGTGTGTGTTCTGGTATAGGCTGAGCATTGAGTCACTGTGCACCGTGTGTGTGTATGTTGTGTGTGTGGGTAGTACAGTCTGAGCATTGAGTTACAGTGAGGTGTGTGTGTGTTTGTGCTGGTATAAAATGTACATTGAGTCACAATGAGCCATGCGTGTGTGTGTGTGTGTGCTGGTAGAGGCTGAGCATTGAATCAGGTTGTGTGTGTGAAGACATAAGCTGTGCATTCTGTCACAGTGAGCCGTGTGTTTGTGTGTGTGTGAGTGTGCTGGTATGGGCTTTGCATTGAGTCACTGAGGTGTCTGTGTGTGTTTCTGTATTGCTGGTATAGGCAGAGCATTGAGTCACAGTGCGTCGTGGTTATGTGTGTGTGTGGTGGGGGTGGCTGGTAGAGTCTGAGCATTGAGTCACAGTGAGTGGTGCATGTGTGTGTGTGTTTGTAGTTCATGTTGTGGAATGTGCATGAGTTACTGTAAGGTGTGTGTGTGTGTGCTGGTACAGGCTGAGCACTCAGTCACACTTGTGTGTGTGTGTGTGCTGGTATGGGCTTTGCAGAGTCACTGAGGCCTGTATGTGTGTTTGTGTGGTGCTACACACTGTTCATTGAGTCAAATTGAGACGTGTGTGTGTGTACTGCTATAGGCTGTGCAATGAGTCACAGTGAGCTTTGTATGTGAGTGTGTGTGTGCTGGTATTGACTGTGCATGGAGTCACAATGAGTTTTGTGTGTGTGTGTGTGTGCTGGTATAGACTCTGCATTGAGTCACAGTGAGTATGTGTGTGTGTTTTTGTGTGGTGCTACAGACTGTGCATTGAGTCACAGTGAGCCTTGTGTGTGTTTGAGTGCTGATATCGGCTGTGAACTGAGTCACGAGTTATGTGTGTCTGTGTGTGCTGGTATTGACTGTGCATGGAGTCACAATGATTTGTGTGTGTGTGTGCTCGTATAGACTGCATTGAGTCATAGGGAGCATGTGTGTGTGTGTGCTGCTATAGGCTGAGCATTCAGTCACAGTGCACCGTGTGTGTGTGTGTTGTGTGTGTGGGTAGTACAGTCTGAGCATTGAGTTACAGTGAGATGTGGTATGTGTGTGTGTGTGTGGGTTTGTGTGTGTGTGTGTGCTGGTAGAGGCTGAGCATTGAATCACAGTTAGGTGTGTGTGTGTTTATGTGTGTCTGTGTGCGCTGGAATGGGCTTTGCATTGAGTCACTGAGTTGTGTGTGGGGGGGCTACGGACTGTGCATTGAGTCACAGTGCATTGAGTCATTGTGCATTGAGGCACAATGAGTTGTGTGTGTGTGCTTGTATACACTGTGCATTGACTCTCAGCATGTGTGTGTGTGTGTGAGTGCTGATATAGGCTGTGAACTGAGTCACAGTGAGTTATGTGTGTGTGTGTGCTGGTATTGACTGTGCATTGAGTCACAGTGAGCGTGTGTGTGTGTGCTGCTATAGGCTGTGCATTGAGTCACAGTGAGCCGTGGGGGGGGGCTGGTATATGCTCTGCACTGAGTTACAGTGAGTCATGTGTTTCTGTGTCTGTGCTGGTATAATCTGAGCATTGAGTCACAGTTCAGTGTGTGTATATGTGTGTGTGTGCTGGTATGGGCTTTGCATTGAGTCCCTGAGGGGTGTGTGTGTGTGTGTGTGTGTGTGTGTGTATGTGTATGTGTTGTGAAGATATAGGCTGTGCATTCATTCACAGTGAGCCATGTGTGTCTGGGACTGGGGGCAGGCATACGGTGCACTGAGTCACAGTGAGCCATGTGTTTGTGTGTGTGTGTGTGTGTGAGTGTGCTGGTATAATCAGATCATTGAGTCACAGTGAGGTGTGCTGTGTGCGTGTATTTGCTATTATGGACAGCGCATTGAGTCTCATTGAGCTGTGCATATCTCTCTGTGTGTGTGTTTGTATTTCATGGTGTGGAATGTGCGTGAGTTACTGTAAGGTGAGTGTGTTTGTGTGTGCTGGTACAGGCTGAGCACTGAGTCACATTTAGGTGTGTGTGTGTGTGTGTGTGTCGGTAATGGGCTTTGCATTGAGTCACTGAAGCCTGTATGTGTGTCTGTGTGGTGCTATAGGCTGTTCATTGAGTCAAATTGAGACGTGTGTATGCGTGTGTACTGGTATAGGCTGTGCATTGCGTCACAGTGAGCTCTGTGTTTGTGTATGTGTGTGCAGTATACGCTGTGCATTCAGTCACAGTGAGGTTTGTGTGTGTACTGGTTTGGGCTGTGCATTGTGTCACAGTGAGCCATGTATGTCCATGTGCGTGTTTCTGTGCTGCTTTAGGCAGTGCACTGAGTCACAGTGAGCCACGTGTGTATGTGTGTGTGTGTAATGATATAAGCTGGGCATTGAGTCACAGTGAGCCATGTGTGTGGGAGTCGGGAAAGGTGTACACTGTGCACTGAGTCACAGTGAGCCGTGTGTTTGTGTGTGTGTGTGTGTGATGGCATAACTGGTTCATTGAGTCACAGTGAGCCATGTATGAGTGCGTGTTTGTGTGTGTGTGTGTGTTCTGGTAGAGCCTGAGCTTTGAGTCATAGTGCGCCGTGTGTGTGTGTTGTGTGTGTTGGTAGTACAGTCTGAGCATTGAGTTACAGTGAGATGTGTTGTGTGTATCTGTGCTGGTATGAAATGTACATTGAACCACAAGGAGCCATGCGTGTGTGTGTGTGTGTGTTTGTGTGTGTGCTGGTAGAGGCTGAGCATTGAATCACGTTTAGGTGTGTATGTGTGTGTGTGTGTGCGCGCCGGTATGGGCTTTTCATTGAGTCCCTGATGTGTGTGTGGGCGGGCTACAGACTGTGCACTGAGTCACAGTGAGTTATGTGTGTCTGTGTGTGCTGGTATTGACTGTGCACTGAGTCACAATGAGTTGTGTGTGTGTGCTCGTATACACTGTGCATTGAGTCACAGTCAGCATGTGTGTGTGTGTGTGCTGGTATGGGACTGCACTGAGTCACTGAGGTGTATGTGTGTGTGTGTGTGTGTGGTGCTACAGACTGTGCATTGAGTCACAGGGAGCCTTGCGTGTGTGTGTCTGAGTGGAGATATAGGCTGTGAACTGAGTCACAGTGAGTTATGTG
The DNA here is from genome assembly GCF_964341445.2 of Mesoplodon mirus. Lineage (NCBI taxonomy): Eukaryota > Metazoa > Chordata > Mammalia > Artiodactyla > Ziphiidae > Mesoplodon > Mesoplodon mirus. Next base: position 7,007,072 of record NC_138981.1, read on the forward strand.
TGTCTGTGTGTGTACTGGTATTGGCTGTGCATTGAGTCACAATGAGTTGTGTGTATGTGTGCTCGTATAGACTTTGCATTGAGTCACAGTCAGCGTGTGTGTGTGTGTGTGTGTGCTGGTATGGGCTTTGCATTGAGTCACTGAGGTGTATGTGTGTGTGTGTGTGGTGCTACAGACTGTGCGTTGAGTCACAGGGAGCCTTGCGTGTGTGTGTCTGAGTGGTGATATAGGCTGTGAACTGAGTCACAGTGAGTTATGTGTGTCTGTGTGTGTGCTGGTATTGACTATACATTGAGGCACAATGAGTTGTGTGTGTGTGTGCTCGTATATACTGTGCATTGACTCTCAGTCAGCATGTGTGTGTGTGTGTGCTGCTATAGGCTGTGCATTGAGTCACAATGAGGTGTGTGTGTATGTGTGTATGTGTGTGTGTTGGTATAGGCTGAGCATTGAATCACAGTTCGGGGTGTGTGTGTGTGCACTGGTATGGGTGGAGCATTGAATCAGGTGTGTGTATGTGTGCATGTGTGCTCGTATGGGCTTTGCATTGAGTCAGTGAGGTGTATGTGTGTGGGGGGGGGCTATTACATTCTGAGCACTGAGTCACAGTGAGGAGTGTCTGTGTGTGTGTCCTGCTATAGGCTGTGCATTGTATCACAGTGAACCTTGTGTGTGTATGTGTGTTTGTGTATGCATGTGTGTGTGTGATGATACAGGCTAAGCATTGAGTCACGGAGGTGTGTATGTGTGTGTGTTGATACAAACTGTGCATTGAGTCACAGTGAGCCGTGTGTGTGTGTGTGTAGGTAAGGATGGTGCACTGAGTCACAGTGAGCCATGTTTGCATGCTGGTATAGGTGGTGCATTGTGTCACAGTGAGCGGTGTGTGTGTGTGTGTGTGTGTGTGTGTGCTGCATTAGGCTGTGCATTGAGTCACAGTAAAGTGTGTTTTCGTGTGTATGTGCTGGTATAGGCTGTGCTTTGAGTCACAGTGACGTGTGTCTGTGTGTGTGTCCTGCTATAGGCTGTGCACTGTATCACAGTGAACCTTGTGTGTGTATGTGTGTTTGTGTATGCATGTGTGTGTGTGATGATACAGGCTGAGCATTGAGTCACGGAGGTGTGTATGTGTGTGTGTTGATACAAAGTGTGCATTGAGTCACAGTGAGCCGTGTGTTTGTGTATGTGTGTGTCTGTGTGTGTGGACTGGTATTTGCCGTGCGTTGAGTCACAATGAGACGTGTTGGGGGGGCTGGAATAGTCTGAGCACTGAGTCACAGATGGGTGGTGTGTATTTGCTGGTATGGACGCTGCATTCAGTCACAATGAGCCGTGCGTGTGTGTGTGTCTTTGTGATGGTTCAGAGAGTGCACTGAGTCACAGTATGGTGTGTATATGTGTGTTGGTATAGGCTGACCATTGAAACAAAGTAAGGTGTGTGTGTGTGTGTCTGTGTGTATGAGTGTGCTGGTATGGGCTTTGCATTGACTCACTGAGGTGTATGTGTGTGTTTGTGTGTGTGGTGCGACACACAGTGCACTGAGTCACAGTGAGCCTTGTGTGTGTGTGTCTGTGTGCTGATATAGCCTGTGCACTGTGTCACAGTGAGTTATGTGTGTGTGCTGGTATAGAGTGTGCGTTGGGTCACAATGAGTTGTGTGTGTGTGTGCTCGTATAGACTGTGCATTTAGTCACAGTGAGCATGTGTGTTTGTGTGTGTCCACGCTGGTATAGGTTGTGCAGTGAGTCACAGTGAGGGGTGTTTGTGTGTGTGTGTGTGTATGAGTGTGCTCATATAATCAGATCATTGAGTCACAGTGAGGTGTGTGCTGTGTGTGTATGTGCTCGTATGGACAGTGCATTGAGTCAGAGTGAGCCGTGAATGTGTGTGTGTTTGTATTTTGTATTTCATGGTGTGGAATGTGCATGAGTTACCTTAAGATGTGTGTGTTTGTGTGCGCAAGTATAGGCTGAGCATTGCGTCACACTTAGGTGTGTGTGTGTGTGCCGGTAGGGGCTTTGCATTGAGTCACTGAGGCCTGTATGTGTGTTTGTGTGGTGCTACAGGGCGTTCGTTGAGTCACAGTGAGCTGTGTGTGTGTGTGTGTGCAGGTATACGCCGTGCATTGTCACAGTGAGGCTTGTGTGTGTACTGGTATGGACTGCATTGTGTTGCACTGAGCCATGTATGTCCGTGTGTGTGTTTGTGTGCTGCTATAGGCAGTGCATTGAGTCACAGAGAGCCATGTGTGTGTGTCTGTGCTGGTACAGGCTGTGCACTGAGTCACAGTGAGCCTGCTGTTTGTGGTAGTACAGGCTGTGCATTGAGTCTGTGAGCTATGTATGTGTGTGTGTGTATTTGTGTTCCGGTATAGACTGGGCACTGAGTCACAGTTAGCCGTGTGTGTTTGTGTGTGTGTCTTGGTATCGGTGGTTCACTGAGTCACAGTGAACCATGTATGAGTGCGTGTTTGTGTGTGTCTGTGTTCTGGTATAGGCTGAGCATTGAGTCACAGTGTGCCGTGTGTGTGTGTGCTGGTATAGTCTGAGAATTGAGTCACAGTGAGGTGCGTGTGCATGTGTGTATGTGCTGGTATGGATGGTGCACTGAATCACACTGAGCCGTGCATGCGTGTGTGTGCATGTGCTGGTATAGACTGTGCACTGAGTCACAGCTGTGTGTGTGTGTGTGCATGCTGGTATAGGCTGTGCATTGAGTCACAGTGAGGTGTGTGTGTGGGGGGGTGCATGTGCTAGTATAGGCTTTGCATTGAGTCACTGAGCTGTGTGTGTGTGTGTGTATGTGCTACCATAGACTGTGCATTGATTCACAGCTCTGTGTGTGTGTGTGTGTGAGCGCTGGTATAGGCTGTGCAGTGAGTCACAGAGGGGTGTTTGTGAGTGTGTGCGTGTGCTGCTATAGGCTTTGAGTCACATTGAGCCGCATGTGTGTGTGATGGTATAGGTGGTTCACTGAGTCACAGTGAGCCATGTATGAGTGCCTGTTTGTGTGTGTGTGTGTGTGTTCTGGTATAGGCTGAGCATTGAGTCACTGTGCACCGTGTGTGTGTATGTTGTGTGTGTGGGTAGTACAGTCTGAGCATTGAGTTACAGTGAGGTGTGTGTGTGTTTGTGCTGGTATAAAATGTACATTGAGTCACAATGAGCCATGCGTGTGTGTGTGTGTGTGCTGGTAGAGGCTGAGCATTGAATCAGGTTGTGTGTGTGAAGACATAAGCTGTGCATTCTGTCACAGTGAGCCGTGTGTTTGTGTGTGTGTGAGTGTGCTGGTATGGGCTTTGCATTGAGTCACTGACGTGTCTGTGTGTGTTTCTGTATTGCTGGTATAGGCAGAGCATTGAGTCACAGTGCATCGTGGTTATGTGTGTGTGTGGTGGGGGGTGGCTGGTAGAGTCTGAGCATTGAGTCACAGTGAGTGGTGCATGTGTGTGTGTGTTTGTAGTTCATGTTGTGGAATGTGCATGAGTTACTGTAAGGTGTGTGTGTGTGTGCTGGTACAGGCTGAGCACTCAGTCACACTTGTGTGTGTGTGTGTGCTGGTATGGGCTTTGCAGAGGCACTGAGGCCTGTATGTGTGTTTGTGTGGTGCTACAGACTGTTCATTGAGTCAAATTGAGACGTGTGTGTGTGTGTGTACTGCTATAGGCTGTGCAATGAGTCACAGTGAGCTTTGTATGTGAGTGTGTGTGTGATGGTATAGAATGTGCATTGAGTCACAGTGAGCTGTGTGTGTATGTGCAGGTATACGCCGTGCATTCAGTCACAGTGAGGCTTGTGTGTGTACTCGTATGGACTACATTGTGTCACAGTGAGCCATGTATGTCTGTGTGTGTTTGTGTGCTGCTTTCGGCAGTGCATTGAGTCACAGTGAGCCGTGTGTGTGTGTGTGTCTGTATGTGTGTGATGGTGTAGATGGTTCATTGATTCACAGTGAGCCATGTGTGAATGCATGTTTCTGTGTGTCTGTGCTGGTATACAATGTGAATTTAGTTACAGTAAGGTGCCTGTGTGTGTGTGTATGTGTTGGTATGGACTGTGCATTGATTAACAGTGAGCCGTGCCTGTGTGTCTTCGTGTGTGTATGTGATGGTATAGGCTGTGCGTTGAGTCACATTAAGCCATGCGTGTGTGTGTGTGTGTGTTGGTAAAGACTGCATTGACTCACAGGTGTGTGTGTGTGTGTGTGTGTTGGTAAAGACTGCATTGACTCAGGTGTGTGTGTGTGTGCCTGTATGGGCTTTGCATTGAGTCACAGTGAGGTGTTTGTTTGTGTGTGTGTGTGTGTGTGTGTGTGTGCTGCTACAGACTAAGCATTGAGTGATAAGTGAGCCGTGATTTTATGCTGGTACAGGCTCCGCAATGAGTCACAGAGCCGTGTGGGTGGCGTGTGTGTCTGTGTGTGTGCTGGTACAGGCTGAGCACCGAGTCACACTTAGCTGCGTATATGTGTGTATGTATGCTGGTATGGACTTTGCATTGAGTCACTGGGGTGTGTGTGTGTTTCTGTATGTGCTGGTATAGGCTTAGAATTGAGTCACAGTGTGCCGTGTGTGGGGGGGGGGCTACTATGGTCTCAGCATAGAGTCACAGTGAGGTGTGTTGTGTGTGTGTATATGTGCTGGTATGGACAGCACATTGAGTCACAAAGAGGCATGCATATGTGTGTGTATGTGTGTGTGTGTATGTGGTGGTGTAGAGTGTGCGTTGAGTCACAGTATGGTGTGTGTGTGCTGGTAGAGGCTGCACACTGAATCACAGGTGTGTGGGGGGGGGCTGGTATGGGCTCTCCATTGAGTCACTGAGGTGTCTCTGTGTGTGTGTGTGTGTGTGTGATGGTATAGGTGGTTCACTAAGTCACAGTGAGCCATGTATGAGTGTGTGTTTGTTTGTGTGTGTGTGTGTTCTGGCATAGGCTGAGCATTGAGTCACAGTGCACCGTGTGTTGTGTGTGTGGGTTGTACAGTCTGAGCATTGACTGACAGATGTGTTGTGTGTGTGTATGTGCTGGTATGGACGGTGCATTCAGTCACAATGAGCCGTGAGTGTGTGTGTGTCTTTGTGATGGTGTAGAGTATGCACTGAGTCACAGTATGGTGTGTATATGTGTGCTGCTATAGGCTTAGCATTGAGTCACAGGTGTGGGAGTGTGTGTGCTGCTATGGGCTTTGTATTGACTCACTGAGGTGTGTGTGTCTGTGTGTGTGTGGTGCTACAGACTGTGCATTGAGTCACTGTGAGCCTTGCGTGTGTACATCTGAGTGCTGATATAGGCTGTGAACTAAGTCACAGTGAGTTACGTGTGTCTGTGTGTGTGCTCGTATAGACTGTGCATTGAGTCACAGCATGTGTGTGTGTGTACTGCTGTAGGCTGTGCATTGAGTCAATGAGGTGTGTGTGTGTGTGCTGGTATAGGCTGAGCATTGAATCACGGGTGTGTCTGCACTGGTATGGGTGGAGCACTGAATCAATTAAGTGTGTGTATGTGTGCACGTGTGCTCGTATGGGCTTTGCATTGAGTCACTGAGGTGTATGTGTGTGGGGGGGGCTAGTATAGTCTGAGCATTGAGTCACAGTGAGGTGTGTTGTGTGTGTGTATGTGCTGGTATGGACTCTCTTGAGCCACAATTAGCCGCGTGTGTGTGTGTACGTAGTGGTCTAGGGTGTGCATTGAGTCACAGCTGTGTGTGTGTGTATGTGTGTGCTGGTTTAGGCTGAGCATTGAATCACAGGTGTGTGTATGTGTTTGTGTGTGCTGGTATGGGCTTTGCATTGAGTCACTGAGGTGTATGTGTCAGTGTGTGTGTGGTGCTACAGACTATTCACTAGGTCACAGCCTTGTGTGTGTGTGTCTGTGTGATGATATAGCCTGTGCACTGAGTCACAGTGAGTTATGTGTGTGTGTGTGTGTGTGCTGGTATAGACTGTGCATTGAGTCATAGTGAGTATGTGTGTGTGTTTTTGTGTGGTGCTACAGACTGTGCATTGAGTCACAGTGAGCCTTGCGTGTGTGTCTGAGTGGTGATATAGGCTGTGAACTGAGTCACAGTGAGTTATGTGTGTCTGTGTGTGTGCTGGTATTGACTGTGCATTGAGTCACAATGAGTTGTATGTGTGCTCGTATAGACTTTGCATTGAGTCACAGCGTGTGTGTGTGTGTGTGTGCTGGTATGGGCTTTGCATTGAGTCACTGAGGTGTATGTGTCTGTGTGTGTGGTGCTACAGACTGTGCATTGAGTCACAGTGAGCCTTGCGTGTGTGTGTCTGAGTGGTGATATAGGCTGTGAACCGAGTCACAGTGAGTTATGTGTGTCTGTGTGTGTGCTGGTATTGACTGTGCACTCAGTCACAATGAGTTGTTTGTGTGCGTGCTTGTATAGACTGCACATTGAGTCACAGTCAGCATGTGTGTGTGTGTGTGCTGCTATAGGATGTGTATTGAGTCACAATGAGGTGTGTGTGTATGTGTGTGTGTTGGTATAGGCTGAGCATTGAATCACAGTTAGGGGTATGTGTGTGTGTACACTGGTATGGGCGGAGCATTGAATCAGTTAGGTGTGTGTATGTGTGCATGTGTCCTCGTATGGGCTGTGCATTGAGTCAGTGAGGTGTATGTGGGTGTGGGCTAGTATAGTCTGAGTATTGAGTCACAGTGAGGTGTGTTGTGTGTGGGGGTGTGGGCTAGTATAGTCTGAGCATTGATTCACTGTGAGGTGTGTTGCATGTGTGTATGTGCTGGGATGGACTCTCCATTGAGTCACAATTAGCCGTGTGTGTGTGTGTGTGTGTGTGTACGTAGTGGTCTAGGGGGTGCACTGAGTCACAGTAAGGTGTGTGTGTGTGTGTATATGTGTCTGCTGGTTTAGGCTGAGCACTGAATCACAGGTGTGTGTGTGTGTGTGTGTGTGTGCTGGTAATGGCTTTGTATTGAGTCACTGAGGGGTATGTGTGTGTGTGTGTGTGTCTGTGTGTTTCTGGGGTGATACAGACTGTGTATTGGGTCACTGTGAGCCTTCCGTGTGTGTTTCTGAGTGCTGATATAGGCTGTGAACTGAGTCACAGTGAGTTATGTGTGTCTGTGTGTGTGCTGGTATTGACTATACATTGAGGCACAATGAGTTGTGTGTGTGTGTGCTCGTATATACTGTGCATTGACTCTCAGTCAGCATGTGTGTGTGTGTGTGTGCTGCTATAGGCTGTGCATTGAGTCACAATGAGGTGTGTGTGTATGTGTGTATGTGTGTGTGTGTTGGTATAGGCTGAGCATTGAATCACAGTTTGGGGTGTGTGTGTGTGCACTGGTATGGGTGGAGCATTGAATCAGGTGTGTGTATGTGTGCATGTGTGCTCGTATGGGCTTTGCATTGAGTCAGTGAGGTGTATGTGTGTGTGGGGGGGCTATTACAGTCTGAGCACTGAGTCACAGTGAGGAGTGTCTGTGTGTGTGTCCTGCTATAGGCTGTGCATTGTATCACAGTGAACCTTGTGTGTGTATGTGTGTTTGTGTATGCATGTGTGTGTGTGATGATACAGGCTGAGCATTGAGTCACGGAGGTGTGTATGTGTGTGTGTTGATACAAAGTGTGCATTGAGTCACAGTGAGCCGTGTGTTTGTGTATGTGTGTGTCTGTGTGTGTGGACTGGTATTTGCCGTGCGTTGAGTCACAATGAGACGTGTTGGGGGGGCTGGAATAGTCTGAGCACTGAGTCACAGATGGGTGGTGTGTATTTGCTGGTATGGACGCTGCATTCAGTCACAATGAGCCGTGCGTGTGTGTGTGTCTTTGTGATGGTTCAGAGAGTGCACTGAGTCACAGTATGGTGTGTATATGTGTGTTGGTATAGGCTGACCATTGAAACACAGTAAGGTGTGTGTGTGTGTCTGTGTGTATGAGTGTGCTGGTATGGGCTTTGCATTGACTCACTGAGGTGTATGTGTGTGTTTGTGTGTTTGTGTGTGTGGTGCTACACACAGTGCACTGAGTCACAGTGAGCCTTGTGTGTGTGTGTCTGTGTGCTGATATAGCCTGTGCACTGTGTCACAGTGAGTTATGTGTGTGTGCTGGTATAGAGTGTGCGTTGGGTCACAATGAGTTGTGTGTGTGTGCTCGTATGGACAGTGCATTGAGTCAGAGTGAGCCGTGAATGTGTGTGTGTTTGTATTTTGTATTTCATGGTGTGGAATGTGCATGAGTTACCTTAAGATGTGTGTGTTTGTGTGCGCAGGTATAGGCTGAGCATTGAGTCACACTTAGGTGTGTGTGTGTGTGCCGGTAGGGGCTTTGCATTGAGTCACTGAGGCCTGTATGTGTGTTTGTGTGGTGCTACAGGGCGTTCGTTGAGTCACAGTGAGCTGTGTGTGTGTGTGTGTGCAGGTATACGCCATGCATTCAGTCACAGTGAGGCTTGTGTGTGTACTGGTATGGACTGCATTGTGTCGCACTGAGCCATGTATGTCCGTGTGTGTGTTTGTGTGCTGCTATAGGCAGTGCATTGAGTCACAGAGAGCCATGTGTGTGTGTCTGTGCTGGTACAGGCTGTGCACTGAGTCACAGTGAGCCTGCTGTTTGTGGTAGTACAGGCTGTGCATTGAGTCTGTGAGCTATGTATGTGTGTGTGTGTATTTGTGTTCCGGTATAGACTGGGCACTGAGTCACAGTTAGCCGTGTGTGTTTGTGTGTGTGTTTGTCTTGGTATCGGTGGTTCACTGAGTCACAGTGAACCATGTATGAGTGCGTGTTTGTGTGTGTCTGTGTTCTGGTATAGGCTGAGCATTGAGTCACAGTGTGCCGTGTGTGTGTGTGCTGGTATAGTCTGAGAATTGAGTCACAGTGAGGTGCGTGTGCATGTGTGTATGTGCTGGTATGGATGGTGCACTGAATCACACTGAGCCGTGCATGCGTGTGTGTGCATGTGCTGGTATAGACTGTGCACTGAGTCACAGCTGTGTGTGTGTGTGTGCATGCTGGTATAGGCTGTGCATTGAGTCACAGTGAGGTGTGTGTGTGGGGGGGTGCATGTGCTAGTATAGGCTTTGCATTGAGTCACTGAGCTGTGTGTGTGTGTGTATTATGTGCTACCATAGACTGTGCATTGATTCACAGCTCTGTGTGTGTGTGTGTGTGAGCGCTGGTATAGGCTGTGCAGTGAGTCACAGAGGGGTGTTTGTGAGTGTGTGCGTGTGCTGCTATAGGCTTTGAGTCACATTGAGCCGCATGTGTGTGTGATGGTATAGGTGGTTCACTGAGTCACAGTGAGCCATGTATGAGTGCCTGTTTGTGTGTGTGTGTGTGTGTTCTGGTATAGGCTGAGCATTGAGTCACTGTGCACCGTGTGTGTGTATGTTGTGTGTGTGGGTAGTACAGTCTGAGCATTGAGTTACAGTGAGGTGTGTGTGTGTTTGTGCTGGTATAAAATGTACATTGAGTCACAATGAGCCATGCGTGTGTGTGTGTGTGTGCTGGTAGAGGCTGAGCATTGAATCAGGTTGTGTGTGTGAAGACATAAGCTGTGCATTCTGTCACAGTGAGCCGTGTGTTTGTGTGTGTGTGAGTGTGCTGGTATGGGCTTTGCATTGAGTCACTGAGGTGTCTGTGTGTGTTTCTGTATTGCTGGTATAGGCAGAGCATTGAGTCACAGTGCGTCGTGGTTATGTGTGTGTGTGGTGGGGGTGGCTGGTAGAGTCTGAGCATTGAGTCACAGTGAGTGGTGCATGTGTGTGTGTGTTTGTAGTTCATGTTGTGGAATGTGCATGAGTTACTGTAAGGTGTGTGTGTGTGTGCTGGTACAGGCTGAGCACTCAGTCACACTTGTGTGTGTGTGTGTGCTGGTATGGGCTTTGCAGAGTCACTGAGGCCTGTATGTGTGTTTGTGTGGTGCTACACACTGTTCATTGAGTCAAATTGAGACGTGTGTGTGTGTACTGCTATAGGCTGTGCAATGAGTCACAGTGAGCTTTGTATGTGAGTGTGTGTGTGCTGGTATTGACTGTGCATGGAGTCACAATGAGTTTTGTGTGTGTGTGTGTGTGCTGGTATAGACTCTGCATTGAGTCACAGTGAGTATGTGTGTGTGTTTTTGTGTGGTGCTACAGACTGTGCATTGAGTCACAGTGAGCCTTGTGTGTGTTTGAGTGCTGATATCGGCTGTGAACTGAGTCACGAGTTATGTGTGTCTGTGTGTGCTGGTATTGACTGTGCATGGAGTCACAATGATTTGTGTGTGTGTGTGCTCGTATAGACTGCATTGAGTCATAGGGAGCATGTGTGTGTGTGTGCTGCTATAGGCTGAGCATTCAGTCACAGTGCACCGTGTGTGTGTGTGTTGTGTGTGTGGGTAGTACAGTCTGAGCATTGAGTTACAGTGAGATGTGGTATGTGTGTGTGTGTGTGGGTTTGTGTGTGTGTGTGTGCTGGTAGAGGCTGAGCATTGAATCACAGTTAGGTGTGTGTGTGTTTATGTGTGTCTGTGTGCGCTGGAATGGGCTTTGCATTGAGTCACTGAGTTGTGTGTGGGGGGGCTACGGACTGTGCATTGAGTCACAGTGCATTGAGTCATTGTGCATTGAGGCACAATGAGTTGTGTGTGTGTGCTTGTATACACTGTGCATTGACTCTCAGCATGTGTGTGTGTGTGTGAGTGCTGATATAGGCTGTGAACTGAGTCACAGTGAGTTATGTGTGTGTGTGTGCTGGTATTGACTGTGCATTGAGTCACAGTGAGCGTGTGTGTGTGTGCTGCTATAGGCTGTGCATTGAGTCACAGTGAGCCGTGGGGGGGGGCTGGTATATGCTCTGCACTGAGTTACAGTGAGTCATGTGTTTCTGTGTCTGTGCTGGTATAATCTGAGCATTGAGTCACAGTTCAGTGTGTGTATATGTGTGTGTGTGCTGGTATGGGCTTTGCATTGAGTCCCTGAGGGGTGTGTGTGTGTGTGTGTGTGTGTGTGTATGTGTATGTGTTGTGAAGATATAGGCTGTGCATTCATTCACAGTGAGCCATGTGTGTCTGGGACTGGGGGCAGGCATACGGTGCACTGAGTCACAGTGAGCCATGTGTTTGTGTGTGTGTGTGTGTGTGAGTGTGCTGGTATAATCAGATCATTGAGTCACAGTGAGGTGTGCTGTGTGCGTGTATTTGCTATTATGGACAGCGCATTGAGTCTCATTGAGCTGTGCATATCTCTCTGTGTGTGTGTTTGTATTTCATGGTGTGGAATGTGCGTGAGTTACTGTAAGGTGAGTGTGTTTGTGTGTGCTGGTACAGGCTGAGCACTGAGTCACATTTAGGTGTGTGTGTGTGTGTGTGTGTCGGTAATGGGCTTTGCATTGAGTCACTGAAGCCTGTATGTGTGTCTGTGTGGTGCTATAGGCTGTTCATTGAGTCAAATTGAGACGTGTGTATGCGTGTGTACTGGTATAGGCTGTGCATTGCGTCACAGTGAGCTCTGTGTTTGTGTATGTGTGTGCAGTATACGCTGTGCATTCAGTCACAGTGAGGTTTGTGTGTGTACTGGTTTGGGCTGTGCATTGTGTCACAGTGAGCCATGTATGTCCATGTGCGTGTTTCTGTGCTGCTTTAGGCAGTGCACTGAGTCACAGTGAGCCACGTGTGTATGTGTGTGTGTGTAATGATATAAGCTGGGCATTGAGTCACAGTGAGCCATGTGTGTGGGAGTCGGGAAAGGTGTACACTGTGCACTGAGTCACAGTGAGCCGTGTGTTTGTGTGTGTGTGTGTGTGATGGCATAACTGGTTCATTGAGTCACAGTGAGCCATGTATGAGTGCGTGTTTGTGTGTGTGTGTGTGTTCTGGTAGAGCCTGAGCTTTGAGTCATAGTGCGCCGTGTGTGTGTGTTGTGTGTGTTGGTAGTACAGTCTGAGCATTGAGTTACAGTGAGATGTGTTGTGTGTATCTGTGCTGGTATGAAATGTACATTGAACCACAAGGAGCCATGCGTGTGTGTGTGTGTGTGTTTGTGTGTGTGCTGGTAGAGGCTGAGCATTGAATCACGTTTAGGTGTGTATGTGTGTGTGTGTGTGCGCGCCGGTATGGGCTTTTCATTGAGTCCCTGATGTGTGTGTGGGCGGGCTACAGACTGTGCACTGAGTCACAGTGAGTTATGTGTGTCTGTGTGTGCTGGTATTGACTGTGCACTGAGTCACAATGAGTTGTGTGTGTGTGCTCGTATACACTGTGCATTGAGTCACAGTCAGCATGTGTGTGTGTGTGTGCTGGTATGGGACTGCACTGAGTCACTGAGGTGTATGTGTGTGTGTGTGTGTGTGGTGCTACAGACTGTGCATTGAGTCACAGGGAGCCTTGCGTGTGTGTGTCTGAGTGGAGATATAGGCTGTGAACTGAGTCACAGTGAGTTATGTGTGTCTGTGTGTGTACTGGTATTGGCTGTGCATTGAGTCACAATGAGTTGTGTGTATGTGTGCTCGTATAGACTTTGCATTGAGTCACAGTCAGCGTGTGTGTGTGTGTGTGTGTGCTGGTATGGGCTTTGCATTGAGTCACTGAGGTGTATGTGTGTGTGTGTGTGGTGCTACAGACTGTGCGTTGAGTCACAGGGAGCCTTGCGTGTGTGTGTCTGAGTGGTGATATAGGCTGTGAACTGAGTCACAGTGAGTTATGTGTGTCTGTGTGTGTGCTGGTATTGACTATACATTGAGGCACAATGAGTTGTGTGTGTGTGTGCTCGTATATACTGTGCATTGACTCTCAGTCAGCATGTGTGTGTGTGTGTGCTGCTATAGGCTGTGCATTGAGTCACAATGAGGTGTGTGTGTATGTGTGTATGTGTGTGTGTTGGTATAGGCTGAGCATTGAATCACAGTTCGGGGTGTGTGTGTGTGCACTGGTATGGGTGGAGCATTGAATCAGGTGTGTGTATGTGTGCATGTGTGCTCGTATGGGCTTTGCATTGAGTCAGTGAGGTGTATGTGTGTGGGGGGCGGCTATTACAGTCTGAGCACTGAGTCACAGTGAGGAGTGTCTGTGTGTGTGTCCTGCTATAGGCTGTGCATTGTATCACAGTGAACCTTGTGTGTGTATGTGTGTTTGTGTATGCATGTGTGTGTGTGATGATACAGGCTAAGCATTGAGTCACGGAGGTGTGTATGTGTGTGTGTTGATACAAACTGTGCATTGAGTCACAGTGAGCCGTGTGTGTGTGTGTGTAGGTAAGGATGGTGCACTGAGTCACAGTGAGCCATGTTTGCATGCTGGTATAGGTGGTGCATTGTGTCACAGTGAGCGGTGTGTGTGTGTGTGTGTGTGTGTGCTGCATTAGGCTGTGCATTGAGTCACAGTAAAGTGTGTTTTCGTGTGTATGTGCTGGTATAGGCTGTGCTTTGAGTCACAGTGACGTGTGTCTGTGTGTGTGTCCTGCTATAGGCTGTGCACTGTATCACAGTGAACCTTGTGTGTGTATGTGTGTTTGTGTATGCATGTGTGTGTGTGATGATACAGGCTGAGCATTGAGTCACGGAGGTGTGTATGTGTGTGTGTTGATACAAAGTGTGCATTGAGTCACAGTGAGCCGTGTGTTTGTGTATGTGTGTGTCTGTGTGTGTGGACTGGTATTTGCCGTGCGTTGAGTCACAATGAGACGTGTTGGGGGGGCTGGAATAGTCTGAGCACTGAGTCACAGATGGGTGGTGTGTATTTGCTGGTATGGACGCTGCATTCAGTCACAATGAGCCGTGCGTGTGTGTGTGTCTTTGTGATGGTTCAGAGAGTGCACTGAGTCACAGTATGGTGTGTATATGTGTGTTGGTATAGGCTGACCATTGAAACAAAGTAAGGTGTGTGTGTGTGTGTCTGTGTGTATGAGTGTGCTGGTATGGGCTTTGCATTGACTCACTGAGGTGTATGTGTGTGTTTGTGTGTGTGGTGCGACACACAGTGCACTGAGTCACAGTGAGCCTTGTGTGTGTGTGTCTGTGTGCTGATATAGCCTGTGCACTGTGTCACAGTGAGTTATGTGTGTGTGCTGGTATAGAGTGTGCGTTGGGTCACAATGAGTTGTGTGTGTGTGTGCTCGTATAGACTGTGCATTTAGTCACAGTGAGCATGTGTGTTTGTGTGTGTCCACGCTGGTATAGGTTGTGCAGTGAGTCACAGTGAGGGGTGTTTGTGTGTGTGTGTGTGTATGAGTGTGCTCATATAATCAGATCATTGAGTCACAGTGAGGTGTGTGCTGTGTGTGTATGTGCTCGTATGGACAGTGCATTGAGTCAGAGTGAGCCGTGAATGTGTGTGTGTTTGTATTTTGTATTTCATGGTGTGGAATGTGCATGAGTTACCTTAAGATGTGTGTGTTTGTGTGCGCAGGTATAGGCTGAGCATTGAGTCACACTTAGGTGTGTGTGTGTGTGCCGGTAGGGGCTTTGCATTGAGTCACTGAGGCCTGTATGTGTGTTTGTGTGGTGCTACAGGGCGTTCGTTGAGTCACAGTGAGCTGTGTGTGTGTGTGTGTGCAGGTATACGCCGTGCATTCAGTCACAGTGAGGCTTGTGTGTGTACTGGTATGGACTGCATTGTGTCGCACTGAGCCATGTATGTCCGTGTGTGTGTTTGTGTGCTGCTATAGGCAGTGCATTGAGTCACAGAGAGCCATGTGTGTGTGTCTGTGCTGGTACAGGCTGTGCACTGAGTCACAGTGAGCCTGCTGTTTGTGGTAGTACAGGCTGTGCATTGAGTCTGTGAGCTATGTATGTGTGTGTGTGTATTTGTGTTCCGGTATAGACTGGGCACTGAGTCACAGTTAGCCGTGTGTGTTTGTGTGTGTGTTTGTCTTGGTATCGGTGGTTCACTGAGTCACAGTGAACCATGTATGAGTGCGTGTTTGTGTGTGTCTGTGTTCTGGTATAGGCTGAGCATTGAGTCACAGTGTGCCGTGTGTGTGTGTGCTGGTATAGTCTGAGAATTGAGTCACAGTGAGGTGCGTGTGCATGTGTGTATGTGCTGGTATGGATGGTGCACTGAATCACACTGAGCCGTGCATGCGTGTGTGTGCATGTGCTGGTATAGACTGTGCACTGAGTCACAGCTGTGTGTGTGTGTGTGCATGCTGGTATAGGCTGTGCATTGAGTCACAGTGAGGTGTGTGTGTGGGGGGGTGCATGTGCTAGTATAGGCTTTGCATTGAGTCACTGAGCTGTGTGTGTGTGTGTATGTGCTACCATAGACTGTGCATTGATTCACAGCTCTGTGTGTGTGTGTGTGTGAGCGCTGGTATAGGCTGTGCAGTGAGTCACAGAGGGGTGTTTGTGAGTGTGTGCGTGTGCTGCTATAGGCTTTGAGTCACATTGAGCCGCATGTGTGTGTGATGGTATAGGTGGTTCACTGAGTCACAGTGAGCCATGTATGAGTGCCTGTTTGTGTGTGTGTGTGTGTGTTCTGGTATAGGCTGAGCATTGAGTCACTGTGCACCGTGTGTGTGTATGTTGTGTGTGTGGGTAGTACAGTCTGAGCATTGAGTTACAGTGAGGTGTGTGTGTGTTTGTGCTGGTATAAAATGTACATTGAGTCACAATGAGCCATGCGTGTGTGTGTGTGTGTGCTGGTAGAGGCTGAGCATTGAATCAGGTTGTGTGTGTGAAGACATAAGCTGTGCATTCTGTCACAGTGAGCCGTGTGTTTGTGTGTGTGTGAGTGTGCTGGTATGGGCTTTGCATTGAGTCACTGAGGTGTCTGTGTGTGTTTCTGTATTGCTGGTATAGGCAGAGCATTGAGTCACAGTGCGTCGTGGTTATGTGTGTGTGTGGTGGGGGTGGCTGGTAGAGTCTGAGCATTGAGTCACAGTGAGTGGTGCATGTGTGTGTGTGTTTGTAGTTCATGTTGTGGAATGTGCATGAGTTACTGTAAGGTGTGTGTGTGTGTGCTGGTACAGGCTGAGCACTCAGTCACACTTGTGTGTGTGTGTGTGCTGGTATGGGCTTTGCAGAGTCACTGAGGCCTGTATGTGTGTTTGTGTGGTGCTACACACTGTTCATTGAGTCAAATTGAGACGTGTGTGTGTGTACTGCTATAGGCTGTGCAATGAGTCACAGTGAGCTTTGTATGTGAGTGTGTGTGTGCTGGTATTGACTGTGCATGGAGTCACAATGAGTTTTGTGTGTGTGTGTGTGTGCTGGTATAGACTCTGCATTGAGTCACAGTGAGTATGTGTGTGTGTTTTTGTGTGGTGCTACAGACTGTGCATTGAGTCACAGTGAGCCTTGTGTGTGTTTGAGTGCTGATATCGGCTGTGAACTGAGTCACGAGTTATGTGTGTCTGTGTGTGCTGGTATTGACTGTGCATGGAGTCACAATGATTTGTGTGTGTGTGTGCTCGTATAGACTGCATTGAGTCATAGGGAGCATGTGTGTGTGTGTGCTGCTATAGGCTGAGCATTCAGTCACAGTGCACCGTGTGTGTGTGTGTTGTGTGTGTGGGTAGTACAGTCTGAGCATTGAGTTACAGTGAGATGTGGTATGTGTGTGTGTGTGTGGGTTTGTGTGTGTGTGTGTGCTGGTAGAGGCTGAGCATTGAATCACAGTTAGGTGTGTGTGTGTTTATGTGTGTCTGTGTGCGCTGGAATGGGCTTTGCATTGAGTCACTGAGTTGTGTGTGGGGGGGCTACGGACTGTGCATTGAGTCACAGTGCATTGAGTCATTGTGCATTGAGGCACAATGAGTTGTGTGTGTGTGCTTGTATACACTGTGCATTGACTCTCAGCATGTGTGTGTGTGTGTGAGTGCTGATATAGGCTGTGAACTGAGTCACAGTGAGTTATGTGTGTGTGTGTGCTGGTATTGACTGTGCATTGAGTCACAGTGAGCGTGTGTGTGTGTGCTGCTATAGGCTGTGCATTGAGTCACAGTGAGCCGTGGGGGGGGGCTGGTATATGCTCTGCACTGAGTTACAGTGAGTCATGTGTTTCTGTGTCTGTGCTGGTATAATCTGAGCATTGAGTCACAGTTCAGTGTGTGTATATGTGTGTGTGTGCTGGTATGGGCTTTGCATTGAGTCCCTGAGGGGTGTGTGTGTGTGTGTGTGTGTGTGTGTGTATGTGTATGTGTTGTGAAGATATAGGCTGTGCATTCATTCACAGTGAGCCATGTGTGTCTGGGACTGGGGGCAGGCATACGGTGCACTGAGTCACAGTGAGCCATGTGTTTGTGTGTGTGTGTGTGTGTGAGTGTGCTGGTATAATCAGATCATTGAGTCACAGTGAGGTGTGCTGTGTGCGTGTATTTGCTATTATGGACAGCGCATTGAGTCTCATTGAGCTGTGCATATCTCTCTGTGTGTGTGTTTGTATTTCATGGTGTGGAATGTGCGTGAGTTACTGTAAGGTGAGTGTGTTTGTGTGTGCTGGTACAGGCTGAGCACTGAGTCACATTTAGGTGTGTGTGTGTGTGTGTGTGTCGGTAATGGGCTTTGCATTGAGTCACTGAAGCCTGTATGTGTGTCTGTGTGGTGCTATAGGCTGTTCATTGAGTCAAATTGAGACGTGTGTATGCGTGTGTACTGGTATAGGCTGTGCATTGCGTCACAGTGAGCTCTGTGTTTGTGTATGTGTGTGCAGTATACGCTGTGCATTCAGTCACAGTGAGGTTTGTGTGTGTACTGGTTTGGGCTGTGCATTGTGTCACAGTGAGCCATGTATGTCCATGTGCGTGTTTCTGTGCTGCTTTAGGCAGTGCACTGAGTCACAGTGAGCCACGTGTGTATGTGTGTGTGTGTAATGATATAAGCTGGGCATTGAGTCACAGTGAGCCATGTGTGTGGGAGTCGGGAAAGGTGTACACTGTGCACTGAGTCACAGTGAGCCGTGTGTTTGTGTGTGTGTGTGTGTGATGGCATAACTGGTTCATTGAGTCACAGTGAGCCATGTATGAGTGCGTGTTTGTGTGTGTGTGTGTGTTCTGGTAGAGCCTGAGCTTTGAGTCATAGTGCGCCGTGTGTGTGTGTTGTGTGTGTTGGTAGTACAGTCTGAGCATTGAGTTACAGTGAGATGTGTTGTGTGTATCTGTGCTGGTATGAAATGTACATTGAACCACAAGGAGCCATGCGTGTGTGTGTGTGTGTGTTTGTGTGTGTGCTGGTAGAGGCTGAGCATTGAATCACGTTTAGGTGTGTATGTGTGTGTGTGTGTGCGCGCCGGTATGGGCTTTTCATTGAGTCCCTGATGTGTGTGTGGGCGGGCTACAGACTGTGCACTGAGTCACAGTGAGTTATGTGTGTCTGTGTGTGCTGGTATTGACTGTGCACTGAGTCACAATGAGTTGTGTGTGTGTGCTCGTATACACTGTGCATTGAGTCACAGTCAGCATGTGTGTGTGTGTGTGCTGGTATGGGACTGCACTGAGTCACTGAGGTGTATGTGTGTGTGTGTGTGTGTGGTGCTACAGACTGTGCATTGAGTCACAGGGAGCCTTGCGTGTGTGTGTCTGAGTGGAGATATAGGCTGTGAACTGAGTCACAGTGAGTTATGTGTGTCTGTGTGTGTACTGGTATTGGCTGTGCATTGAGTCACAATGAGTTGTGTGTATGTGTGCTCGTATAGACTTTGCATTGAGTCACAGTCAGCGTGTGTGTGTGTGTGTGTGTGCTGGTATGGGCTTTGCATTGAGTCACTGAGGTGTATGTGTGTGTGTGTGTGGTGCTACAGACTGTGCGTTGAGTCACAGGGAGCCTTGCGTGTGTGTGTCTGAGTGGTGATATAGGCTGTGAACTGAGTCACAGTGAGTTATGTGTGTCTGTGTGTGTGCTGGTATTGACTATACATTGAGGCACAATGAGTTGTGTGTGTGTGTGCTCGTATATACTGTGCATTGACTCTCAGTCAGCATGTGTGTGTGTGTGTGCTGCTATAGGCTGTGCATTGAGTCACAATGAGGTGTGTGTGTATGTGTGTATGTGTGTGTGTTGGTATAGGCTGAGCATTGAATCACAGTTCGGGGTGTGTGTGTGTGCACTGGTATGGGTGGAGCATTGAATCAGGTGTGTGTATGTGTGCATGTGTGCTCGTATGGGCTTTGCATTGAGTCAGTGAGGTGTATGTGTGTGGGGGGGGGCTATTACATTCTGAGCACTGAGTCACAGTGAGGAGTGTCTGTGTGTGTGTCCTGCTATAGGCTGTGCATTGTATCACAGTGAACCTTGTGTGTGTATGTGTGTTTGTGTATGCATGTGTGTGTGTGATGATACAGGCTAAGCATTGAGTCACGGAGGTGTGTATGTGTGTGTGTTGATACAAACTGTGCATTGAGTCACAGTGAGCCGTGTGTGTGTGTGTGTAGGTAAGGATGGTGCACTGAGTCACAGTGAGCCATGTTTGCATGCTGGTATAGGTGGTGCATTGTGTCACAGTGAGCGGTGTGTGTGTGTGTGTGTGTGTGTGCTGCATTAGGCTGTGCATTGAGTCACAGTAAAGTGTGTTTTCGTGTGTATGTGCTGGTATAGGCTGTGCTTTGAGTCACAGTGACGTGTGTCTGTGTGTGTGTCCTGCTATAGGCTGTGCACTGTATCACAGTGAACCTTGTGTGTGTATGTGTGTTTGTGTATGCATGTGTGTGTGTGATGATACAGGCTGAGCATTGAGTCACGGAGGTGTGTATGTGTGTGTGTTGATACAAAGTGTGCATTGAGTCACAGTGAGCCGTGTGTTTGTGTATGTGTGTGTCTGTGTGTGTGGACTGGTATTTGCCGTGCGTTGAGTCACAATGAGACGTGTTGGGGGGGCTGGAATAGTCTGAGCACTGAGTCACAGATGGGTGGTGTGTATTTGCTGGTATGGACGCTGCATTCAGTCACAATGAGCCGTGCGTGTGTGTGTGTCTTTGTGATGGTTCAGAGAGTGCACTGAGTCACAGTATGGTGTGTATATGTGTGTTGGTATAGGCTGACCATTGAAACAAAGTAAGGTGTGTGTGTGTGTGTCTGTGTGTATGAGTGTGCTGGTATGGGCTTTGCATTGACTCACTGAGGTGTATGTGTGTGTTTGTGTGTGTGGTGCGACACACAGTGCACTGAGTCACAGTGAGCCTTGTGTGTGTGTGTCTGTGTGCTGATATAGCCTGTGCACTGTGTCACAGTGAGTTATGTGTGTGTGCTGGTATAGAGTGTGCGTTGGGTCACAATGAGTTGTGTGTGTGTGTGCTCGTATAGACTGTGCATTTAGTCACAGTGAGCATGTGTGTTTGTGTGTGTCCACGCTGGTATAGGTTGTGCAGTGAGTCACAGTGAGGGGTGTTTGTGTGTGTGTGTGTGTATGAGTGTGCTCATATAATCAGATCATTGAGTCACAGTGAGGTGTGTGCTGTGTGTGTATGTGCTCGTATGGACAGTGCATTGAGTCAGAGTGAGCCGTGAATGTGTGTGTGTTTGTATTTTGTATTTCATGGTGTGGAATGTGCATGAGTTACCTTAAGATGTGTGTGTTTGTGTGCGCAAGTATAGGCTGAGCATTGCGTCACACTTAGGTGTGTGTGTGTGTGCCGGTAGGGGCTTTGCATTGAGTCACTGAGGCCTGTATGTGTGTTTGTGTGGTGCTACAGGGCGTTCGTTGAGTCACAGTGAGCTGTGTGTGTGTGTGTGTGCAGGTATACGCCGTGCATTGTCACAGTGAGGCTTGTGTGTGTACTGGTATGGACTGCATTGTGTTGCACTGAGCCATGTATGTCCGTGTGTGTGTTTGTGTGCTGCTATAGGCAGTGCATTGAGTCACAGAGAGCCATGTGTGTGTGTCTGTGCTGGTACAGGCTGTGCACTGAGTCACAGTGAGCCTGCTGTTTGTGGTAGTACAGGCTGTGCATTGAGTCTGTGAGCTATGTATGTGTGTGTGTGTATTTGTGTTCCGGTATAGACTGGGCACTGAGTCACAGTTAGCCGTGTGTGTTTGTGTGTGTGTTTGTCTTGGTATCGGTGGTTCACTGAGTCACAGTGAACCATGTATGAGTGCGTGTTTGTGTGTGTCTGTGTTCTGGTATAGGCTGAGCATTGAGTCACAGTGTGCCGTGTGTGTGTGTGCTGGTATAGTCTGAGAATTGAGTCACAGTGAGGTGCGTGTGCATGTGTGTATGTGCTGGTATGGATGGTGCACTGAATCACACTGAGCCGTGCATGCGTGTGTGTGCATGTGCTGGTATAGACTGTGCACTGAGTCACAGCTGTGTGTGTGTGTGTGCATGCTGGTATAGGCTGTGCATTGAGTCACAGTGAGGTGTGTGTGTGGGGGGGTGCATGTGCTAGTATAGGCTTTGCATTGAGTCACTGAGCTGTGTGTGTGTGTGTGTATGTGTGCTACCATAGACTGTGCATTGATTCACAGCTCTGTGTGTGTGTGTGTGTGAGCGCTGGTATAGGCTGTGCAGTGAGTCACAGAGGGGTGTTTGTGAGTGTGTGCGTGTGCTGCTATAGGCTTTGAGTCACATTGAGCCGCATGTGTGTGTGATGGTATAGGTGGTTCACTGAGTCACAGTGAGCCATGTATGAGTGCCTGTTTGTGTGTGTGTGTGTGTGTTCTGGTATAGGCTGAGCATTGAGTCACTGTGCACCGTGTGTGTGTATGTTGTGTGTGTGGGTAGTACAGTCTGAGCATTGAGTTACAGTGAGGTGTGTGTGTGTTTGTGCTGGTATAAAATGTACATTGAGTCACAATGAGCCATGCGTGTGTGTGTGTGTGTGCTGGTAGAGGCTGAGCATTGAATCAGGTTGTGTGTGTGAAGACATAAGCTGTGCATTCTGTCACAGTGAGCCGTGTGTTTGTGTGTGTGTGAGTGTGCTGGTATGGGCTTTGCATTGAGTCACTGACGTGTCTGTGTGTGTTTCTGTATTGCTGGTATAGGCAGAGCATTGAGTCACAGTGCATCGTGATTATGTGTGTGTGTGGTGGGGGGTGGCTGGTAGAGTCTGAGCATTGAGTCACAGTGAGTGGTGCATGTGTGTGTGTGTTTGTAGTTCATGTTGTGGAATGTGCATGAGTTACTGTAAGGTGTGTGTGTGTGTGCTGGTACAGGCTGAGCACTCAGTCACACTTGTGTGTGTGTGTGTGCTGGTATGGGCTTTGCAGAGTCACTGAGGCCTGTATGTGTGTTTGTGTGGTGCTACAGACTGTTCATTGAGTCAAATTGAGACGTGTGTGTGTGTGTGTGTACTGCTATAGGCTGTGCAATGAGTCACAGTGAGCTTTGTATGTGAGTGTGTGTGTGATGGTATAGAATGTGCATTGAGTCACAGTGAGCTGTGTGTGTATGTGCAGGTATACGCCGTGCATTCAGTCACAGTGAGGCTTGTGTGTGTACTCGTATGGACTACATTGTGTCACAGTGAGCCATGTATGTCTGTGTGTGTTTGTGTGCTGCTTTCGGCAGTGCATTGAGTCACAGTGAGCCGTGTGTGTGTGTGTGTCTGTATGTGTGTGATGGTGTAGATGGTTCATTGATTCACAGTGAGCCATGTGTGAATGCATGTTTCTGTGTGTCTGTGCTGGTATACAATGTGAATTTAGTTACAGTAAGGTGCCTGTGTGTGTGTGTATGTGTTGGTATGGACTGTGCATTGATTAACAGTGAGCCGTGCCTGTGTGTCTTCGTGTGTGTATGTGATGGTATAGGCTGTGCGTTGAGTCACATTAAGCCATGCGTGTGTGTGTGTGTGTGTTGGTAAAGACTGCATTGACTCACAGGTGTGTGTGTGTGTGTGTGTGTTGGTAAAGACTGCATTGACTCAGGTGTGTGTGTGTGTGCCTGTATGGGCTTTGCATTGAGTCACAGTGAGGTGTTTGTTTGTGTGTGTGTGTGTGTGTGTGTGTGTGCTGCTACAGACTAAGCATTGAGTGATAAGTGAGCCGTGATTTTATGCTGGTACAGGCTCCGCAATGAGTCACAGAGCCGTGTGGGTGGCGTGTGTGTCTGTGTGTGTGCTGGTACAGGCTGAGCACCGAGTCACACTTAGCTGCGTATATGTGTGTATGTATGCTGGTATGGACTTTGCATTGAGTCACTGGGGTGTGTGTGTGTTTCTGTATGTGCTGGTATAGGCTTAGAATTGAGTCACAGTGTGCCGTGTGTGTGTGGGGGGCTACTATGGTCTCAGCATAGAGTCACAGTGAGGTGTGTTGTGTGTGTGTATATGTGCTGGTATGGACAGCACATTGAGTCACAAAGAGGCATGCGTATGTGTGTGTATGTGTGTGTGTGTATGTGGTGGTGTAGAGTGTGCGTTGAGTCACAGTATGGTGTGTGTGTGCTGGTAGAGGCTGCACACTGAATCACAGGTGTGTGGGGGGGGGCTGGTATGGGCTCTCCATTGAGTCACTGAGGTGTCTCTGTGTGTGTGTGTGTGTGTGTGATGGTATAGGTGGTTCACTAAGTCACAGTGAGCCATGTATGAGTGTGTGTTTGTTTGTGTGTGTGTGTGTTCTGGCATAGGCTGAGCATTGAGTCACAGTGCACCGTGTGTTGTGTGTGTGGGTTGTACAGTCTGAGCATTGACTGACAGATGTGTTGTGTGTGTGTATGTGCTGGTATGGACGGTGCATTCAGTCACAATGAGCCGTGAGTGTGTGTGTGTCTTTGTGATGGTGTAGAGTATGCACTGAGTCACAGTATGGTGTGTATATGTGTGCTGCTATAGGCTTAGCATTGAGTCACAGGTGTGGGAGTGTGTGTGCTGCTATGGGCTTTGTATTGACTCACTGAGGTGTGTGTGTCTGTGTGTGTGTGGTGCTACAGACTGTGCATTGAGTCACTGTGAGCCTTGCGTGTGTACATCTGAGTGCTGATATAGGCTGTGAACTAAGTCACAGTGAGTTACGTGTGTCTGTGTGTGTGCTCGTATAGACTGTGCATTGAGTCACAGCATGTGTGTGTGTGTACTGCTGTAGGCTGTGCATTGAGTCAATGAGGTGTGTGTGTGTGTGCTGGTATAGGCTGAGCATTGAATCACGGGTGTGTCTGCACTGGTATGGGTGGAGCACTGAATCAATTAAGTGTGTGTATGTGTGCACGTGTGCTCGTATGGGCTTTGCATTGAGTCACTGAGGTGTATGTGTGTGGGGGGGGCTAGTATAGTCTGAGCATTGAGTCACAGTGAGGTGTGTTGTGTGTGTGTATGTGCTGGTATGGACTCTCTTGAGCCACAATTAGCCGCGTGTGTGTGTGTACGTAGTGGTCTAGGGTGTGCATTGAGTCACAGCTGTGTGTGTGTGTATGTGTGTGCTGGTTTAGGCTGAGCATTGAATCACAGGTGTGTGTATGTGTTTGTGTGTGCTGGTATGGGCTTTGCATTGAGTCACTGAGGTGTATGTGTCAGTGTGTGTGTGGTGCTACAGACTATTCACTAGGTCACAGCCTTGTGTGTGTGTGTCTGTGTGATGATATAGCCTGTGCACTGAGTCACAGTGAGTTATGTGTGTGTGTGTGTGTGTGCTGGTATAGACTGTGCATTGAGTCATAGTGAGTATGTGTGTGTGTTTTTGTGTGGTGCTACAGACTGTGCATTGAGTCACAGTGAGCCTTGCGTGTGTGTCTGAGTGGTGATATAGGCTGTGAACTGAGTCACAGTGAGTTATGTGTGTCTGTGTGTGTGCTGGTATTGACTGTGCATTGAGTCACAATGAGTTGTATGTGTGCTCGTATAGACTTTGCATTGAGTCACAGCGTGTGTGTGTGTGTGTGTGCTGGTATGGGCTTTGCATTGAGTCACTGAGGTGTATGTGTCTGTGTGTGTGGTGCTACAGACTGTGCATTGAGTCACAGTGAGCCTTGCGTGTGTGTGTCTGAGTGGTGATATAGGCTGTGAACCGAGTCACAGTGAGTTATGTGTGTCTGTGTGTGTGCTGGTATTGACTGTGCACTCAGTCACAATGAGTTGTTTGTGTGCGTGCTTGTATAGACTGCACATTGAGTCACAGTCAGCATGTGTGTGTGTGTGTGCTGCTATAGGATGTGTATTGAGTCACAATGAGGTGTGTGTGTATGTGTGTGTGTTGGTATAGGCTGAGCATTGAATCACAGTTAGGGGTATGTGTGTGTGTACACTGGTATGGGCGGAGCATTGAATCAGTTAGGTGTGTGTATGTGTGCATGTGTCCTCGTATGGGCTGTGCATTGAGTCAGTGAGGTGTATGTGGGTGTGTGTGGGTGTGGGCTAGTATAGTCTGAGTATTGAGTCACAGTGAGGTGTGTTGTGTGTGGGGGTGTGGGCTAGTATAGTCTGAGCATTGATTCACTGTGAGGTGTGTTGCATGTGTGTATGTGCTGGGATGGACTCTCCATTGAGTCACAATTAGCCGTGTGTGTGTGTGTGTGTGTGTACGTAGTGGTCTAGGGGGTGCACTGAGTCACAGTAAGGTGTGTGTGTGTGTGTATATGTGTCTGCTGGTTTAGGCTGAGCACTGAATCACAGGTGTGTGTGTGTGTGTGTGTGTGTGCTGGTAATGGCTTTGTATTGAGTCACTGAGGGGTATGTGTGTGTGTGTGTGTGTCTGTGTGTTTCTGGGGTGATACAGACTGTGTATTGGGTCACTGTGAGCCTTCCGTGTGTGTTTCTGAGTGCTGATATAGGCTGTGAACTGAGTCACAGTGAGTTATGTGTGTCTGTGTGTGTGCTGGTATTGACTATACATTGAGGCACAATGAGTTGTGTGTGTGTGTGCTCGTATATACTGTGCATTGACTCTCAGTCAGCATGTGTGTGTGTGTGTGTGCTGCTATAGGCTGTGCATTGAGTCACAATGAGGTGTGTGTGTATGTGTGTATGTGTGTGTGTGTTGGTATAGGCTGAGCATTGAATCACAGTTTGGGGTGTGTGTGTGTGCACTGGTATGGGTGGAGCATTGAATCAGGTGTGTGTATGTGTGCATGTGTGCTCGTATGGGCTTTGCATTGAGTCAGTGAGGTGTATGTGTGTGTGGGGGGGCTATTACAGTCTGAGCACTGAGTCACAGTGAGGAGTGTCTGTGTGTGTGTCCTGCTATAGGCTGTGCATTGTATCACAGTGAACCTTGTGTGTGTATGTGTGTTTGTGTATGCATGTGTGTGTGTGATGATACAGGCTGAGCATTGAGTCACGGAGGTGTGTATGTGTGTGTGTTGATACAAAGTGTGCATTGAGTCACAGTGAGCCGTGTGTTTGTGTATGTGTGTGTCTGTGTGTGTGGACTGGTATTTGCCGTGCGTTGAGTCACAATGAGACGTGTTGGGGGGGCTGGAATAGTCTGAGCACTGAGTCACAGATGGGTGGTGTGTATTTGCTGGTATGGACGCTGCATTCAGTCACAATGAGCCGTGCGTGTGTGTGTGTCTTTGTGATGGTTCAGAGAGTGCACTGAGTCACAGTATGGTGTGTATATGTGTGTTGGTATAGGCTGACCATTGAAACACAGTAAGGTGTGTGTGTGTGTCTGTGTGTATGAGTGTGCTGGTATGGGCTTTGCATTGACTCACTGAGGTGTATGTGTGTGTTTGTGTGTTTGTGTGTGTGGTGCTACACACAGTGCACTGAGTCACAGTGAGCCTTGTGTGTGTGTGTCTGTGTGCTGATATAGCCTGTGCACTGTGTCACAGTGAGTTATGTGTGTGTGCTGGTATAGAGTGTGCGTTGGGTCACAATGAGTTGTGTGTGTGTGCTCGTATGGACAGTGCATTGAGTCAGAGTGAGCCGTGAATGTGTGTGTGTTTGTATTTTGTATTTCATGGTGTGGAATGTGCATGAGTTACCTTAAGATGTGTGTGTTTGTGTGCGCAGGTATAGGCTGAGCATTGAGTCACACTTAGGTGTGTGTGTGTGTGCCGGTAGGGGCTTTGCATTGAGTCACTGAGGCCTGTATGTGTGTTTGTGTGGTGCTACAGGGCGTTCGTTGAGTCACAGTGAGCTGTGTGTGTGTGTGTGTGCAGGTATACGCCATGCATTCAGTCACAGTGAGGCTTGTGTGTGTACTGGTATGGACTGCATTGTGTCGCACTGAGCCATGTATGTCCGTGTGTGTGTTTGTGTGCTGCTATAGGCAGTGCATTGAGTCACAGAGAGCCATGTGTGTGTGTCTGTGCTGGTACAGGCTGTGCACTGAGTCACAGTGAGCCTGCTGTTTGTGGTAGTACAGGCTGTGCATTGAGTCTGTGAGCTATGTATGTGTGTGTGTGTATTTGTGTTCCGGTATAGACTGGGCACTGAGTCACAGTTAGCCGTGTGTGTTTGTGTGTGTGTTTGTCTTGGTATCGGTGGTTCACTGAGTCACAGTGAACCATGTATGAGTGTGTGTTTGTGTGTGTCTGTGTTCTGGTATAGGCTGAGCATTGAGTCACAGTGTGCCGTGTGTGTGTGTGCTGGTATAGTCTGAGAATTGAGTCACAGTGAGGTGCGTGTGCATGTGTGTATGTGCTGGTATGGATGGTGCACTGAATCACACTGAGCCGTGCATGCGTGTGTGTGCATGTGCTGGTATAGACTGTGCACTGAGTCACAGCTGTGTGTGTGTGTGTGCATGCTGGTATAGGCTGTGCATTGAGTCACAGTGAGGTGTGTGTGTGGGGGGGTGCATGTGCTAGTATAGGCTTTGCATTGAGTCACTGAGCTGTGTGTGTGTGTGTATGTGCTACCATAGACTGTGCATTGATTCACAGCTCTGTGTGTGTGTGTGTGTGAGCGCTGGTATAGGCTGTGCAGTGAGTCACAGAGGGGTGTTTGTGAGTGTGTGCGTGTGCTGCTATAGGCTTTGAGTCACATTGAGCCGCATGTGTGTGTGATGGTATAGGTGGTTCACTGAGTCACAGTGAGCCATGTATGAGTGCCTGTTTGTGTGTGTGTGTGTGTGTTCTGGTATAGGCTGAGCATTGAGTCACTGTGCACCGTGTGTGTGTATGTTGTGTGTGTGGGTAGTACAGTCTGAGCATTGAGTTACAGTGAGGTGTGTGTGTGTTTGTGCTGGTATAAAATGTACATTGAGTCACAATGAGCCATGCGTGTGTGTGTGTGTGTGCTGGTAGAGGCTGAGCATTGAATCAGGTTGTGTGTGTGAAGACATAAGCTGTGCATTCTGTCACAGTGAGCCGTGTGTTTGTGTGTGTGTGAGTGTGCTGGTATGGGCTTTGCATTGAGTCACTGACGTGTCTGTGTGTGTTTCTGTATTGCTGGTATAGGCAGAGCATTGAGTCACAGTGCGTCGTGGTTATGTGTGTGTGTGGTGGGGGTGGCTGGTAGAGTCTGAGCATTGAGTCACAGTGAGTGGTGCATGTGTGTGTGTGTTTGTAGTTCATGTTGTGGAATGTGCATGAGTTACTGTAAGGTGTGTGTGTGTGTGCTGGTACAGGCTGAGCACTCAGTCACACTTGTGTGTGTGTGTGTGCTGGTATGGGCTTTGCAGAGTCACTGAGGCCTGTATGTGTGTTTGTGTGGTGCTACACACTGTTCATTGAGTCAAATTGAGACGTGTGTGTGTGTACTGCTATAGGCTGTGCAATGAGTCACAGTGAGCTTTGTATGTGAGTGTGTGTGTGCTGGTATTGACTGTGCATGGAGTCACAATGAGTTTTGTGTGTGTGTGTGTGTGCTGGTATAGACTCTGCATTGAGTCACAGTGAGTATGTGTGTGTGTTTTTGTGTGGTGCTACAGACTGTGCATTGAGTCACAGTGAGCCTTGTGTGTGTTTGAGTGCTGATATCGGCTGTGAACTGAGTCACAATGAGTTATGTGTGTCTGTGTGTGCTGGTATTGACTGTGCATGGAGTCACAATGATTTGTGTGTGTGTGTGCTCGTATAGACTGCATTGAGTCATAGGGAGCATGTGTGTGTGTGTGCTGCTATAGGCTGAGCATTCAGTCACAGTGCACCGTGTGTGTTGTGTGTGTGGGTAGTACAGTCTGAGCATTGAGTTACAGTGAGATGTGGTATGTGTGTGTGTGTGTGGGTTTGTGTGTGTGTGTGTGCTGGTAGAGGCTGAGCATTGAATCACAGTTAGGTGTGTGTGTGTTTATGTGTGTCTGTGTGCGCTGGAATGGGCTTTGCATTGAGTCACTGAGTTGTGTGTGGGGGGGCTACGGACTGTGCATTGAGTCACAGTGCATTGAGTCATTGTGCATTGAGGCACAATGAGTTGTGTGTGTGTGCTTGTATACACTGTGCATTGACTCTCAGCATGTGTGTGTGTGTGTGTGAGTGCTGATATAGGCTGTGAACTGAGTCACAGTGAGTTATGTGTGTGTGTGTGCTGGTATTGACTGTGCATTGAGTCACAGTGAGCGTGTGTGTGTGTGCTGCTATAGGCTGTGCATTGAGTCACAGTGAGCCGTGGGGGGGGGCTGGTATATGCTCTGCACTGAGTTACAGTGAGTCATGTGTTTCTGTGTCTGTGCTGGTATAATCTGAGCATTGAGTCACAGTTCAGTGTGTGTATATGTGTGTGTGTGCTGGTATGGGCTTTGCATTGAGTCCCTGAGGGGTGTGTGTGTGTGTGTGTGTGTGTGTGTGTATGTGTATGTGTTGTGAAGATATAGGCTGTGCATTCATTCACAGTGAGCCATGTGTGTCTGGGACTGGGGGCAGGCATACGGTGCACTGAGTCACAGTGAGCCATGTGTTTGTGTGTGTGTGTGTGTGTGAGTGTGCTGGTATAATCAGATCATTGAGTCACAGTGAGGTGTGCTGTGTGCGTGTATTTGCTATTATGGACAGCGCATTGAGTCTCATTGAGCTGTGCATATCTCTGTGTGTGTGTGTTTGTATTTCATGGTGTGGAATGTGCGTGAGTTACTGTAAGGTGAGTGTGTTTGTGTGTGCTGGTACAGGCTGAGCACTGAGTCACATTTAGGTGTGTGTGTGTGTGTGTGTCGGTAATGGGCTTTGCATTGAGTCACTGAAGCCTGTATGTGTGTCTGTGTGGTGCTATAGGCTGTTCATTGAGTCAAATTGAGACGTGTGTATGCGTGTGTACTGGTATAGGCTGTGCATTGCGTCACAGTGAGCTCTGTGTTTGTGTATGTGTGTGCAGTATACGCTGTGCATTCAGTCACAGTGAGGTTTGTGTGTGTACTGGTTTGGGCTGTGCATTGTGTCACAGTGAGCCATGTATGTCCATGTGCGTGTTTCTGTGCTGCTTTAGGCAGTGCACTGAGTCACAGTGAGCCACGTGTGTATGTGTGTGTGTGTAATGATATAAGCTGGGCATTGAGTCACAGTGAGCCATGTGTGTGGGAGTCGGGAAAGGTGTACACTGTGCACTGAGTCACAGTGAGCCGTGTGTTTGTGTGTGTGTGTGTGTGATGGCATAACTGGTTCATTGAGTCACAGTGAGCCATGTATGAGTGCGTGTTTGTGTGTGTGTGTGTGTTCTGGTAGAGCCTGAGCTTTGAGTCATAGTGCGCCGTGTGTGTGTGTTGTGTGTGTTGGTAGTACAGTCTGAGCATTGAGTTACAGTGAGATGTGTTGTGTGTATCTGTGCTGGTATGAAATGTACATTGAACCACAAGGAGCCATGCGTGTGTGTGTGTGTGTGTTTGTGTGTGTGCTGGTAGAGGCTGAGCATTGAATCACGTTTAGGTGTGTATGTGTGTGTGTGTGTGCGCGCCGGTATGGGCTTTTCATTGAGTCCCTGATGTGTGTGTGGGCGGGCTACAGACTGTGCACTGAGTCACAGTGAGTTATGTGTGTCTGTGTGTGCTGGTATTGACTGTGCACTGAGTCACAATGAGTTGTGTGTGTGTGCTCGTATACACTGTGCATTGAGTCACAGTCAGCATGTGTGTGTGTGTGTGCTGGTATGGGACTGCACTGAGTCACTGAGGTGTATGTGTGTGTGTGTGTGTGTGGTGCTACAGACTGTGCATTGAGTCACAGGGAGCCTTGCGTGTGTGTGTCTGAGTGGAGATATAGGCTGTGAACTGAGTCACAGTGAGTTATGTGTGTCTGTGTGTGTACTGGTATTGGCTGTGCATTGAGTCACAATGAGTTGTGTGTATGTGTGCTCGTATAGACTTTGCATTGAGTCACAGTCAGCGTGTGTGTGTGTGTGTGTGTGCTGGTATGGGCTTTGCATTGAGTCACTGAGGTGTATGTGTGTGTGTGTGTGGTGCTACAGACTGTGCGTTGAGTCACAGGGAGCCTTGCGTGTGTGTGTCTGAGTGGTGATATAGGCTGTGAACTGAGTCACAGTGAGTTATGTGTGTCTGTGTGTGTGCTGGTATTGACTATACATTGAGGCACAATGAGTTGTGTGTGTGTGTGCTCGTATATACTGTGCATTGACTCTCAGTCAGCATGTGTGTGTGTGTGTGCTGCTATAGGCTGTGCATTGAGTCACAATGAGGTGTGTGTGTATGTGTGTATGTGTGTGTGTTGGTATAGGCTGAGCATTGAATCACAGTTCGGGGTGTGTGTGTGTGCACTGGTATGGGTGGAGCATTGAATCAGGTGTGTGTATGTGTGCATGTGTGCTCGTATGGGCTTTGCATTGAGTCAGTGAGGTGTATGTGTGTGGGGGGGGGCTATTACAGTCTGAGCACTGAGTCACAGTGAGGAGTGTCTGTGTGTGTGTCCTGCTATAGGCTGTGCATTGTATCACAGTGAACCTTGTGTGTGTATGTGTGTTTGTGTATGCATGTGTGTGTGTGATGATACAGGCTAAGCATTGAGTCACGGAGGTGTGTATGTGTGTGTGTTGATACAAACTGTGCATTGAGTCACAGTGAGCCGTGTGTGTGTGTGTGTAGGTAAGGATGGTGCACTGAGTCACAGTGAGCCATGTTTGCATGCTGGTATAGGTGGTGCATTGTGTCACAGTGAGCGGTGTGTGTGTGTGTGTGTGTGTGTGTGCTGCATTAGGCTGTGCATTGAGTCACAGTAAAGTGTGTTTTCGTGTGTATGTGCTGGTATAGGCTGTGCTTTGAGTCACAGTGACGTGTGTCTGTGTGTGTGTCCTGCTATAGGCTGTGCACTGTATCACAGTGAACCTTGTGTGTGTATGTGTGTTTGTGTATGCATGTGTGTGTGTGATGATACAGGCTGAGCATTGAGTCACGGAGGTGTGTATGTGTGTGTGTTGATACAAAGTGTGCATTGAGTCACAGTGAGCCGTGTGTTTGTGTATGTGTGTGTCTGTGTGTGTGGACTGGTATTTGCCGTGCGTTGAGTCACAATGAGACGTGTTGGGGGGGGCTGGAATAGTCTGAGCACTGAGTCACAGATGGGTGGTGTGTATTTGCTGGTATGGACGCTGCATTCAGTCACAATGAGCCGTGCGTGTGTGTGTGTCTTTGTGATGGTTCAGAGAGTGCACTGAGTCACAGTATGGTGTGTATATGTGTGTTGGTATAGGCTGACCATTGAAACAAAGTAAGGTGTGTGTGTGTGTGTCTGTGTGTATGAGTGTGCTGGTATGGGCTTTGCATTGACTCACTGAGGTGTATGTGTGTGTTTGTGTGTGTGGTGCGACACACAGTGCACTGAGTCACAGTGAGCCTTGTGTGTGTGTGTCTGTGTGCTGATATAGCCTGTGCACTGTGTCACAGTGAGTTATGTGTGTGTGCTGGTATAGAGTGTGCGTTGGGTCACAATGAGTTGTGTGTGTGTGTGCTCGTATAGACTGTGCATTTAGTCACAGTGAGCATGTGTGTTTGTGTGTGTCCACGCTGGTATAGGTTGTGTAGTGAGTCACAGTGAGGGGTGTTTGTGTGTGTGTGTGTGTATGAGTGTGCTCATATAATCAGATCATTGAGTCACAGTGAGGTGTGTGCTGTGTGTGTATGTGCTCGTATGGACAGTGCATTGAGTCAGAGTGAGCCGTGAATGTGTGTGTGTTTGTATTTTGTATTTCATGGTGTGGAATGTGCATGAGTTACCTTAAGATGTGTGTGTTTGTGTGCGCAAGTATAGGCTGAGCATTGCGTCACACTTAGGTGTGTGTGTGTGTGCCGGTAGGGGCTTTGCATTGAGTCACTGAGGCCTGTATGTGTGTTTGTGTGGTGCTACAGGGCGTTCGTTGAGTCACAGTGAGCTGTGTGTGTGTGTGTGTGCAGGTATACGCCGTGCATTGTCACAGTGAGGCTTGTGTGTGTACTGGTATGGACTGCATTGTGTTGCACTGAGCCATGTATGTCCGTGTGTGTGTTTGTGTGCTGCTATAGGCAGTGCATTGAGTCACAGAGAGCCATGTGTGTGTGTCTGTGCTGGTACAGGCTGTGCACTGAGTCACAGTGAGCCTGCTGTTTGTGGTAGTACAGGCTGTGCATTGAGTCTGTGAGCTATGTATGTGTGTGTGTGTATTTGTGTTCCGGTATAGACTGGGCACTGAGTCACAGTTAGCCGTGTGTGTTTGTGTGTGTGTTTGTCTTGGTATCGGTGGTTCACTGAGTCACAGTGAACCATGTATGAGTGCGTGTTTGTGTGTGTCTGTGTTCTGGTATAGGCTGAGCATTGAGTCACAGTGTGCCGTGTGTGTGTGTGCTGGTATAGTCTGAGAATTGAGTCACAGTGAGGTGCGTGTGCATGTGTGTATGTGCTGGTATGGATGGTGCACTGAATCACACTGAGCCGTGCATGCGTGTGTGTGCATGTGCTGGTATAGACTGTGCACTG
This sequence comes from Mesoplodon mirus, assembly GCF_964341445.2. Classification (NCBI taxonomy): domain Eukaryota; kingdom Metazoa; phylum Chordata; class Mammalia; order Artiodactyla; family Ziphiidae; genus Mesoplodon; species Mesoplodon mirus. The sequence goes on from NC_138981.1 coordinate 7,040,661, forward strand.
AGTCACAGCTGTGTGTGTGTGTGTGCATGCTGGTATAGGCTGTGCATTGAGTCACAGTGAGGTGTGTGTGTGGGGGGGTGCATGTGCTAGTATAGGCTTTGCATTGAGTCACTGAGCTGTGTGTGTGTGTGTATGTGCTACCATAGACTGTGCATTGATTCACAGCTCTGTGTGTGTGTGTGTGTGAGCGCTGGTATAGGCTGTGCAGTGAGTCACAGAGGGGTGTTTGTGAGTGTGTGCGTGTGCTGCTATAGGCTTTGAGTCACATTGAGCCGCATGTGTGTGTGATGGTATAGGTGGTTCACTGAGTCACAGTGAGCCATGTATGAGTGCCTGTTTGTGTGTGTGTGTGTGTGTTCTGGTATAGGCTGAGCATTGAGTCACTGTGCACCGTGTGTGTGTATGTTGTGTGTGTGGGTAGTACAGTCTGAGCATTGAGTTACAGTGAGGTGTGTGTGTGTTTGTGCTGGTATAAAATGTACATTGAGTCACAATGAGCCATGCGTGTGTGTGTGTGTGTGCTGGTAGAGGCTGAGCATTGAATCAGGTTGTGTGTGTGAAGACATAAGCTGTGCATTCTGTCACAGTGAGCCGTGTGTTTGTGTGTGTGTGAGTGTGCTGGTATGGGCTTTGCATTGAGTCACTGACGTGTCTGTGTGTGTTTCTGTATTGCTGGTATAGGCAGAGCATTGAGTCACAGTGCGTCGTGGTTATGTGTGTGTGTGGTGGGGGTGGCTGGTAGAGTCTGAGCATTGAGTCACAGTGAGTGGTGCATGTGTGTGTGTGTTTGTAGTTCATGTTGTGGAATGTGCATGAGTTACTGTAAGGTGTGTGTGTGTGTGCTGGTACAGGCTGAGCACTCAGTCACACTTGTGTGTGTGTGTGTGCTGGTATGGGCTTTGCAGAGTCACTGAGGCCTGTATGTGTGTTTGTGTGGTGCTACACACTGTTCATTGAGTCAAATTGAGACGTGTGTGTGTGTACTGCTATAGGCTGTGCAATGAGTCACAGTGAGCTTTGTATGTGAGTGTGTGTGTGCTGGTATTGACTGTGCATGGAGTCACAATGAGTTTTGTGTGTGTGTGTGTGTGCTGGTATAGACTCTGCATTGAGTCACAGTGAGTATGTGTGTGTGTTTTTGTGTGGTGCTACAGACTGTGCATTGAGTCACAGTGAGCCTTGTGTGTGTTTGAGTGCTGATATCGGCTGTGAACTGAGTCACGAGTTATGTGTGTCTGTGTGTGCTGGTATTGACTGTGCATGGAGTCACAATGATTTGTGTGTGTGTGTGCTCGTATAGACTGCATTGAGTCATAGGGAGCATGTGTGTGTGTGTGCTGCTATAGGCTGAGCATTCAGTCACAGTGCACCGTGTGTGTGTGTGTTGTGTGTGTGGGTAGTACAGTCTGAGCATTGAGTTACAGTGAGATGTGGTATGTGTGTGTGTGTGTGGGTTTGTGTGTGTGTGTGTGCTGGTAGAGGCTGAGCATTGAATCACAGTTAGGTGTGTGTGTGTTTATGTGTGTCTGTGTGCGCTGGAATGGGCTTTGCATTGAGTCACTGAGTTGTGTGTGGGGGGGCTACGGACTGTGCATTGAGTCACAGTGCATTGAGTCATTGTGCATTGAGGCACAATGAGTTGTGTGTGTGTGCTTGTATACACTGTGCATTGACTCTCAGCATGTGTGTGTGTGTGTGTGAGTGCTGATATAGGCTGTGAACTGAGTCACAGTGAGTTATGTGTGTGTGTGTGCTGGTATTGACTGTGCATTGAGTCACAGTGAGCGTGTGTGTGTGTGCTGCTATAGGCTGTGCATTGAGTCACAGTGAGCCGTGGGGGGGGGCTGGTATATGCTCTGCACTGAGTTACAGTGAGTCATGTGTTTCTGTGTCTGTGCTGGTATAATCTGAGCATTGAGTCACAGTTCAGTGTGTGTATATGTGTGTGTGTGCTGGTATGGGCTTTGCATTGAGTCCCTGAGGGGTGTGTGTGTGTGTGTGTGTGTGTGTGTGTATGTGTATGTGTTGTGAAGATATAGGCTGTGCATTCATTCACAGTGAGCCATGTGTGTCTGGGACTGGGGGCAGGCATACGGTGCACTGAGTCACAGTGAGCCATGTGTTTGTGTGTGTGTGTGTGTGTGAGTGTGCTGGTATAATCAGATCATTGAGTCACAGTGAGGTGTGCTGTGTGCGTGTATTTGCTATTATGGACAGCGCATTGAGTCTCATTGAGCTGTGCATATCTCTCTGTGTGTGTGTTTGTATTTCATGGTGTGGAATGTGCGTGAGTTACTGTAAGGTGAGTGTGTTTGTGTGTGCTGGTACAGGCTGAGCACTGAGTCACATTTAGGTGTGTGTGTGTGTGTGTGTGTCGGTAATGGGCTTTGCATTGAGTCACTGAAGCCTGTATGTGTGTCTGTGTGGTGCTATAGGCTGTTCATTGAGTCAAATTGAGACGTGTGTATGCGTGTGTACTGGTATAGGCTGTGCATTGCGTCACAGTGAGCTCTGTGTTTGTGTATGTGTGTGCAGTATACGCTGTGCATTCAGTCACAGTGAGGTTTGTGTGTGTACTGGTTTGGGCTGTGCATTGTGTCACAGTGAGCCATGTATGTCCATGTGCGTGTTTCTGTGCTGCTTTAGGCAGTGCACTGAGTCACAGTGAGCCACGTGTGTATGTGTGTGTGTGTAATGATATAAGCTGGGCATTGAGTCACAGTGAGCCATGTGTGTGGGAGTCGGGAAAGGTGTACACTGTGCACTGAGTCACAGTGAGCCGTGTGTTTGTGTGTGTGTGTGTGTGATGGCATAACTGGTTCATTGAGTCACAGTGAGCCATGTATGAGTGCGTGTTTGTGTGTGTGTGTGTGTTCTGGTAGAGCCTGAGCTTTGAGTCATAGTGCGCCGTGTGTGTGTGTTGTGTGTGTTGGTAGTACAGTCTGAGCATTGAGTTACAGTGAGATGTGTTGTGTGTATCTGTGCTGGTATGAAATGTACATTGAACCACAAGGAGCCATGCGTGTGTGTGTGTGTGTGTTTGTGTGTGTGCTGGTAGAGGCTGAGCATTGAATCACGTTTAGGTGTGTATGTGTGTGTGTGTGTGCGCGCCGGTATGGGCTTTTCATTGAGTCCCTGATGTGTGTGTGGGCGGGCTACAGACTGTGCACTGAGTCACAGTGAGTTATGTGTGTCTGTGTGTGCTGGTATTGACTGTGCACTGAGTCACAATGAGTTGTGTGTGTGTGCTCGTATACACTGTGCATTGAGTCACAGTCAGCATGTGTGTGTGTGTGTGCTGGTATGGGACTGCACTGAGTCACTGAGGTGTATGTGTGTGTGTGTGTGTGTGGTGCTACAGACTGTGCATTGAGTCACAGGGAGCCTTGCGTGTGTGTGTCTGAGTGGAGATATAGGCTGTGAACTGAGTCACAGTGAGTTATGTGTGTCTGTGTGTGTACTGGTATTGGCTGTGCATTGAGTCACAATGAGTTGTGTGTATGTGTGCTCGTATAGACTTTGCATTGAGTCACAGTCAGCGTGTGTGTGTGTGTGTGTGTGCTGGTATGGGCTTTGCATTGAGTCACTGAGGTGTATGTGTGTGTGTGTGTGGTGCTACAGACTGTGCGTTGAGTCACAGGGAGCCTTGCGTGTGTGTGTCTGAGTGGTGATATAGGCTGTGAACTGAGTCACAGTGAGTTATGTGTGTCTGTGTGTGTGCTGGTATTGACTATACATTGAGGCACAATGAGTTGTGTGTGTGTGTGCTCGTATATACTGTGCATTGACTCTCAGTCAGCATGTGTGTGTGTGTGTGCTGCTATAGGCTGTGCATTGAGTCACAATGAGGTGTGTGTGTATGTGTGTATGTGTGTGTGTTGGTATAGGCTGAGCATTGAATCACAGTTCGGGGTGTGTGTGTGTGCACTGGTATGGGTGGAGCATTGAATCAGGTGTGTGTATGTGTGCATGTGTGCTCGTATGGGCTTTGCATTGAGTCAGTGAGGTGTATGTGTGTGTGGGGGGGCTATTACATTCTGAGCACTGAGTCACAGTGAGGAGTGTCTGTGTGTGTGTCCTGCTATAGGCTGTGCATTGTATCACAGTGAACCTTGTGTGTGTATGTGTGTTTGTGTATGCATGTGTGTGTGTGATGATACAGGCTAAGCATTGAGTCACGGAGGTGTGTATGTGTGTGTGTTGATACAAACTGTGCATTGAGTCACAGTGAGCCGTGTGTGTGTGTGTGTAGGTAAGGATGGTGCACTGAGTCACAGTGAGCCATGTTTGCATGCTGGTATAGGTGGTGCATTGTGTCACAGTGAGCGGTGTGTGTGTGTGTGTGTGTGTGTGTGCTGCATTAGGCTGTGCATTGAGTCACAGTAAAGTGTGTTTTCGTGTGTATGTGCTGGTATAGGCTGTGCTTTGAGTCACAGTGACGTGTGTCTGTGTGTGTGTCCTGCTATAGGCTGTGCACTGTATCACAGTGAACCTTGTGTGTGTATGTGTGTTTGTGTATGCATGTGTGTGTGTGATGATACAGGCTGAGCATTGAGTCACGGAGGTGTGTATGTGTGTGTGTTGATACAAAGTGTGCATTGAGTCACAGTGAGCCGTGTGTTTGTGTATGTGTGTGTCTGTGTGTGTGGACTGGTATTTGCCGTGCGTTGAGTCACAATGAGACGTGTTGGGGGGGCTGGAATAGTCTGAGCACTGAGTCACAGATGGGTGGTGTGTATTTGCTGGTATGGACGCTGCATTCAGTCACAATGAGCCGTGCGTGTGTGTGTGTCTTTGTGATGGTTCAGAGAGTGCACTGAGTCACAGTATGGTGTGTATATGTGTGTTGGTATAGGCTGACCATTGAAACAAAGTAAGGTGTGTGTGTGTGTGTCTGTGTGTATGAGTGTGCTGGTATGGGCTTTGCATTGACTCACTGAGGTGTATGTGTGTGTTTGTGTGTGTGGTGCGACACACAGTGCACTGAGTCACAGTGAGCCTTGTGTGTGTGTGTCTGTGTGCTGATATAGCCTGTGCACTGTGTCACAGTGAGTTATGTGTGTGTGCTGGTATAGAGTGTGCGTTGGGTCACAATGAGTTGTGTGTGTGTGTGCTCGTATAGACTGTGCATTTAGTCACAGTGAGCATGTGTGTTTGTGTGTGTCCACGCTGGTATAGGTTGTGCAGTGAGTCACAGTGAGGGGTGTTTGTGTGTGTGTGTGTGTATGAGTGTGCTCATATAATCAGATCATTGAGTCACAGTGAGGTGTGTGCTGTGTGTGTATGTGCTCGTATGGACAGTGCATTGAGTCAGAGTGAGCCGTGAATGTGTGTGTGTTTGTATTTTGTATTTCATGGTGTGGAATGTGCATGAGTTACCTTAAGATGTGTGTGTTTGTGTGCGCAAGTATAGGCTGAGCATTGCGTCACACTTAGGTGTGTGTGTGTGTGCCGGTAGGGGCTTTGCATTGAGTCACTGAGGCCTGTATGTGTGTTTGTGTGGTGCTACAGGGCGTTCGTTGAGTCACAGTGAGCTGTGTGTGTGTGTGTGTGCAGGTATACGCCGTGCATTGTCACAGTGAGGCTTGTGTGTGTACTGGTATGGACTGCATTGTGTTGCACTGAGCCATGTATGTCCGTGTGTGTGTTTGTGTGCTGCTATAGGCAGTGCATTGAGTCACAGAGAGCCATGTGTGTGTGTCTGTGCTGGTACAGGCTGTGCACTGAGTCACAGTGAGCCTGCTGTTTGTGGTAGTACAGGCTGTGCATTGAGTCTGTGAGCTATGTATGTGTGTGTGTGTATTTGTGTTCCGGTATAGACTGGGCACTGAGTCACAGTTAGCCGTGTGTGTTTGTGTGTGTGTCTTGGTATCGGTGGTTCACTGAGTCACAGTGAACCATGTATGAGTGCGTGTTTGTGTGTGTCTGTGTTCTGGTATAGGCTGAGCATTGAGTCACAGTGTGCCGTGTGTGTGTGTGCTGGTATAGTCTGAGAATTGAGTCACAGTGAGGTGCGTGTGCATGTGTGTATGTGCTGGTATGGATGGTGCACTGAATCACACTGAGCCGTGCATGCGTGTGTGTGCATGTGCTGGTATAGACTGTGCACTGAGTCACAGCTGTGTGTGTGTGTGTGCATGCTGGTATAGGCTGTGCATTGAGTCACAGTGAGGTGTGTGTGTGGGGGGGTGCATGTGCTAGTATAGGCTTTGCATTGAGTCACTGAGCTGTGTGTGTGTGTGTGTATGTGTGCTACCATAGACTGTGCATTGATTCACAGCTCTGTGTGTGTGTGTGTGTGAGCGCTGGTATAGGCTGTGCAGTGAGTCACAGAGGGGTGTTTGTGAGTGTGTGCGTGTGCTGCTATAGGCTTTGAGTCACATTGAGCCGCATGTGTGTGTGATGGTATAGGTGGTTCACTGAGTCACAGTGAGCCATGTATGAGTGCCTGTTTGTGTGTGTGTGTGTGTGTTCTGGTATAGGCTGAGCATTGAGTCACTGTGCACCGTGTGTGTGTATGTTGTGTGTGTGGGTAGTACAGTCTGAGCATTGAGTTACAGTGAGGTGTGTGTGTGTTTGTGCTGGTATAAAATGTACATTGAGTCACAATGAGCCATGCGTGTGTGTGTGTGTGTGCTGGTAGAGGCTGAGCATTGAATCAGGTTGTGTGTGTGAAGACATAAGCTGTGCATTCTGTCACAGTGAGCCGTGTGTTTGTGTGTGTGTGAGTGTGCTGGTATGGGCTTTGCATTGAGTCACTGACGTGTCTGTGTGTGTTTCTGTATTGCTGGTATAGGCAGAGCATTGAGTCACAGTGCATCGTGATTATGTGTGTGTGTGGTGGGGGGTGGCTGGTAGAGTCTGAGCATTGAGTCACAGTGAGTGGTGCATGTGTGTGTGTGTTTGTAGTTCATGTTGTGGAATGTGCATGAGTTACTGTAAGGTGTGTGTGTGTGTGCTGGTACAGGCTGAGCACTCAGTCACACTTGTGTGTGTGTGTGTGCTGGTATGGGCTTTGCAGAGGCACTGAGGCCTGTATGTGTGTTTGTGTGGTGCTACAGACTGTTCATTGAGTCAAATTGAGACGTGTGTGTGTGTGTGTGTACTGCTATAGGCTGTGCAATGAGTCACAGTGAGCTTTGTATGTGAGTGTGTGTGTGATGGTATAGAATGTGCATTGAGTCACAGTGAGCTGTGTGTGTATGTGCAGGTATACGCCGTGCATTCAGTCACAGTGAGGCTTGTGTGTGTACTCGTATGGACTACATTGTGTCACAGTGAGCCATGTATGTCTGTGTGTGTTTGTGTGCTGCTTTCGGCAGTGCATTGAGTCACAGTGAGCCGTGTGTGTGTGTGTGTCTGTATGTGTGTGATGGTGTAGATGGTTCATTGATTCACAGTGAGCCATGTGTGAATGCATGTTTCTGTGTGTCTGTGCTGGTATACAATGTGAATTTAGTTACAGTAAGGTGCCTGTGTGTGTGTGTATGTGTTGGTATGGACTGTGCATTGATTAACAGTGAGCCGTGCCTGTGTGTCTTCGTGTGTGTATGTGATGGTATAGGCTGTGCGTTGAGTCACATTAAGCCATGCGTGTGTGTGTGTGTGTGTTGGTAAAGACTGCATTGACTCACAGGTGTGTGTGTGTGTGTGTGTTGGTAAAGACTGCATTGACTCAGGTGTGTGTGTGTGTGCCTGTATGGGCTTTGCATTGAGTCACAGTGAGGTGTTTGTTTGTGTGTGTGTGTGTGTGTGTGTGTGTGCTGCTACAGACTAAGCATTGAGTGATAAGTGAGCCGTGATTTTATGCTGGTACAGGCTCCGCAATGAGTCACAGAGCCGTGTGGGTGGCGTGTGTGTCTGTGTGTGTGCTGGTACAGGCTGAGCACCGAGTCACACTTAGCTGCGTATATGTGTGTATGTATGCTGGTATGGACTTTGCATTGAGTCACTGGGGTGTGTGTGTGTTTCTGTATGTGCTGGTATAGGCTTAGAATTGAGTCACAGTGTGCCGTGTGTGGGGGGGGGGCTACTATGGTCTCAGCATAGAGTCACAGTGAGGTGTGTTGTGTGTGTGTATATGTGCTGGTATGGACAGCACATTGAGTCACAAAGAGGCATGCGTATGTGTGTGTATGTGTGTGTGTGTATGTGTGTGTGTGTATGTGGTGGTGTAGAGTGTGCGTTGAGTCACAGTATGGTGTGTGTGTGCTGGTAGAGGCTGCACACTGAATCACAGGTGTGTGGGGGGGGCTGGTATGGGCTCTCCATTGAGTCACTGAGGTGTCTCTGTGTGTGTGTGTGTGTGTGTGATGGTATAGGTGGTTCACTAAGTCACAGTGAGCCATGTATGAGTGTGTGTTTGTTTGTGTGTGTGTGTGTTCTGGCATAGGCTGAGCATTGAGTCACAGTGCACCGTGTGTTGTGTGTGTGGGTTGTACAGTCTGAGCATTGACTGACAGATGTGTTGTGTGTGTGTATGTGCTGGTATGGACGGTGCATTCAGTCACAATGAGCCGTGAGTGTGTGTGTGTCTTTGTGATGGTGTAGAGTATGCACTGAGTCACAGTATGGTGTGTATATGTGTGCTGCTATAGGCTTAGCATTGAGTCACAGGTGTGGGAGTGTGTGTGCTGCTATGGGCTTTGTATTGACTCACTGAGGTGTGTGTGTCTGTGTGTGTGTGGTGCTACAGACTGTGCATTGAGTCACTGTGAGCCTTGCGTGTGTACATCTGAGTGCTGATATAGGCTGTGAACTAAGTCACAGTGAGTTACGTGTGTCTGTGTGTGTGCTCGTATAGACTGTGCATTGAGTCACAGCATGTGTGTGTGTGTACTGCTGTAGGCTGTGCATTGAGTCAATGAGGTGTGTGTGTGTGTGCTGGTATAGGCTGAGCATTGAATCACGGGTGTGTCTGCACTGGTATGGGTGGAGCACTGAATCAATTAAGTGTGTGTATGTGTGCACGTGTGCTCGTATGGGCTTTGCATTGAGTCACTGAGGTGTATGTGTGTGGGGGGGGCTAGTATAGTCTGAGCATTGAGTCACAGTGAGGTGTGTTGTGTGTGTGTATGTGCTGGTATGGACTCTCTTGAGCCACAATTAGCCGCGTGTGTGTGTGTACGTAGTGGTCTAGGGTGTGCATTGAGTCACAGCTGTGTGTGTGTGTATGTGTGTGCTGGTTTAGGCTGAGCATTGAATCACAGGTGTGTGTATGTGTTTGTGTGTGCTGGTATGGGCTTTGCATTGAGTCACTGAGGTGTATGTGTCAGTGTGTGTGTGGTGCTACAGACTATTCACTAGGTCACAGCCTTGTGTGTGTGTGTCTGTGTGATGATATAGCCTGTGCACTGAGTCACAGTGAGTTATGTGTGTGTGTGTGTGTGTGCTGGTATAGACTGTGCATTGAGTCATAGTGAGTATGTGTGTGTGTTTTTGTGTGGTGCTACAGACTGTGCATTGAGTCACAGTGAGCCTTGCGTGTGTGTCTGAGTGGTGATATAGGCTGTGAACTGAGTCACAGTGAGTTATGTGTGTCTGTGTGTGTGCTGGTATTGACTGTGCATTGAGTCACAATGAGTTGTATGTGTGCTCGTATAGACTTTGCATTGAGTCACAGCGTGTGTGTGTGTGTGTGTGCTGGTATGGGCTTTGCATTGAGTCACTGAGGTGTATGTGTCTGTGTGTGTGGTGCTACAGACTGTGCATTGAGTCACAGTGAGCCTTGCGTGTGTGTGTCTGAGTGGTGATATAGGCTGTGAACCGAGTCACAGTGAGTTATGTGTGTCTGTGTGTGTGCTGGTATTGACTGTGCACTCAGTCACAATGAGTTGTTTGTGTGCGTGCTTGTATAGACTGCACATTGAGTCACAGTCAGCATGTGTGTGTGTGTGTGCTGCTATAGGATGTGTATTGAGTCACAATGAGGTGTGTGTGTATGTGTGTGTGTTGGTATAGGCTGAGCATTGAATCACAGTTAGGGGTATGTGTGTGTGTACACTGGTATGGGCGGAGCATTGAATCAGTTAGGTGTGTGTATGTGTGCATGTGTCCTCGTATGGGCTGTGCATTGAGTCAGTGAGGTGTATGTGGGTGTGGGCTAGTATAGTCTGAGTATTGAGTCACAGTGAGGTGTGTTGTGTGTGGGGGTGTGGGCTAGTATAGTCTGAGCATTGATTCACTGTGAGGTGTGTTGCATGTGTGTATGTGCTGGGATGGACTCTCCATTGAGTCACAATTAGCCGTGTGTGTGTGTGTGTGTGTGTGTACGTAGTGGTCTAGGGGGTGCACTGAGTCACAGTAAGGTGTGTGTGTGTGTGTATATGTGTCTGCTGGTTTAGGCTGAGCACTGAATCACAGGTGTGTGTGTGTGTGTGTGTGTGTGCTGGTAATGGCTTTGTATTGAGTCACTGAGGGGTATGTGTGTGTGTGTGTGTGTCTGTGTGTTTCTGGGGTGATACAGACTGTGTATTGGGTCACTGTGAGCCTTCCGTGTGTGTTTCTGAGTGCTGATATAGGCTGTGAACTGAGTCACAGTGAGTTATGTGTGTCTGTGTGTGTGCTGGTATTGACTATACATTGAGGCACAATGAGTTGTGTGTGTGTGTGCTCGTATATACTGTGCATTGACTCTCAGTCAGCATGTGTGTGTGTGTGTGTGCTGCTATAGGCTGTGCATTGAGTCACAATGAGGTGTGTGTGTATGTGTGTATGTGTGTGTGTGTTGGTATAGGCTGAGCATTGAATCACAGTTTGGGGTGTGTGTGTGTGCACTGGTATGGGTGGAGCATTGAATCAGGTGTGTGTATGTGTGCATGTGTGCTCGTATGGGCTTTGCATTGAGTCAGTGAGGTGTATGTGTGTGTGGGGGGGCTATTACAGTCTGAGCACTGAGTCACAGTGAGGAGTGTCTGTGTGTGTGTCCTGCTATAGGCTGTGCATTGTATCACAGTGAACCTTGTGTGTGTATGTGTGTTTGTGTATGCATGTGTGTGTGTGATGATACAGGCTGAGCATTGAGTCACGGAGGTGTGTATGTGTGTGTGTTGATACAAAGTGTGCATTGAGTCACAGTGAGCCGTGTGTTTGTGTATGTGTGTGTCTGTGTGTGTGGACTGGTATTTGCCGTGCGTTGAGTCACAATGAGACGTGTTGGGGGGGCTGGAATAGTCTGAGCACTGAGTCACAGATGGGTGGTGTGTATTTGCTGGTATGGACGCTGCATTCAGTCACAATGAGCCGTGCGTGTGTGTGTGTCTTTGTGATGGTTCAGAGAGTGCACTGAGTCACAGTATGGTGTGTATATGTGTGTTGGTATAGGCTGACCATTGAAACACAGTAAGGTGTGTGTGTGTGTCTGTGTGTATGAGTGTGCTGGTATGGGCTTTGCATTGACTCACTGAGGTGTATGTGTGTGTTTGTGTGTTTGTGTGTGTGGTGCTACACACAGTGCACTGAGTCACAGTGAGCCTTGTGTGTGTGTGTCTGTGTGCTGATATAGCCTGTGCACTGTGTCACAGTGAGTTATGTGTGTGTGCTGGTATAGAGTGTGCGTTGGGTCACAATGAGTTGTGTGTGTGTGCTCGTATGGACAGTGCATTGAGTCAGAGTGAGCCGTGAATGTGTGTGTGTTTGTATTTTGTATTTCATGGTGTGGAATGTGCATGAGTTACCTTAAGATGTGTGTGTTTGTGTGCGCAGGTATAGGCTGAGCATTGAGTCACACTTAGGTGTGTGTGTGTGTGCCGGTAGGGGCTTTGCATTGAGTCACTGAGGCCTGTATGTGTGTTTGTGTGGTGCTACAGGGCGTTCGTTGAGTCACAGTGAGCTGTGTGTGTGTGTGTGTGCAGGTATACGCCATGCATTCAGTCACAGTGAGGCTTGTGTGTGTACTGGTATGGACTGCATTGTGTCGCACTGAGCCATGTATGTCCGTGTGTGTGTTTGTGTGCTGCTATAGGCAGTGCATTGAGTCACAGAGAGCCATGTGTGTGTGTCTGTGCTGGTACAGGCTGTGCACTGAGTCACAGTGAGCCTGCTGTTTGTGGTAGTACAGGCTGTGCATTGAGTCTGTGAGCTATGTATGTGTGTGTGTGTATTTGTGTTCCGGTATAGACTGGGCACTGAGTCACAGTTAGCCGTGTGTGTTTGTGTGTGTGTTTGTCTTGGTATCGGTGGTTCACTGAGTCACAGTGAACCATGTATGAGTGCGTGTTTGTGTGTGTCTGTGTTCTGGTATAGGCTGAGCATTGAGTCACAGTGTGCCGTGTGTGTGTGTGCTGGTATAGTCTGAGAATTGAGTCACAGTGAGGTGCGTGTGCATGTGTGTATGTGCTGGTATGGATGGTGCACTGAATCACACTGAGCCGTGCATGCGTGTGTGTGCATGTGCTGGTATAGACTGTGCACTGAGTCACAGCTGTGTGTGTGTGTGTGCATGCTGGTATAGGCTGTGCATTGAGTCACAGTGAGGTGTGTGTGTGGGGGGGTGCATGTGCTAGTATAGGCTTTGCATTGAGTCACTGAGCTGTGTGTGTGTGTGTATGTGCTACCATAGACTGTGCATTGATTCACAGCTCTGTGTGTGTGTGTGTGTGAGCGCTGGTATAGGCTGTGCAGTGAGTCACAGAGGGGTGTTTGTGAGTGTGTGCGTGTGCTGCTATAGGCTTTGAGTCACATTGAGCCGCATGTGTGTGTGATGGTATAGGTGGTTCACTGAGTCACAGTGAGCCATGTATGAGTGCCTGTTTGTGTGTGTGTGTGTGTGTTCTGGTATAGGCTGAGCATTGAGTCACTGTGCACCGTGTGTGTGTATGTTGTGTGTGTGGGTAGTACAGTCTGAGCATTGAGTTACAGTGAGGTGTGTGTGTGTTTGTGCTGGTATAAAATGTACATTGAGTCACAATGAGCCATGCGTGTGTGTGTGTGTGTGCTGGTAGAGGCTGAGCATTGAATCAGGTTGTGTGTGTGAAGACATAAGCTGTGCATTCTGTCACAGTGAGCCGTGTGTTTGTGTGTGTGTGAGTGTGCTGGTATGGGCTTTGCATTGAGTCACTGAGGTGTCTGTGTGTGTTTCTGTATTGCTGGTATAGGCAGAGCATTGAGTCACAGTGCGTCGTGGTTATGTGTGTGTGTGGTGGGGGTGGCTGGTAGAGTCTGAGCATTGAGTCACAGTGAGTGGTGCATGTGTGTGTGTGTTTGTAGTTCATGTTGTGGAATGTGCATGAGTTACTGTAAGGTGTGTGTGTGTGTGCTGGTACAGGCTGAGCACTCAGTCACACTTGTGTGTGTGTGTGTGCTGGTATGGGCTTTGCAGAGTCACTGAGGCCTGTATGTGTGTTTGTGTGGTGCTACACACTGTTCATTGAGTCAAATTGAGACGTGTGTGTGTGTACTGCTATAGGCTGTGCAATGAGTCACAGTGAGCTTTGTATGTGAGTGTGTGTGTGCTGGTATTGACTGTGCATGGAGTCACAATGAGTTTTGTGTGTGTGTGTGTGTGCTGGTATAGACTCTGCATTGAGTCACAGTGAGTATGTGTGTGTGTTTTTGTGTGGTGCTACAGACTGTGCATTGAGTCACAGTGAGCCTTGTGTGTGTTTGAGTGCTGATATCGGCTGTGAACTGAGTCACGAGTTATGTGTGTCTGTGTGTGCTGGTATTGACTGTGCATGGAGTCACAATGATTTGTGTGTGTGTGTGCTCGTATAGACTGCATTGAGTCATAGGGAGCATGTGTGTGTGTGTGCTGCTATAGGCTGAGCATTCAGTCACAGTGCACCGTGTGTGTGTATGTTGTGTGTGTGGGTAGTACAGTCTGAGCATTGAGTTACAGTGAGATGTGGTATGTGTGTGTGGGGGGGGGTTTGTGTGTGTGTGTGTGCTGGTAGAGGCTGAGCATTGAATCACAGTTAGGTGTGTGTGTGTTTATGTGTGTCTGTGTGCGCTGGAATGGGCTTTGCATTGAGTCACTGAGTTGTGTGTGGGGGGGCTACGGACTGTGCATTGAGTCACAGTGCATTGAGTCATTGTGCATTGAGGCACAATGAGTTGTGTGTGTGTGCTTGTATACACTGTGCATTGACTCTCAGCATGTGTGTGTGTGTGTGTGAGTGCTGATATAGGCTGTGAACTGAGTCACAGTGAGTTATGTGTGTGTGTGTGCTGGTATTGACTGTGCATTGAGTCACAGTGAGCGTGTGTGTGTGTGCTGCTATAGGCTGTGCATTGAGTCACAGTGAGCCGTGGGGGGGCGCTGGTATATGCTCTGCACTGAGTTACAGTGAGTCATGTGTTTCTGTGTCTGTGCTGGTATAATCTGAGCATTGAGTCACAGTTCAGTGTGTGTATATGTGTGTGTGTGCTGGTATGGGCTTTGCATTGAGTCCCTGAGGGGTGTGTGTGTGTGTGTGTGTGTGTGTGTGTGTATGTGTATGTGTTGTGAAGATATAGGCTGTGCATTCATTCACAGTGAGCCATGTGTGTCTGGGACTGGGGGCAGGCATACGGTGCACTGAGTCACAGTGAGCCATGTGTTTGTGTGTGTGTGTGTGTGTGAGTGTGCTGGTATAATCAGATCATTGAGTCACAGTGAGGTGTGCTGTGTGCGTGTATTTGCTATTATGGACAGCGCATTGAGTCTCATTGAGCTGTGCATATCTCTGTGTGTGTGTGTTTGTATTTCATGGTGTGGAATGTGCGTGAGTTACTGTAAGGTGAGTGTGTTTGTGTGTGCTGGTACAGGCTGAGCACTGAGTCACATTTAGGTGTGTGTGTGTGTGTGTGTGTCGGTAATGGGCTTTGCATTGAGTCACTGAAGCCTGTATGTGTGTCTGTGTGGTGCTATAGGCTGTTCATTGAGTCAAATTGAGACGTGTGTATGCGTGTGTACTGGTATAGGCTGTGCATTGCGTCACAGTGAGCTCTGTGTTTGTGTATGTGTGTGCAGTATACGCTGTGCATTCAGTCACAGTGAGGTTTGTGTGTGTACTGGTTTGGGCTGTGCATTGTGTCACAGTGAGCCATGTATGTCCATGTGCGTGTTTCTGTGCTGCTTTAGGCAGTGCACTGAGTCACAGTGAGCCACGTGTGTATGTGTGTGTGTGTAATGATATAAGCTGGGCATTGAGTCACAGTGAGCCATGTGTGTGGGAGTCGGGAAAGGTGTACACTGTGCACTGAGTCACAGTGAGCCGTGTGTTTGTGTGTGTGTGTGTGTGATGGCATAACTGGTTCATTGAGTCACAGTGAGCCATGTATGAGTGCGTGTTTGTGTGTGTGTGTGTGTTCTGGTAGAGCCTGAGCTTTGAGTCATAGTGCGCCGTGTGTGTGTGTTGTGTGTGTTGGTAGTACAGTCTGAGCATTGAGTTACAGTGAGATGTGTTGTGTGTATCTGTGCTGGTATGAAATGTACATTGAACCACAAGGAGCCATGTGTGTGTGTGTGTGTGTGTGTTTGTGTGTGTGCTGGTAGAGGCTGAGCATTGAATCACGTTTAGGTGTGTATGTGTGTGTGTGTGTGCGCGCCGGTATGGGCTTTTCATTGAGTCCCTGATGTGTGTGTGGGCGGGCTACAGACTGTGCACTGAGTCACAGTGAGTTATGTGTGTCTGTGTGTGCTGGTATTGACTGTGCACTGAGTCACAATGAGTTGTGTGTGTGTGCTCGTATACACTGTGCATTGAGTCACAGTCAGCAGGTGTGTGTATGTGTGCATGTGTGCTCGTATGGGCTTTGCATTGAGTCAGTGAGGTGTATGTGTGTGTGTGGGGGCTATTACATTCTGAGCACTGAGTCACAGTGAGGAGTGTCTGTGTGTGTGTCCTGCTATAGGCTGTGCATTGTATCACAGTGAACCTTGTGTGTGTATGTGTGTTTGTGTATGCATGTGTGTGTGTGATGATACAGGCTAAGCATTGAGTCACGGAGGTGTGTATGTGTGTGTGTTGATACAAACTGTGCATTGAGTCACAGTGAGCCGTGTGTGTGTGTGTGTAGGTAAGGATGGTGCACTGAGTCACAGTGAGCCATGTTTGCATGCTGGTATAGGTGGTGCATTGTGTCACAGTGAGCGGTGTGTGTGTGTGTGTGTGCTGCATTAGGCTGTGCATTGAGTCACAGTAAAGTGTGTTTTCGTGTGTATGTGCTGGTATAGGCTGTGCTTTGAGTCACAGTGACGTGTGTCTGTGTGTGTGTCCTGCTATAGGCTGTGCACTGTATCACAGTGAACCTTGTGTGTGTATGTGTGTTTGTGTATGCATGTGTGTGTGTGATGATACAGGCTGAGCATTGAGTCACGGAGGTGTGTATGTGTGTGTGTTGATACAAAGTGTGCATTGAGTCACAGTGAGCCGTGTGTTTGTGTATGTGTGTGTCTGTGTGTGTGGACTGGTATTTGCCGTGCGTTGAGTCACAATGAGACGTGTTGGGGGGGCTGGAATAGTCTGAGCACTGAGTCACAGATGGGTGGTGTGTATTTGCTGGTATGGACGCTGCATTCAGTCACAATGAGCCGTGCGTGTGTGTGTGTCTTTGTGATGGTTCAGAGAGTGCACTGAGTCACAGTATGGTGTGTATATGTGTGTTGGTATAGGCTGACCATTGAAACAAAGTAAGGTGTGTGTGTGTGTGTCTGTGTGTATGAGTGTGCTGGTATGGGCTTTGCATTGACTCACTGAGGTGTATGTGTGTGTTTGTGTGTGTGGTGCGACACACAGTGCACTGAGTCACAGTGAGCCTTGTGTGTGTGTGTCTGTGTGCTGATATAGCCTGTGCACTGTGTCACAGTGAGTTATGTGTGTGTGCTGGTATAGAGTGTGCGTTGGGTCACAATGAGTTGTGTGTGTGTGTGCTCGTATAGACTGTGCATTTAGTCACAGTGAGCATGTGTGTTTGTGTGTGTCCACGCTGGTATAGGTTGTGCAGTGAGTCACAGTGAGGGGTGTTTGTGTGTGTGTGTGTGTATGAGTGTGCTCATATAATCAGATCATTGAGTCACAGTGAGGTGTGTGCTGTGTGTGTATGTGCTCGTATGGACAGTGCATTGAGTCAGAGTGAGCCGTGAATGTGTGTGTGTTTGTATTTTGTATTTCATGGTGTGGAATGTGCATGAGTTACCTTAAGATGTGTGTGTTTGTGTGCGCAAGTATAGGCTGAGCATTGCGTCACACTTAGGTGTGTGTGTGTGTGCCGGTAGGGGCTTTGCATTGAGTCACTGAGGCCTGTATGTGTGTTTGTGTGGTGCTACAGGGCGTTCGTTGAGTCACAGTGAGCTGTGTGTGTGTGTGTGTGTGCAGGTATACGCCGTGCATTCAGTCACAGTGAGGCTTGTGTGTGTACTGGTATGGACTGCATTGTGTCGCACTGAGCCATGTATGTCCGTGTGTGTGTTTGTGTGCTGCTATAGGCAGTGCATTGAGTCACAGAGAGCCATGTGTGTGTGTCTGTGCTGG
Source organism: Mesoplodon mirus (assembly GCF_964341445.2). Taxonomy (NCBI): domain Eukaryota; kingdom Metazoa; phylum Chordata; class Mammalia; order Artiodactyla; family Ziphiidae; genus Mesoplodon; species Mesoplodon mirus. Next base: position 7,058,114 of record NC_138981.1, read on the forward strand.
TACAGGCTGTGCACTGAGTCACAGTGAGCCTGCTGTTTGTGGTAGTACAGGCTGTGCATTGAGTCTGTGAGCTATGTATGTGTGTGTGTGTATTTGTGTTCCGGTATAGACTGGGCACTGAGTCACAGTTAGCCGTGTGTGTTTGTGTGTGTGTTTGTCTTGGTATCGGTGGTTCACTGAGTCACAGTGAACCATGTATGAGTGCGTGTTTGTGTGTGTCTGTGTTCTGGTATAGGCTGAGCATTGAGTCACAGTGTGCCGTGTGTGTGTGTGCTGGTATAGTCTGAGAATTGAGTCACAGTGAGGTGCGTGTGCATGTGTGTATGTGCTGGTATGGATGGTGCACTGAATCACACTGAGCCGTGCATGCGTGTGTGTGCATGTGCTGGTATAGACTGTGCACTGAGTCACAGCTGTGTGTGTGTGTGTGCATGCTGGTATAGGCTGTGCATTGAGTCACAGTGAGGTGTGTGTGTGGGGGGGTGCATGTGCTAGTATAGGCTTTGCATTGAGTCACTGAGCTGTGTGTGTGTGTGTGTATGTGTGCTACCATAGACTGTGCATTGATTCACAGCTCTGTGTGTGTGTGTGTGTGAGCGCTGGTATAGGCTGTGCAGTGAGTCACAGTGGGGTGTTTGTGAGTGTGTGCGTGTGCTGCTATAGGCTTTGAGTCACATTGAGCCGCATGTGTGTGTGATGGTATAGGTGGTTCACTGAGTCACAGTGAGCCATGTATGAGTGCCTGTTTGTGTGTGTGTGTGTGTGTTCTGGTATAGGCTGAGCATTGAGTCACTGTGCACCGTGTGTGTGTATGTTGTGTGTGTGGGTAGTACAGTCTGAGCATTGAGTTACAGTGAGGTGTGTGTGTGTTTGTGCTGGTATAAAATGTACATTGAGTCACAATGAGCCATGCGTGTGTGTGTGTGTGTGCTGGTAGAGGCTGAGCATTGAATCAGGTTGTGTGTGTGAAGACATAAGCTGTGCATTCTGTCACAGTGAGCCGTGTGTTTGTGTGTGTGTGAGTGTGCTGGTATGGGCTTTGCATTGAGTCACTGAGGTGTCTGTGTGTGTTTCTGTATTGCTGGTATAGGCAGAGCATTGAGTCACAGTGCGTCGTGGTTATGTGTGTGTGTGGTGGGGGTGGCTGGTAGAGTCTGAGCATTGAGTCACAGTGAGTGGTGCATGTGTGTGTGTGTTTGTAGTTCATGTTGTGGAATGTGCATGAGTTACTGTAAGGTGTGTGTGTGTGTGCTGGTACAGGCTGAGCACTCAGTCACACTTGTGTGTGTGTGTGTGCTGGTATGGGCTTTGCAGAGGCACTGAGGCCTGTATGTGTGTTTGTGTGGTGCTACAGACTGTTCATTGAGTCAAATTGAGACGTGTGTGTGTGTGTGTGTACTGCTATAGGCTGTGCAATGAGTCACAGTGAGCTTTGTATGTGAGTGTGTGTGTGATGGTATAGAATGTGCATTGAGTCACAGTGAGCTGTGTGTGTATGTGCAGGTATACGCCGTGCATTCAGTCACAGTGAGGCTTGTGTGTGTACTCGTATGGACTACATTGTGTCACAGTGAGCCATGTATGTCTGTGTGTGTTTGTGTGCTGCTTTCGGCAGTGCATTGAGTCACAGTGAGCCGTGTGTGTGTGTGTGTCTGTATGTGTGTGATGGTGTAGACGGTTCATTGATTCACAGTGAGCCATGTGTGAATGCATGTTTCTGTGTGTCTGTGCTGGTATACAATGTGAATTTAGTTACAGTAAGGTGCCTGTGTGTGTGTGTATGTGTTGGTATGGACTGTGCATTGATTAACAGTGAGCCGTGCCTGTGTGTCTTCGTGTGTGTATGTGATGGTATAGGCTGTGCGTTGAGTCACATTAAGCCATGCGTGTGTGTGTGTGTGTGTTGGTAAAGACTGCATTGACTCACAGGTGTGTGTGTGTGTGTGTGTGTTGGTAAAGACTGCATTGACTCAGGTGTGTGTGTGTGTGCCTGTATGGGCTTTGCATTGAGTCACAGTGAGGTGTTTGTTTGTGTGTGTGTGTGTGTGTGTGTGTGTGCTGCTACAGACTAAGCATTGAGTGATAAGTGAGCCGTGATTTTATGCTGGTACGGGCTCCGCAATGAGTCACAGAGCCGTGTGGGTGGCGTGTGTGTCTGTGTGTGTGCTGGTACAGGCTGAGCACCGAGTCACACTTAGCTGCGTATATGTGCGTATGTATGCTGGTATGGACTTTGCATTGAGTCACTGGGGTGTGTGTGTGTTTCTGTATGTGCTGGTATAGGCTTAGAATTGAGTCACAGTGTGCCGTGTGTGTGTGGGGGGCTACTATGGTCTCAGCATAGAGTCACAGTGAGGTGTGTTGTGTGTGTGTATATGTGCTGGTATGGACAGCACATTGAGTCACAAAGAGGCATGCGTATGTGTGTGTATGTGTGTGTGTGTATGTGGTGGTGTAGAGTGTGCGTTGAGTCACAGTATGGTGTGTGTGTGCTGGTAGAGGCTGCACACTGAATCACAGGTGTGGGGGGGGGCTGGTATGGGCTCTCCATTGAGTCACTGAGGTGTCTCTGTGTGTGTGTGTGTGTGTGTGTGATGGTATAGGTGGTTCACTAAGTCACAGTGAGCCATGTATGAGTGTGTGTTTGTTTGTGTGTGTGTGTGTTCTGGCATAGGCTGAGCATTGAGTCACAGTGCACCGTGTGTTGTGTGTGTGGGTTGTACAGTCTGAGCATTGACTGACAGATGTGTTGTGTGTGTGTATGTGCTGGTATGGACGGTGCATTCAGTCACAATGAGCCGTGAGTGTGTGTGTGTCTTTGTGATGGTGTAGAGTGTGCACTGAGTCACAGTATGGTGTGTATATGTGTGCTGCTATAGGCTTAGCATTGAGTCACAGGTGTGGGAGTGTGTGTGCTGCTATGGGCTTTGTATTGACTCACTGAGGTGTGTGTGTCTGTGTGTGTGTGGTGCTACAGACTGTGCATTGAGTCACTGTGAGCCTTGCGTGTGTACATCTGAGTGCTGATATAGGCTGTGAACTAAGTCACAGTGAGTTACGTGTGTCTGTGTGTGTGCTCGTATAGACTGTGCATTGAGTCACAGCATGTGTGTGTGTGTACTGCTGTAGGCTGTGCATTGAGTCAATGAGGTGTGTGTGTGTGTGCTGGTATAGGCTGAGCATTGAATCACGGGTGTGTCTGCACTGGTATGGGTGGAGCACTGAATCAATTAAGTGTGTGTATGTGTGCACGTGTGCTCGTATGGGCTTTGCATTGAGTCACTGAGGTGTATGTGTGTGTGGGGGGCTAGTATAGTCTGAGCATTGAGTCACAGTGAGGTGTGTTGTGTGTGTGTATGTGCTGGTATGGACTCTCTTGAGCCACAATTAGCCGCGTGTGTGTGTGTACGTAGTGGTCTAGGGTGTGCATTGAGTCACAGCTGTGTGTGTGTGTATGTGTGTGCTGGTTTAGGCTGAGCATTGAATCACAGGTGTGTGTATGTGTTTGTGTGTGCTGGTATGGGCTTTGCATTGAGTCACTGAGGTGTATGTGTCAGTGTGTGTGTGGTGCTACAGACTATTCACTAGGTCACAGCCTTGTGTGTGTGTGTCTGTGTGATGATATAGCCTGTGCACTGAGTCACAGTGAGTTATGTGTGTGTGTGTGTGTGTGCTGGTATAGACTGTGCATTGAGTCATAGTGAGTATGTGTGTGTGTTTTTGTGTGGTGCTACAGACTGTGCATTGAGTCACAGTGAGCCTTGCGTGTGTGTCTGAGTGGTGATATAGGCTGTGAACTGAGTCACAGTGAGTTATGTGTGTCTGTGTGTGTGCTGGTATTGACTGTGCATTGAGTCACAATGAGTTGTATGTGTGCTCGTATAGACTTTGCATTGAGTCACAGCGTGTGTGTGTGTGTGTGTGCTGGTATGGGCTTTGCATTGAGTCACTGAGGTGTATGTGTCTGTGTGTGTGGTGCTACAGACTGTGCATTGAGTCACAGTGAGCCTTGCGTGTGTGTGTCTGAGTGGTGATATAGGCTGTGAACCGAGTCACAGTGAGTTATGTGTGTCTGTGTGTGTGCTGGTATTGACTGTGCAGTCACAATGAGTTGTTTGTGTGCGTGCTTGTATAGACTGCACATTGAGTCACAGTCAGCATGTGTGTGTGTGTGTGTGCTGCTATAGGATGTGTATTGAGTCACAATGAGGTGTGTGTGTATGTGTGTGTGTTGGTATAGGCTGAGCATTGAATCACAGTTAGGGGTATGTGTGTGTGTACACTGGTATGGGCGGAGCATTGAATCACTTAGGTGTGTGTATGTGTGCATGTGTCCTCGTATGGGCTGTGCATTGAGTCAGTGAGGTGTATGTGGGTGTGTGTGGGTGTGGGCTAGTATAGTCTGAGTATTGAGTCACAGTGAGGTGTGTTGTGTGTGGGGGTGTGGGCTAGTATAGTCTGAGCATTGATTCACTGTGAGGTGTGTTGCATGTGTGTATGTGCTGGGATGGACTCTCCATTGAGTCACAATTAGCCGTGTGTGTGTGTGTGTGTGTGTGTACGTAGTGGTCTAGGGGGTGCACTGAGTCACAGTAAGGTGTGTGTGTGTGTGTATATGTGTCTGCTGGTTTAGGCTGAGCACTGAATCACAGGTGTGTGTGTGTGTGTGTGTGTGTGTGTGTGCTGGTAATGGCTTTGTATTGAGTCACTGAGGGGTATGTGTGTGTGTGTGTGTGTCTGTGTGTTTCTGGGGTGATACAGACTGTGTATTGGGTCACTGTGAGCCTTCCGTGTGTGTTTCTGAGTGCTGATATAGGCTGTGAACTGAGTCACAGTGAGTTATGTGTGTCTGTGTGTGTGCTGGTATTGACTATACATTGAGGCACAATGAGTTGTGTGTGTGTGTGCTCGTATATACTGTGCATTGACTCTCAGTCAGCATGTGTGTGTGTGTGTGTGCTGCTATAGGCTGTGCATTGAGTCACAATGAGGTGTGTGTGTATGTGTGTATGTGTGTGTGTGTTGGTATAGGCTGAGCATTGAATCACAGTTTGGGGTGTGTGTGTGTGCACTGGTATGGGTGGAGCATTGAATCAGGTGTGTGTATGTGTGCATGTGTGCTCGTATGGGCTTTGCATTGAGTCAGTGAGGTGTATGTGTGTGTGGGGGGGCTATTACAGTCTGAGCACTGAGTCACAGTGAGGAGTGTCTGTGTGTGTGTCCTGCTATAGGCTGTGCATTGTATCACAGTGAACCTTGTGTGTGTATGTGTGTTTGTGTATGCATGTGTGTGTGTGATGATACAGGCTGAGCATTGAGTCACGGAGGTGTGTATGTGTGTGTGTTGATACAAAGTGTGCATTGAGTCACAGTGAGCCGTGTGTTTGTGTATGTGTGTGTCTGTGTGTGTGGACTGGTATTTGCCGTGCGTTGAGTCACAATGAGACGTGTTGGGGGGGCTGGAATAGTCTGAGCACTGAGTCACAGATGGGTGGTGTGTATTTGCTGGTATGGACGCTGCATTCAGTCACAATGAGCCGTGCGTGTGTGTGTGTCTTTGTGATGGTTCAGAGAGTGCACTGAGTCACAGTATGGTGTGTATATGTGTGTTGGTATAGGCTGACCATTGAAACAAAGTAAGGTGTGTGTGTGTGTGTCTGTGTGTATGAGTGTGCTGGTATGGGCTTTGCATTGACTCACTGAGGTGTATGTGTGTGTTTGTGTGTGTGGTGCGACACACAGTGCACTGAGTCACAGTGAGCCTTGTGTGTGTGTGTCTGTGTGCTGATATAGCCTGTGCACTGTGTCACAGTGAGTTATGTGTGTGTGCTGGTATAGAGTGTGCGTTGGGTCACAATGAGTTGTGTGTGTGTGTGCTCGTATAGACTGTGCATTTAGTCACAGTGAGCATGTGTGTTTGTGTGTGTCCACGCTGGTATAGGTTGTGCAGTGAGTCACAGTGAGGGGTGTTTGTGTGTGTGTGTGTGTATGAGTGTGCTCATATAATCAGATCATTGAGTCACAGTGAGGTGTGTGCTGTGTGTGTATGTGCTCGTATGGACAGTGCATTGAGTCAGAGTGAGCCGTGAATGTGTGTGTGTTTGTATTTTGTATTTCATGGTGTGGAATGTGCATGAGTTACCTTAAGATGTGTGTGTTTGTGTGCGCAAGTATAGGCTGAGCATTGCGTCACACTTAGGTGTGTGTGTGTGTGCCGGTAGGGGCTTTGCATTGAGTCACTGAGGCCTGTATGTGTGTTTGTGTGGTGCTACAGGGCGTTCGTTGAGTCACAGTGAGCTGTGTGTGTGTGTGTGTGCAGGTATACGCCGTGCATTGTCACAGTGAGGCTTGTGTGTGTACTGGTATGGACTGCATTGTGTTGCACTGAGCCATGTATGTCCGTGTGTGTGTTTGTGTGCTGCTATAGGCAGTGCATTGAGTCACAGAGAGCCATGTGTGTGTGTCTGTGCTGGTACAGGCTGTGCACTGAGTCACAGTGAGCCTGCTGTTTGTGGTAGTACAGGCTGTGCATTGAGTCTGTGAGCTATGTATGTGTGTGTGTGTATTTGTGTTCCGGTATAGACTGGGCACTGAGTCACAGTTAGCCGTGTGTGTTTGTGTGTGTGTTTGTCTTGGTATCGGTGGTTCACTGAGTCACAGTGAACCATGTATGAGTGCGTGTTTGTGTGTGTCTGTGTTCTGGTATAGGCTGAGCATTGAGTCACAGTGTGCCGTGTGTGTGTGTGCTGGTATAGTCTGAGAATTGAGTCACAGTGAGGTGCGTGTGCATGTGTGTATGTGCTGGTATGGATGGTGCACTGAATCACACTGAGCCGTGCATGCGTGTGTGTGCATGTGCTGGTATAGACTGTGCACTGAGTCACAGCTGTGTGTGTGTGTGTGCATGCTGGTATAGGCTGTGCATTGAGTCACAGTGAGGTGTGTGTGTGGGGGGGTGCATGTGCTAGTATAGGCTTTGCATTGAGTCACTGAGCTGTGTGTGTGTGTGTGTATGTGCTACCATAGACTGTGCATTGATTCACAGCTCTGTGTGTGTGTGTGTGTGAGCGCTGGTATAGGCTGTGCAGTGAGTCACAGAGGGGTGTTTGTGAGTGTGTGCGTGTGCTGCTATAGGCTTTGAGTCACATTGAGCCGCATGTGTGTGTGATGGTATAGGTGGTTCACTGAGTCACAGTGAGCCATGTATGAGTGCCTGTTTGTGTGTGTGTGTGTGTGTTCTGGTATAGGCTGAGCATTGAGTCACTGTGCACCGTGTGTGTGTATGTTGTGTGTGTGGGTAGTACAGTCTGAGCATTGAGTTACAGTGAGGTGTGTGTGTGTTTGTGCTGGTATAAAATGTACATTGAGTCACAATGAGCCATGCGTGTGTGTGTGTGTGTGCTGGTAGAGGCTGAGCATTGAATCAGGTTGTGTGTGTGAAGACATAAGCTGTGCATTCTGTCACAGTGAGCCGTGTGTTTGTGTGTGTGTGAGTGTGCTGGTATGGGCTTTGCATTGAGTCACTGACGTGTCTGTGTGTGTTTCTGTATTGCTGGTATAGGCAGAGCATTGAGTCACAGTGCATCGTGGTTATGTGTGTGTGTGGTGGGGGGTGGCTGGTAGAGTCTGAGCATTGAGTCACAGTGAGTGGTGCATGTGTGTGTGTGTTTGTAGTTCATGTTGTGGAATGTGCATGAGTTACTGTAAGGTGTGTGTGTGTGTGCTGGTACAGGCTGAGCACTCAGTCACACTTGTGTGTGTGTGTGTGCTGGTATGGGCTTTGCAGAGGCACTGAGGCCTGTATGTGTGTTTGTGTGGTGCTACAGACTGTTCATTGAGTCAAATTGAGACGTGTGTGTGTGTGTGTGTACTGCTATAGGCTGTGCAATGAGTCACAGTGAGCTTTGTATGTGAGTGTGTGTGTGATGGTATAGAATGTGCATTGAGTCACAGTGAGCTGTGTGTGTATGTGCAGGTATACGCCATGCATTCAGTCACAGTGAGGCTTGTGTGTGTACTCGTATGGACTACATTGTGTCACAGTGAGCCATGTATGTCTGTGTGTGTTTGTGTGCTGCTTTCGGCAGTGCATTGAGTCACAGTGAGCCGTGTGTGTGTGTGTGTCTGTATGTGTGTGATGGTGTAGACGGTTCATTGATTCACAGTGAGCCATGTGTGAATGCATGTTTCTGTGTGTCTGTGCTGGTATACAATGTGAATTTAGTTACAGTAAGGTGCCTGTGTGTGTGTGTATGTGTTGGTATGGACTGTGCATTGATTAACAGTGAGCCGTGCCTGTGTGTCTTCGTGTGTGTATGTGATGGTATAGGCTGTGCGTTGAGTCACATTAAGCCATGCGTGTGTGTGTGTGTGTGTTGGTAAAGACTGCATTGACTCACAGGTGTGTGTGTGTGTGTGTGTGTTGGTAAAGACTGCATTGACTCAGGTGTGTGTGTGTGTGCCTGTATGGGCTTTGCATTGAGTCACAGTGAGGTGTTTGTTTGTGTGTGTGTGTGTGTGTGTGTGTGTGCTGCTACAGACTAAGCATTGAGTGATAAGTGAGCCGTGATTTTATGCTGGTACGGGCTCCGCAATGAGTCACAGAGCCGTGTGGGTGGCGTGTGTGTCTGTGTGTGTGCTGGTACAGGCTGAGCACCGAGTCACACTTAGCTGCGTATATGTGCGTATGTATGCTGGTATGGACTTTGCATTGAGTCACTGGGGTGTGTGTGTGTTTCTGTATGTGCTGGTATAGGCTTAGAATTGAGTCACAGTGTGCCGTGTGTGTGTGGGGGGCTACTATGGTCTCAGCATAGAGTCACAGTGAGGTGTGTTGTGTGTGTGTATATGTGCTGGTATGGACAGCACATTGAGTCACAAAGAGGCATGCGTATGTGTGTGTATGTGTGTGTGTGTATGTGGTGGTGTAGAGTGTGCGTTGAGTCACAGTATGGTGTGTGTGTGCTGGTAGAGGCTGCACACTGAATCACAGGTGTGGGGGGGGGCTGGTATGGGCTCTCCATTGAGTCACTGAGGTGTCTCTGTGTGTGTGTGTGTGTGTGTGTGATGGTATAGGTGGTTCACTAAGTCACAGTGAGCCATGTATGAGTGTGTGTTTGTTTGTGTGTGTGTGTGTTCTGGCATAGGCTGAGCATTGAGTCACAGTGCACCGTGTGTTGTGTGTGTGGGTTGTACAGTCTGAGCATTGACTGACAGATGTGTTGTGTGTGTGTATGTGCTGGTATGGACGGTGCATTCAGTCACAATGAGCCGTGAGTGTGTGTGTGTCTTTGTGATGGTGTAGAGTGTGCACTGAGTCACAGTATGGTGTGTATATGTGTGCTGCTATAGGCTTAGCATTGAGTCACAGGTGTGGGAGTGTGTGTGCTGCTATGGGCTTTGTATTGACTCACTGAGGTGTGTGTGTCTGTGTGTGTGTGGTGCTACAGACTGTGCATTGAGTCACTGTGAGCCTTGCGTGTGTACATCTGAGTGCTGATATAGGCTGTGAACTAAGTCACAGTGAGTTACGTGTGTCTGTGTGTGTGCTCGTATAGACTGTGCATTGAGTCACAGCATGTGTGTGTGTGTACTGCTGTAGGCTGTGCATTGAGTCAATGAGGTGTGTGTGTGTGTGCTGGTATAGGCTGAGCATTGAATCACGGGTGTGTCTGCACTGGTATGGGTGGAGCACTGAATCAATTAAGTGTGTGTATGTGTGCACGTGTGCTCGTATGGGCTTTGCATTGAGTCACTGAGGTGTATGTGTGTGTGGGGGGCTAGTATAGTCTGAGCATTGAGTCACAGTGAGGTGTGTTGTGTGTGTGTATGTGCTGGTATGGACTCTCTTGAGCCACAATTAGCCGCGTGTGTGTGTGTACGTAGTGGTCTAGGGTGTGCATTGAGTCACAGCTGTGTGTGTGTATGTGTGTGCTGGTTTAGGCTGAGCATTGAATCACAGGTGTGTGTATGTGTTTGTGTGTGCTGGTATGGGCTTTGCATTGAGTCACTGAGGTGTATGTGTCAGTGTGTGTGTGGTGCTACAGACTATTCACTAGGTCACAGCCTTGTGTGTGTGTGTCTGTGTGATGATATAGCCTGTGCACTGAGTCACAGTGAGTTATGTGTGTGTGTGTGTGTGTGCTGGTATAGACTGTGCATTGAGTCATAGTGAGTATGTGTGTGTGTTTTTGTGTGGTGCTACAGACTGTGCATTGAGTCACAGTGAGCCTTGCGTGTGTGTCTGAGTGGTGATATAGGCTGTGAACTGAGTCACAGTGAGTTATGTGTGTCTGTGTGTGTGCTGGTATTGACTGTGCATTGAGTCACAATGAGTTGTATGTGTGCTCGTATAGACTTTGCATTGAGTCACAGCGTGTGTGTGTGTGTGTGTGCTGGTATGGGCTTTGCATTGAGTCACTGAGGTGTATGTGTCTGTGTGTGTGGTGCTACAGACTGTGCATTGAGTCACAGTGAGCCTTGCGTGTGTGTGTCTGAGTGGTGATATAGGCTGTGAACCGAGTCACAGTGAGTTATGTGTGTCTGTGTGTGTGCTGGTATTGACTGTGCAGTCACAATGAGTTGTTTGTGTGCGTGCTTGTATAGACTGCACATTGAGTCACAGTCAGCATGTGTGTGTGTGTGTGCTGCTATAGGATGTGTATTGAGTCACAATGAGGTGTGTGTGTATGTGTGTGTGTTGGTATAGGCTGAGCATTGAATCACAGTTAGGGGTATGTGTGTGTGTACACTGGTATGGGCGGAGCATTGAATCACTTAGGTGTGTGTATGTGTGCATGTGTCCTCGTATGGGCTGTGCATTGAGTCAGTGAGGTGTATGTGGGTGTGTGTGGGTGTGGGCTAGTATAGTCTGAGTATTGAGTCACAGTGAGGTGTGTTGTGTGTGGGGGTGTGGGCTAGTATAGTCTGAGCATTGATTCACTGTGAGGTGTGTTGCATGTGTGTATGTGCTGGGATGGACTCTCCATTGAGTCACAATTAGCCGTGTGTGTGTGTGTGTGTGTGTGTACGTAGTGGTCTAGGGGGTGCACTGAGTCACAGTAAGATGTGTGTGTGTGTGTATATGTGTCTGCTGGTTTAGGCTGAGCACTGAATCACAGGTGTGTGTGTGTGTGTGTGTGTGCTGGTAATGGCTTTGTATTGAGTCACTGAGGGGTATGTGTGTGTGTGTGTGTGTCTGTGTGTTTCTGGGGTGATACAGACTGTGTATTGGGTCACTGTGAGCCTTCCGTGTGTGTTTCTGAGTGCTGATATAGGCTGTGAACTGAGTCACAGTGAGTTATGTGTGTCTGTGTGTGTGCTGGTATTGACTATACATTGAGGCACAATGAGTTGTGTGTGTGTGTGCTCGTATATACTGTGCATTGACTCTCAGTCAGCATGTGTGTGTGTGTGTGTGCTGCTATAGGCTGTGCATTGAGTCACAATGAGGTGTGTGTGTATGTGTGTATGTGTGTGTGTGTTGGTATAGGCTGAGCATTGAATCACAGTTTGGGGTGTGTGTGTGTGCACTGGTATGGGTGGAGCATTGAATCAGGTGTGTGTATGTGTGCATGTGTGCTCGTATGGGCTTTGCATTGAGTCACTGAGGTGTATGTGTGTGTGGGGGGGGCTATTACAGTCTGAGCACTGAGTCACAGTGAGGAGTGTCTGTGTGTGTGTCCTGCTATAGGCTGTGCATTGTATCACAGTGAACCTTGTGTGTGTATGTGTGTTTGTGTATGCATGTGTGTGTGTGATGATACAGGCTGAGCATTGAGTCACGGAGGTGTGTATGTGTGTGTGTTGATACAAAGTGTGCATTGAGTCACAGTGAGCCGTGTGTTTGTGTATGTGTGTGTCTGTGTGTGTGGACTGGTATTTGCCGTGCGTTGAGTCACAATGAGACGTGTTGGGGGGGCTGGAATAGTCTGAGCACTGAGTCACAGATGGGTGGTGTGTATTTGCTGGTATGGACGCTGCATTCAGTCACAATGAGCCGTGCGTGTGTGTGTGTCTTTGTGATGGTTCAGAGAGTGCACTGAGTCACAGTATGGTGTGTATATGTGTGTTGGTATAGGCTGACCATTGAAACACAGTAAGGTGTGTGTGTGTGTCTGTGTGTATGAGTGTGCTGGTATGGGCTTTGCATTGACTCACTGAGGTGTATGTGTGTGTTTGTGTGTTTGTGTGTGTGGTGCTACACACAGTGCACTGAGTCACAGTGAGCCTTGTGTGTGTGTGTCTGTGTGCTGATATAGCCTGTGCACTGTGTCACAGTGAGTTATGTGTGTGTGCTGGTATAGAGTGTGCGTTGGGTCACAATGAGTTGTGTGTGTGTGCTCGTATGGACAGTGCATTGAGTCAGAGTGAGCCGTGAATGTGTGTGTGTTTGTATTTTGTATTTCATGGTGTGGAATGTGCATGAGTTACCTTAAGATGTGTGTGTTTGTGTGCGCAGGTATAGGCTGAGCATTGAGTCACACTTAGGTGTGTGTGTGTGTGCCGGTAGGGGCTTTGCATTGAGTCACTGAGGCCTGTATGTGTGTTTGTGTGGTGCTACAGGGCGTTCGTTGAGTCACAGTGAGCTGTGTGTGTGTGTGTGTGCAGGTATACGCCGTGCATTCAGTCACAGTGAGGCTTGTGTGTGTACTGGTATGGACTGCATTGTGTCGCACTGAGCCATGTATGTCCGTGTGTGTGTTTGTGTGCTGCTATAGGCAGTGCATTGAGTCACAGAGAGCCATGTGTGTGTGTCTGTGCTGGTACAGGCTGTGCACTGAGTCACAGTGAGCCTGCTGTTTGTGGTAGTACAGGCTGTGCATTGAGTCTGTGAGCTATGTATGTGTGTGTGTGTATTTGTGTTCCGGTATAGACTGGGCACTGAGTCACAGTTAGCCGTGTGTGTTTGTGTGTGTGTCTTGGTATCGGTGGTTCACTGAGTCACAGTGAACCATGTATGAGTGCGTGTTTGTGTGTGTCTGTGTTCTGGTATAGGCTGAGCATTGAGTCACAGTGTGCCGTGTGTGTGTGTGCTGGTATAGTCTGAGAATTGAGTCACAGTGAGGTGCGTGTGCATGTGTGTATGTGCTGGTATGGATGGTGCACTGAATCACACTGAGCTGTGCATGCGTGTGTGTGCATGTGCTGGTATAGACTGTGCACTGAGTCACAGCTGTGTGTGTGTGTGCATGCTGGTATAGGCTGTGCATTGAGTCACAGTGAGGTGTGTGTGTGGGGGGGTGCATGTGCTAGTATAGGCTTTGCATTGAGTCACTGAGCTGTGTGTGTGTGTGTATGTGCTACCATAGACTGTGCATTGATTCACAGCTCTGTGTGTGTGTGTGTGAGCGCTGGTATAGGCTGTGCAGTGAGTCACAGAGGGGTGTTTGTGAGTGTGTGTGTGTGCTGCTATAGGCTTTGAGTCACATTGAGCCGCATGTGTGTGTGATGGTATAGGTGGTTCACTGAGTCACAGTGAGCCATGTATGAGTGCCTGTTTGTGTGTGTGTGTGTGTGTTCTGGTATAGGCTGAGCATTGAGTCACTGTGCACCGTGTGTGTGTATGTTGTGTGTGTGGGTAGTACAGTCTGAGCATTGAGTTACAGTGAGGTGTGTGTGTGTTTGTGCTGGTATAAAATGTACATTGAGTCACAATGAGCCATGCGTGTGTGTGTGTGTGTGCTGGTAGAGGCTGAGCATTGAATCAGGTTGTGTGTGTGAAGACATAAGCTGTGCATTCTGTCACAGTGAGCCGTGTGTTTGTGTGTGTGTGAGTGTGCTGGTATGGGCTTTGCATTGAGTCACTGAGGTGTCTGTGTGTGTTTCTGTATTGCTGGTATAGGCAGAGCATTGAGTCACAGTGCGTCGTGGTTATGTGTGTGTGTGGTGGGGGTGGCTGGTAGAGTCTGAGCATTGAGTCACAGTGAGTGGTGCATGTGTGTGTGTGTTTGTAGTTCATGTTGTGGAATGTGCATGAGTTACTGTAAGGTGTGTGTGTGTGTGCTGGTACAGGCTGAGCACTCAGTCACACTTGTGTGTGTGTGTGTGCTGGTATGGGCTTTGCAGAGGCACTGAGGCCTGTATGTGTGTTTGTGTGGTGCTACAGACTGTTCATTGAGTCAAATTGAGACGTGTGTGTGTGTGTGTACTGCTATAGGCTGTGCAATGAGTCACAGTGAGCTTTGTATGTGAGTGTGTGTGTGATGGTATAGAATGTGCATTGAGTCACAGTGAGCTGTGTGTGTATGTGCAGGTATACGCCATGCATTCAGTCACAGTGAGGCTTGTGTGTGTACTCGTATGGACTACATTGTGTCACAGTGAGCCATGTATGTCTGTGTGTGTTTGTGTGTTGCTTTCGGCAGTGCATTGAGTCACAGTGAGCCGTGTGTGTGTGTGTGTCTGTATGTGTGTGATGGTGTAGACGGTTCATTGATTCACAGTGAGCCATGTGTGAATGCATGTTTCTGTGTGTCTGTGCTGGTATACAATGTGAATTTAGTTACAGTAAGGTGCCTGTGTGTGTGTGTATGTGTTGGTATGGACTGTGCATTGATTAACAGTGAGCCGTGCCTGTGTGTCTTCGTGTGTGTATGTGATGGTATAGGCTGTGCGTTGAGTCACATTGAGCCATGCGTGTGTGTGTGTGTGTGTTGGTAAAGACTGCATTGACTCACAGGTGTGTGTGTGTGTGTGTGTTGGTAAAGACTGCATTGACTCAGGTGTGTGTGTGTGTGCCTGTATGGGCTTTGCATTGAGTCACAGTGAGGTGTTTGTGTGTGTGTGTGTGTGTGTGTGTGTGCTGCTACAGACTAAGCATTGAGTGATAAGTGAGCCGTGATTTTATGCTGGTACAGGCTCCGCAATGAGTCACAGAGCCGTGTGGGTGGCGTGTGTGTCTGTGTGTGTGCTGGTACAGGCTGAGCACCGAGTCACACTTAGCTGCGTATATGTGTGTATGTATGCTGGTATGGACTTTGCATTGAGTCACTGGGGTGTGTGTGTGTTTCTGTATGTGCTGGTATAGGCTTAGAATTGAGTCACAGTGTGCCGTGTGTGTGTGGGGGGGGGGCTACTATGGTCTCAGCATAGAGTCACAGTGAGGTGTGTTGTGTGTGTGTATATGTGCTGGTATGGACAGCACATTGAGTCACAAAGAGGCATGCGTATGTGTGTGTATGTGTGTGTGTGTATGTGGTGGTGTAGAGTGTGCGTTGAGTCACAGTATGGTGTGTGTGTGCTGGTAGAGGCTGCACACTGAATCACAGGTGTGGGGGGGGGCTGGTATGGGCTCTCCATTGAGTCACTGAGGTGTCTCTGTGTGTGTGTGTGTGTGTGTGTGTGATGGTATAGGTGGTTCACTAAGTCACAGTGAGCCATGTATGAGTGTGTGTTTGTTTGTGTGTGTGTGTGTTCTGGCATAGGCTGAGCATTGAGTCACAGTGCACCGTGTGTTGTGTGTGTGGGTTGTACAGTCTGAGCATTGACTGACAGATGTGTTGTGTGTGTGTATGTGCTGGTATGGACGGTGCATTCAGTCACAATGAGCCGTGAGTGTGTGTGTGTCTTTGTGATGGTGTAGAGTGTGCACTGAGTCACAGTATGGTGTGTATATGTGTGCTGCTATAGGCTTAGCATTGAGTCACAGGTGTGGGAGTGTGTGTGCTGCTATGGGCTTTGTATTGACTCACTGAGGTGTGTGTGTCTGTGTGTGTGTGGTGCTACAGACTGTGCATTGAGTCACTGTGAGCCTTGCGTGTGTACATCTGAGTGCTGATATAGGCTGTGAACTAAGTCACAGTGAGTTACGTGTGTCTGTGTGTGTGCTCGTATAGACTGTGCATTGAGTCACAGCATGTGTGTGTGTGTACTGCTGTAGGCTGTGCATTGAGTCAATGAGGTGTGTGTGTGTGTGCTGGTATAGGCTGAGCATTGAATCACGGGTGTGTCTGCACTGGTATGGGTGGAGCACTGAATCAATTAAGTGTGTGTATGTGTGCACGTGTGCTCGTATGGGCTTTGCATTGAGTCACTGAGGTGTATGTGTGTGGGGGGGGCTAGTATAGTCTGAGCATTGAGTCACAGTGAGGTGTGTTGTGTGTGTGTATGTGCTGGTAT
The DNA here is from genome assembly GCF_964341445.2 of Mesoplodon mirus. Lineage (NCBI taxonomy): Eukaryota > Metazoa > Chordata > Mammalia > Artiodactyla > Ziphiidae > Mesoplodon > Mesoplodon mirus. The sequence continues at coordinate 7,074,233 of NC_138981.1, forward strand.
GGACTCTCTTGAGCCACAATTAGCCGCGTGTGTGTGTGTACGTAGTGGTCTAGGGTGTGCATTGAGTCACAGCTGTGTGTGTGTGTATGTGTGTGCTGGTTTAGGCTGAGCATTGAATCACAGGTGTGTGTATGTGTTTGTGTGTGCTGGTATGGGCTTTGCATTGAGTCACTGAGGTGTATGTGTCAGTGTGTGTGTGGTGCTACAGACTATTCACTAGGTCACAGCCTTGTGTGTGTGTGTCTGTGTGATGATATAGCCTGTGCACTGAGTCACAGTGAGTTATGTGTGTGTGTGTGTGTGTGCTGGTATAGACTGTGCATTGAGTCATAGTGAGTATGTGTGTGTGTTTTTGTGTGGTGCTACAGACTGTGCATTGAGTCACAGTGAGCCTTGCGTGTGTGTCTGAGTGGTGATATAGGCTGTGAACTGAGTCACAGTGAGTTATGTGTGTCTGTGTGTGTGCTGGTATTGACTGTGCATTGAGTCACAATGAGTTGTATGTGTGCTCGTATAGACTTTGCATTGAGTCACAGCGTGTGTGTGTGTGTGTGTGCTGGTATGGGCTTTGCATTGAGTCACTGAGGTGTATGTGTCTGTGTGTGTGGTGCTACAGACTGTGCATTGAGTCACAGTGAGCCTTGCGTGTGTGTGTCTGAGTGGTGATATAGGCTGTGAACCGAGTCACAGTGAGTTATGTGTGTCTGTGTGTGTGCTGGTATTGACTGTGCAGTCACAATGAGTTGTTTGTGTGCGTGCTTGTATAGACTGCACATTGAGTCACAGTCAGCATGTGTGTGTGTGTGTGCTGCTATAGGATGTGTATTGAGTCACAATGAGGTGTGTGTGTATGTGTGTGTGTTGGTATAGGCTGAGCATTGAATCACAGTTAGGGGTATGTGTGTGTGTACACTGGTATGGGCGGAGCATTGAATCACTTAGGTGTGTGTATGTGTGCATGTGTCCTCGTATGGGCTGTGCATTGAGTCAGTGAGGTGTATGTGGGTGTGTGTGGGTGTGGGCTAGTATAGTCTGAGTATTGAGTCACAGTGAGGTGTGTTGTGTGTGGGGGTGTGGGCTAGTATAGTCTGAGCATTGATTCACTGTGAGGTGTGTTGCATGTGTGTATGTGCTGGGATGGACTCTCCATTGAGTCACAATTAGCCGTGTGTGTGTGTGTGTGTGTGTGTACGTAGTGGTCTAGGGGGTGCACTGAGTCACAGTAAGGTGTGTGTGTGTGTGTATATGTGTCTGCTGGTTTAGGCTGAGCACTGAATCACAGGTGTGTGTGTGTGTGTGTGTGTGTGCTGGTAATGGCTTTGTATTGAGTCACTGAGGGGTATGTGTGTGTGTGTGTGTGTCTGTGTGTTTCTGGGGTGATACAGACTGTGTATTGGGTCACTGTGAGCCTTCCGTGTGTGTTTCTGAGTGCTGATATAGGCTGTGAACTGAGTCACAGTGAGTTATGTGTGTCTGTGTGTGTGCTGGTATTGACTATACATTGAGGCACAATGAGTTGTGTGTGTGTGTGCTCGTATATACTGTGCATTGACTCTCAGTCAGCATGTGTGTGTGTGTGTGTGCTGCTATAGGCTGTGCATTGAGTCACAATGAGGTGTGTGTGTATGTGTGTATGTGTGTGTGTGTTGGTATAGGCTGAGCATTGAATCACAGTTTGGGGTGTGTGTGTGTGCACTGGTATGGGTGGAGCATTGAATCAGGTGTGTGTATGTGTGCATGTGTGCTCGTATGGGCTTTGCATTGAGTCAGTGAGGTGTATGTGTGTGGGGGGGGGCTATTACAGTCTGAGCACTGAGTCACAGTGAGGAGTGTCTGTGTGTGTGTCCTGCTATAGGCTGTGCATTGTATCACAGTGAACCTTGTGTGTGTATGTGTGTTTGTGTATGCATGTGTGTGTGTGATGATACAGGCTGAGCATTGAGTCACGGAGGTGTGTATGTGTGTGTGTTGATACAAAGTGTGCATTGAGTCACAGTGAGCCGTGTGTTTGTGTATGTGTGTGTCTGTGTGTGTGGACTGGTATTTGCCGTGCGTTGAGTCACAATGAGATGTGTTGGGGGGGCTGGAATAGTCTGAGCACTGAGTCACAGATGGGTGGTGTGTATTTGCTGGTATGGACGCTGCATTCAGTCACAATGAGCCGTGCGTGTGTGTGTGTCTTTGTGATGGTTCAGAGAGTGCACTGAGTCACAGTATGGTGTGTATATGTGTGTTGGTATAGGCTGACCATTGAAACACAGTAAGGTGTGTGTGTGTGTCTGTGTGTATGAGTGTGCTGGTATGGGCTTTGCATTGACTCACTGAGGTGTATGTGTGTGTTTGTGTGTGTGTGTGGTGCTACACACAGTGCACTGAGTCACAGTGAGCCTTGTGTGTGTGTGTCTGTGTGCTGATATAGCCTGTGCACTGTGTCACAGTGAGTTATGTGTGTGTGCTGGTATAGAGTGTGCGTTGGGTCACAATGAGTTGTGTGTGTGTGCTCGTATGGACAGTGCATTGAGTCAGAGTGAGCCGTGAATGTGTGTGTGTTTGTATTTTGTATTTCATGGTGTGGAATGTGCATGAGTTACCTTAAGATGTGTGTGTTTGTGTGCGCAGGTATAGGCTGAGCATTGAGTCACACTTAGGTGTGTGTGTGTGTGCCGGTAGGGGCTTTGCATTGAGTCACTGAGGCCTGTATGTGTGTTTGTGTGGTGCTACAGGGCGTTCGTTGAGTCACAGTGAGCTGTGTGTGTGTGTGTGTGCAGGTATACGCCGTGCATTCAGTCACAGTGAGGCTTGTGTGTGTACTGGTATGGACTGCATTGTGTCGCACTGAGCCATGTATGTCCGTGTGTGTGTTTGTGTGCTGCTATAGGCAGTGCATTGAGTCACAGAGAGCCATGTGTGTGTGTCTGTGCTGGTACAGGCTGTGCACTGAGTCACAGTGAGCCTGCTGTTTGTGGTAGTACAGGCTGTGCATTGAGTCTGTGAGCTATGTATGTGTGTGTGTGTATTTGTGTTCCGGTATAGACTGGGCACTGAGTCACAGTTAGCCGTGTGTGTTTGTGTGTGTGTTTGTCTTGGTATCGGTGGTTCACAGTGAACCATGTATGAGTGCGTGTTTGTGTGTGTCTGTGTTCTGGTATAGGCTGAGCATTGAGTCACAGTGTGCCGTATGTGTGTGTGCTGGTATAGTCTGAGAATTGAGTCACAGTGAGGTGCGTGTGCATGTGTGTATGTGCTGGTATGGATGGTGCACTGAATCACACTGAGCCGTGCATGCGTGTGTGTGCATGTGCTGGTATAGACTGTGCACTGAGTCACAGCTGTGTGTGTGTGTGTGCATGCTGGTATAGGCTGTGCATTGAGTCACAGTGAGGTGTGTGTGTGGGGGGGTGCATGTGCTAGTATAGGCTTTGCATTGAGTCACTGAGCTGTGTGTGTGTGTGTGTATGTGCTACCATAGACTGTGCATTGATTCACAGCTCTGTGTGTGTGTGTGTGTGAGCGCTGGTATAGGCTGTGCAGTGAGTCACAGAGGGGTGTTTGTGAGTGTGTGCGTGTGCTGCTATAGGCTTTGAGTCACATTGAGCCGCATGTGTGTGTGATGGTATAGGTGGTTCACTGAGTCACAGTGAGCCATGTATGAGTGCCTGTTTGTGTGTGTGTGTGTGTGTTCTGGTATAGGCTGAGCATTGAGTCACTGTGCACCGTGTGTGTGTATGTTGTGTGTGTGGGTAGTACAGTCTGAGCATTGAGTTACAGTGAGGTGTGTGTGTGTTTGTGCTGGTATAAAATGTACATTGAGTCACAATGAGCCATGCGTGTGTGTGTGTGTGTGCTGGTAGAGGCTGAGCATTGAATCAGGTTGTGTGTGTGAAGACATAAGCTGTGCATTCTGTCACAGTGAGCCGTGTGTTTGTGTGTGTGTGAGTGTGCTGGTATGGGCTTTGCATTGAGTCACTGACGTGTCTGTGTGTGTTTCTGTATTGCTGGTATAGGCAGAGCATTGAGTCACAGTGCGTCGTGGTTATGTGTGTGTGTGGTGGGGGTGGCTGGTAGAGTCTGAGCATTGAGTCACAGTGAGTGGTGCATGTGTGTGTGTGTTTGTAGTTCATGTTGTGGAATGTGCATGAGTTACTGTAAGGTGTGTGTGTGTGTGCTGGTACAGGCTGAGCACTCAGTCACACTTGTGTGTGTGTGTGTGCTGGTATGGGCTTTGCAGAGGCACTGAGGCCTGTATGTGTGTTTGTGTGGTGCTACAGACTGTTCATTGAGTCAAATTGAGACGTGTGTGTGTGTGTGTACTGCTATAGGCTGTGCAATGAGTCACAGTGAGCTTTGTATGTGAGTGTGTGTGTGATGGTATAGAATGTGCATTGAGTCACAGTGAGCTGTGTGTGTATGTGCAGGTATACGCCATGCATTCAGTCACAGTGAGGCTTGTGTGTGTACTCGTATGGACTACATTGTGTCACAGTGAGCCATGTATGTCTGTGTGTGTTTGTGTGTTGCTTTCGGCAGTGCATTGAGTCACAGTGAGCCGTGTGTGTGTGTGTGTCTGTATGTGTGTGATGGTGTAGACGGTTCATTGATTCACAGTGAGCCATGTGTGAATGCATGTTTCTGTGTGTCTGTGCTGGTATACAATGTGAATTTAGTTACAGTAAGGTGCCTGTGTGTGTGTGTATGTGTTGGTATGGACTGTGCATTGATTAACAGTGAGCCGTGCCTGTGTGTCTTCGTGTGTGTATGTGATGGTATAGGCTGTGCGTTGAGTCACATTGAGCCATGCGTGTGTGTGTGTGTGTGTTGGTAAAGACTGCATTGACTCACAGGTGTGTGTGTGTGTGTGTGTTGGTAAAGACTGCATTGACTCAGGTGTGTGTGTGTGTGCCTGTATGGGCTTTGCATTGAGTCACAGTGAGGTGTTTGTGTGTGTGTGTGTGTGTGTGTGTGTGCTGCTACAGACTAAGCATTGAGTGATAAGTGAGCCGTGATTTTATGCTGGTACAGGCTCCGCAATGAGTCACAGAGCCGTGTGGGTGGCGTGTGTGTCTGTGTGTGTGCTGGTACAGGCTGAGCACCGAGTCACACTTAGCTGCGTATATGTGTGTATGTATGCTGGTATGGACTTTGCATTGAGTCACTGGGGTGTGTGTGTGTTTCTGTATGTGCTGGTATAGGCTTAGAATTGAGTCACAGTGTGCCGTGTGTGTGTGTGTGTGGGGGGGCTACTATGGTCTCAGCATAGAGTCACAGTGAGGTGTGTTGTGTGTGTGTATATGTGCTGGTATGGACAGCACATTGAGTCACAAAGAGGCATGCGTATGTGTGTGTATGTGTGTGTGTGTATGTGGTGGTGTAGAGTGTGCGTTGAGTCACAGTATGGTGTGTGTGTGCTGGTAGAGGCTGCACACTGAATCACAGGTGTGGGGGGGGGCTGGTATGGGCTCTCCATTGAGTCACTGAGGTGTCTCTGTGTGTGTGTGTGTGTGTGTGATGGTATAGGTGGTTCACTAAGTCACAGTGAGCCATGTATGAGTGTGTGTTTGTTTGTGTGTGTGTGTGTTCTGGCATAGGCTGAGCATTGAGTCACAGTGCACCGTGTGTTGTGTGTGTGGGTTGTACAGTCTGAGCATTGACTGACAGATGTGTTGTGTGTGTGTATGTGCTGGTATGGACGGTGCATTCAGTCACAATGAGCCGTGAGTGTGTGTGTGTCTTTGTGATGGTGTAGAGTGTGCACTGAGTCACAGTATGGTGTGTATATGTGTGCTGCTATAGGCTTAGCATTGAGTCACAGGTGTGGGAGTGTGTGTGCTGCTATGGGCTTTGTATTGACTCACTGAGGTGTGTGTGTCTGTGTGTGTGTGGTGCTACAGACTGTGCATTGAGTCACTGTGAGCCTTGCGTGTGTACATCTGAGTGCTGATATAGGCTGTGAACTAAGTCACAGTGAGTTACGTGTGTCTGTGTGTGTGCTCGTATAGACTGTGCATTGAGTCACAGCATGTGTGTGTGTGTACTGCTGTAGGCTGTGCATTGAGTCAATGAGGTGTGTGTGTGTGTGCTGGTATAGGCTGAGCATTGAATCACGGGTGTGTCTGCACTGGTATGGGTGGAGCACTGAATCAATTAAGTGTGTGTATGTGTGCACGTGTGCTCGTATGGGCTTTGCATTGAGTCACTGAGGTGTATGTGTGTGGGGGGGGCTAGTATAGTCTGAGCATTGAGTCACAGTGAGGTGTGTTGTGTGTGTGTATGTGCTGGTATGGACTCTCTTGAGCCACAATTAGCCGCGTGTGTGTGTGTACGTAGTGGTCTAGGGTGTGCATTGAGTCACAGCTGTGTGTGTGTGTATGTGTGTGCTGGTTTAGGCTGAGCATTGAATCACAGGTGTGTGTATGTGTTTGTGTGTGCTGGTATGGGCTTTGCATTGAGTCACTGAGGTGTATGTGTCAGTGTGTGTGTGGTGCTACAGACTATTCACTAGGTCACAGCCTTGTGTGTGTGTGTCTGTGTGATGATATAGCCTGTGCACTGAGTCACAGTGAGTTATGTGTGTGTGTGTGTGTGTGCTGGTATAGACTGTGCATTGAGTCATAGTGAGTATGTGTGTGTGTTTTTGTGTGGTGCTACAGACTGTGCATTGAGTCACAGTGAGCCTTGCGTGTGTGTCTGAGTGGTGATACAGGCTGTGAACTGAGTCACAGTGAGTTATGTGTGTCTGTGTGTGTGCTGGTATTGACTGTGCATTGAGTCACAATGAGTTGTATGTGTGCTCGTATAGACTTTGCATTGAGTCACAGCGTGTGTGTGTGTGTGTGTGCTGGTATGGGCTTTGCATTGAGTCACTGAGGTGTATGTGTCTGTGTGTGTGGTGCTACAGACTGTGCATTGAGTCACAGTGAGCCTTGCGTGTGTGTGTCTGAGTGGTGATATAGGCTGTGAACCGAGTCACAGTGAGTTATGTGTGTCTGTGTGTGTGCTGGTATTGACTGTGCAGTCACAATGAGTTGTTTGTGTGCGTGCTTGTATAGACTGCACATTGAGTCACAGTCAGCATGTGTGTGTGTGTGTGCTGCTATAGGATGTGTATTGAGTCACAATGAGGTGTGTGTGTATGTGTGTGTGTTGGTATAGGCTGAGCATTGAATCACAGTTAGGGGTATGTGTGTGTGTACACTGGTATGGGCGGAGCATTGAATCACTTAGGTGTGTGTATGTGTGCATGTGTCCTCGTATGGGCTGTGCATTGAGTCAGTGAGGTGTATGTGGGTGTGTGTGGGTGTGGGCTAGTATAGTCTGAGTATTGAGTCACAGTGAGGTGTGTTGTGTGTGGGGGTGTGGGCTAGTATAGTCTGAGCATTGATTCACTGTGAGGTGTGTTGCATGTGTGTATGTGCTGGGATGGACTCTCCATTGAGTCACAATTAGCCGTGTGTGTGTGTGTGTGTGTGTGTACGTAGTGGTCTAGGGGGTGCACTGAGTCACAGTAAGGTGTGTGTGTGTGTGTATATGTGTCTGCTGGTTTAGGCTGAGCACTGAATCACAGGTGTGTGTGTGTGTGTGTGTGTGTGCTGGTAATGGCTTTGTATTGAGTCACTGAGGGGTATGTGTGTGTGTGTGTGTGTCTGTGTGTTTCTGGGGTGATACAGACTGTGTATTGGGTCACTGTGAGCCTTCCGTGTGTGTTTCTGAGTGCTGATATAGGCTGTGAACTGAGTCACAGTGAGTTATGTGTGTCTGTGTGTGTGCTGGTATTGACTATACATTGAGGCACAATGAGTTGTGTGTGTGTGTGCTCGTATATACTGTGCATTGACTCTCAGTCAGCATGTGTGTGTGTGTGTGTGCTGCTATAGGCTGTGCATTGAGTCACAATGAGGTGTGTGTGTATGTGTGTATGTGTGTGTGTGTTGGTATAGGCTGAGCATTGAATCACAGTTTGGGGTGTGTGTGTGTGCACTGGTATGGGTGGAGCATTGAATCAGGTGTGTGTATGTGTGCATGTGTGCTCGTATGGGCTTTGCATTGAGTCAGTGAGGTGTATGTGTGTGTGTGGGGGGCTATTACAGTCTGAGCACTGAGTCACAGTGAGGAGTGTCTGTGTGTGTGTCCTGCTATAGGCTGTGCATTGTATCACAGTGAACCTTGTGTGTGTATGTGTGTTTGTGTATGCATGTGTGTGTGTGATGATACAGGCTGAGCATTGAGTCACGGAGGTGTGTATGTGTGTGTGTTGATACAAAGTGTGCATTGAGTCACAGTGAGCCGTGTGTTTGTGTATGTGTGTGTCTGTGTGTGTGGACTGGTATTTGCCGTGCGTTGAGTCACAATGAGACGTGTTGGGGGGGCTGGAATAGTCTGAGCACTGAGTCACAGATGGGTGGTGTGTATTTGCTGGTATGGACGCTGCATTCAGTCACAATGAGCCGTGCGTGTGTGTGTGTCTTTGTGATGGTTCAGAGAGTGCACTGAGTCACAGTATGGTGTGTATATGTGTGTTGGTATAGGCTGACCATTGAAACACAGTAAGGTGTGTGTGTGTGTCTGTGTGTATGAGTGTGCTGGTATGGGCTTTGCATTGACTCACTGAGGTGTATGTGTGTGTTTGTGTGTGTGTGTGGTGCTACACACAGTGCACTGAGTCACAGTGAGCCTTGTGTGTGTGTGTCTGTGTGCTGATATAGCCTGTGCACTGTGTCACAGTGAGTTATGTGTGTGTGCTGGTATAGAGTGTGCGTTGGGTCACAATGAGTTGTGTGTGTGTGCTCGTATGGACAGTGCATTGAGTCAGAGTGAGCCGTGAATGTGTGTGTGTTTGTATTTTGTATTTCATGGTGTGGAATGTGCATGAGTTACCTTAAGATGTGTGTGTTTGTGTGCGCAGGTATAGGCTGAGCATTGAGTCACACTTAGGTGTGTGTGTGTGTGCCGGTAGGGGCTTTGCATTGAGTCACTGAGGCCTGTATGTGTGTTTGTGTGGTGCTACAGGGCGTTCGTTGAGTCACAGTGAGCTGTGTGTGTGTGTGTGTGCAGGTATACGCCGTGCATTCAGTCACAGTGAGGCTTGTGTGTGTACTGGTATGGACTGCATTGTGTCGCACTGAGCCATGTATGTCCGTGTGTGTGTTTGTGTGCTGCTATAGGCAGTGCATTGAGTCACAGAGAGCCATGTGTGTGTGTCTGTGCTGGTACAGGCTGTGCACTGAGTCACAGTGAGCCTGCTGTTTGTGGTAGTACAGGCTGTGCATTGAGTCTGTGAGCTATGTATGTGTGTGTGTGTATTTGTGTTCCGGTATAGACTGGGCACTGAGTCACAGTTAGCCGTGTGTGTTTGTGTGTGTGTTTGTCTTGGTATCGGTGGTTCACAGTGAACCATGTATGAGTGCGTGTTTGTGTGTGTCTGTGTTCTGGTATAGGCTGAGCATTGAGTCACAGTGTGCCGTATGTGTGTGTGCTGGTATAGTCTGAGAATTGAGTCACAGTGAGGTGCGTGTGCATGTGTGTATGTGCTGGTATGGATGGTGCACTGAATCACACTGAGCCGTGCATGCGTGTGTGTGCATGTGCTGGTATAGACTGTGCACTGAGTCACAGCTGTGTGTGTGTGTGTGCATGCTGGTATAGGCTGTGCATTGAGTCACAGTGAGGTGTGTGTGTGGGGGGGTGCATGTGCTAGTATAGGCTTTGCATTGAGTCACTGAGCTGTGTGTGTGTGTGTGTATGTGCTACCATAGACTGTGCATTGATTCACAGCTCTGTGTGTGTGTGTGTGTGAGCGCTGGTATAGGCTGTGCAGTGAGTCACAGAGGGGTGTTTGTGAGTGTGTGCGTGTGCTGCTATAGGCTTTGAGTCACATTGAGCCACATGTGTGTGTGATGGTATAGGTGGTTCACTGAGTCACAGTGAGCCATGTATGAGTGCCTGTTTGTGTGTGTGTGTGTGTGTTCTGGTATAGGCTGAGCATTGAGTCACTGTGCACCGTGTGTGTGTATGTTGTGTGTGTGGGTAGTACAGTCTGAGCATTGAGTTACAGTGAGGTGTGTGTGTGTTTGTGCTGGTATAAAATGTACATTGAGTCACAATGAGCCATGCGTGTGTGTGTGTGTGTGCTGGTAGAGGCTGAGCATTGAATCAGGTTGTGTGTGTGAAGACATAAGCTGTGCATTCTGTCACAGTGAGCCGTGTGTTTGTGTGTGTGTGAGTGTGCTGGTATGGGCTTTGCATTGAGTCACTGAGGTGTCTGTGTGTGTTTCTGTATTGCTGGTATAGGCAGAGCATTGAGTCACAGTGCGTCGTGGTTATGTGTGTGTGTGGTGGGGGTGGCTGGTAGAGTCTGAGCATTGAGTCACAGTGAGTGCTGCATGTGTGTGTGTGTTTGTAGTTCATGTTGTGGAATGTGCATGAGTTACTGTAAGGTGTGTGTGTGTGTGCTGGTACAGGCTGAGCACTCAGTCACACTTGTGTGTGTGTGTGTGCTGGTATGGGCTTTGCAGAGTCACTGAGGCCTGTATGTGTGTTTGTGTGGTGCTACACACTGTTCATTGAGTCAAATTGAGACGTGTGTGTGTGTACTGCTATAGGCTGTGCAATGAGTCACAGTGAGCTTTGTATGTGAGTGTGTGTGTGCTGGTATTGACTGTGCATGGAGTCACAATGAGTTTTGTGTGTGTGTGTGTGTGCTGGTATAGACTGTGCACTGAGTCACAGCTGTGTGTGTGTGTGCATGCTGGTATAGGCTGTGCATTGAGTCACAGTGAGGTGTGTGTGTGGGGGGGTGCATGTGCTAGTATAGGCTTTGCATTGAGTCACTGAGCTGTGTGTGTGTGTGTATGTGCTACCATAGACTGTGCATTGATTCACAGCTCTGTGTGTGTGTGTGTGTGAGCGCTGGTATAGGCTGTGCAGTGAGTCACAGAGGGGTGTTTGTGAGTGTGTGCGTGTGCTGCTATAGGCTTTGAGTCACATTGAGCCGCATGTGTGTGTGATGGTATAGGTGGTTCACTGAGTCACAGTGAGCCATGTATGAGTGCCTGTTTGTGTGTGTGTGTGTGTGTTCTGGTATAGGCTGAGCATTGAGTCACTGTGCACCGTGTGTGTGTATGTTGTGTGTGTGGGTAGTACAGTCTGAGCATTGAGTTACAGTGAGGTGTGTGTGTGTTTGTGCTGGTATAAAATGTACATTGAGTCACAATGAGCCATGCGTGTGTGTGTGTGTGTGCTGGTAGAGGCTGAGCATTGAATCAGGTTGTGTGTGTGAAGACATAAGCTGTGCATTCTGTCACAGTGAGCCGTGTGTTTGTGTGTGTGTGAGTGTGCTGGTATGGGCTTTGCATTGAGTCACTGACGTGTCTGTGTGTGTTTCTGTATTGCTGGTATAGGCAGAGCATTGAGTCACAGTGCGTCGTGGTTATGTGTGTGTGTGGTGGGGGTGGCTGGTAGAGTCTGAGCATTGAGTCACAGTGAGTGGTGCATGTGTGTGTGTGTTTGTAGTTCATGTTGTGGAATGTGCATGAGTTACTGTAAGGTGTGTGTGTGTGTGCTGGTACAGGCTGAGCACTCAGTCACACTTGTGTGTGTGTGTGTGCTGGTATGGGCTTTGCAGAGGCACTGAGGCCTGTATGTGTGTTTGTGTGGTGCTACAGACTGTTCATTGAGTCAAATTGAGACGTGTGTGTGTGTGTGTACTGCTATAGGCTGTGCAATGAGTCACAGTGAGCTTTGTATGTGAGTGTGTGTGTGATGGTATAGAATGTGCATTGAGTCACAGTGAGCTGTGTGTGTATGTGCAGGTATACGCCATGCATTCAGTCACAGTGAGGCTTGTGTGTGTACTCGTATGGACTACATTGTGTCACAGTGAGCCATGTATGTCTGTGTGTGTTTGTGTGTTGCTTTCGGCAGTGCATTGAGTCACAGTGAGCCGTGTGTGTGTGTGTGTCTGTATGTGTGTGATGGTGTAGACGGTTCATTGATTCACAGTGAGCCATGTGTGAATGCATGTTTCTGTGTGTCTGTGCTGGTATACAATGTGAATTTAGTTACAGTAAGGTGCCTGTGTGTGTGTGTATGTGTTGGTATGGACTGTGCATTGATTAACAGTGAGCCGTGCCTGTGTGTCTTCGTGTGTGTATGTGATGGTATAGGCTGTGCGTTGAGTCACATTGAGCCATGCGTGTGTGTGTGTGTGTGTTGGTAAAGACTGCATTGACTCACAGGTGTGTGTGTGTGTGTGTGTTGGTAAAGACTGCATTGACTCAGGTGTGTGTGTGTGTGCCTGTATGGGCTTTGCATTGAGTCACAGTGAGGTGTCTGTGTGTGTGTGTGTGTGTGTGTGTGTGTGCTGCTACAGACTAAGCATTGAGTGATAAGTGAGCCGTGATTTTATGCTGGTACAGGCTCCGCAATGAGTCACAGAGCCGTGTGGGTGGCGTGTGTGTCTGTGTGTGTGCTGGTACAGGCTGAGCACCGAGTCACACTTAGCTGCGTATATGTGTGTATGTATGCTGGTATGGACTTTGCATTGAGTCACTGGGGTGTGTGTGTGTTTCTGTATGTGCTGGTATAGGCTTAGAATTGAGTCACAGTGTGCCGTGTGTGTGGGGGGGGGGGCTACTATGGTCTCAGCATAGAGTCACAGTGAGGTGTGTTGTGTGTGTGTATATGTGCTGGTATGGACAGCACATTGAGTCACAAAGAGGCATGCGTATGTGTGTGTATGTGTGTGTGTGTATGTGGTGGTGTAGAGTGTGCGTTGAGTCACAGTATGGTGTGTGTGTGCTGGTAGAGGCTGCACACTGAATCACAGGTGTGGGGGGGGGCTGGTATGGGCTCTCCATTGAGTCACTGAGGTGTCTCTGTGTGTGTGTGTGTGTGTGTGTGATGGTATAGGTGGTTCACTAAGTCACAGTGAGCCATGTATGAGTGTGTGTTTGTTTGTGTGTGTGTGTGTTCTGGCATAGGCTGAGCATTGAGTCACAGTGCACCGTGTGTTGTGTGTGTGGGTTGTACAGTCTGAGCATTGACTGACAGATGTGTTGTGTGTGTGTATGTGCTGGTATGGACGGTGCATTCAGTCACAATGAGCCGTGAGTGTGTGTGTGTCTTTGTGATGGTGTAGAGTGTGCACTGAGTCACAGTATGGTGTGTATATGTGTGCTGCTATAGGCTTAGCATTGAGTCACAGGTGTGGGAGTGTGTGTGCTGCTATGGGCTTTGTATTGACTCACTGAGGTGTGTGTGTCTGTGTGTGTGTGGTGCTACAGACTGTGCATTGAGTCACTGTGAGCCTTGCGTGTGTACATCTGAGTGCTGATATAGGCTGTGAACTAAGTCACAGTGAGTTACGTGTGTCTGTGTGTGTGCTCGTATAGACTGTGCATTGAGTCACAGCATGTGTGTGTGTGTACTGCTGTAGGCTGTGCATTGAGTCAATGAGGTGTGTGTGTGTGTGCTGGTATAGGCTGAGCATTGAATCACGGGTGTGTCTGCACTGGTATGGGTGGAGCACTGAATCAATTAAGTGTGTGTATGTGTGCACGTGTGCTCGTATGGGCTTTGCATTGAGTCACTGAGGTGTATGTGTGTGGGGGGGGCTAGTATAGTCTGAGCATTGAGTCACAGTGAGGTGTGTTGTGTGTGTGTATGTGCTGGTATGGACTCTCTTGAGCCACAATTAGCCGCGTGTGTGTGTGTACGTAGTGGTCTAGGGTGTGCATTGAGTCACAGCTGTGTGTGTGTGTATGTGTGTGCTGGTTTAGGCTGAGCATTGAATCACAGGTGTGTGTATGTGTTTGTGTGTGCTGGTATGGGCTTTGCATTGAGTCACTGAGGTGTATGTGTCAGTGTGTGTGTGGTGCTACAGACTATTCACTAGGTCACAGCCTTGTGTGTGTGTGTCTGTGTGATGATATAGCCTGTGCACTGAGTCACAGTGAGTTATGTGTGTGTGTGTGTGTGTGCTGGTATAGACTGTGCATTGAGTCATAGTGAGTATGTGTGTGTGTTTTTGTGTGGTGCTACAGACTGTGCATTGAGTCACAGTGAGCCTTGCGTGTGTGTCTGAGTGGTGATATAGGCTGTGAACTGAGTCACAGTGAGTTATGTGTGTCTGTGTGTGTGCTGGTATTGACTGTGCATTGAGTCACAATGAGTTGTATGTGTGCTCGTATAGACTTTGCATTGAGTCACAGCGTGTGTGTGTGTGTGTGTGCTGGTATGGGCTTTGCATTGAGTCACTGAGGTGTATGTGTCTGTGTGTGTGGTGCTACAGACTGTGCATTGAGTCACAGTGAGCCTTGCGTGTGTGTGTCTGAGTGGTGATATAGGCTGTGAACCGAGTCACAGTGAGTTATGTGTGTCTGTGTGTGTGCTGGTATTGACTGTGCAGTCACAATGAGTTGTTTGTGTGCGTGCTTGTATAGACTGCACATTGAGTCACAGTCAGCATGTGTGTGTGTGTGTGCTGCTATAGGATGTGTATTGAGTCACAATGAGGTGTGTGTGTATGTGTGTGTGTTGGTATAGGCTGAGCATTGAATCACAGTTAGGGGTATGTGTGTGTGTACACTGGTATGGGCGGAGCATTGAATCACTTAGGTGTGTGTATGTGTGCATGTGTCCTCGTATGGGCTGTGCATTGAGTCAGTGAGGTGTATGTGGGTGTGTGTGGGTGTGGGCTAGTATAGTCTGAGTATTGAGTCACAGTGAGGTGTGTTGTGTGTGGGGGTGTGGGCTAGTATAGTCTGAGCATTGATTCACTGTGAGGTGTGTTGCATGTGTGTATGTGCTGGGATGGACTCTCCATTGAGTCACAATTAGCCGTGTGTGTGTGTGTGTGTGTGTGTACGTAGTGGTCTAGGGGGTGCACTGAGTCACAGTAAGGTGTGTGTGTGTGTGTATATGTGTCTGCTGGTTTAGGCTGAGCACTGAATCACAGGTGTGTGTGTGTGTGTGTGTGTGTGCTGGTAATGGCTTTGTATTGAGTCACTGAGGGGTATGTGTGTGTGTGTGTGTGTCTGTGTGTTTCTGGGGTGATACAGACTGTGTATTGGGTCACTGTGAGCCTTCCGTGTGTGTTTCTGAGTGCTGATATAGGCTGTGAACTGAGTCACAGTGAGTTATGTGTGTCTGTGTGTGTGCTGGTATTGACTATACATTGAGGCACAATGAGTTGTGTGTGTGTGTGCTCGTATATACTGTGCATTGACTCTCAGTCAGCATGTGTGTGTGTGTGTGTGCTGCTATAGGCTGTGCATTGAGTCACAATGAGGTGTGTGTGTATGTGTGTATGTGTGTGTGTGTTGGTATAGGCTGAGCATTGAATCACAGTTTGGGGTGTGTGTGTGTGCACTGGTATGGGTGGAGCATTGAATCAGGTGTGTGTATGTGTGCATGTGTGCTCGTATGGGCTTTGCATTGAGTCAGTGAGGTGTATGTGTGTGTGTGGGGGGCTATTACAGTCTGAGCACTGAGTCACAGTGAGGAGTGTCTGTGTGTGTGTCCTGCTATAGGCTGTGCATTGTATCACAGTGAACCTTGTGTGTGTATGTGTGTTTGTGTATGCATGTGTGTGTGTGATGATACAGGCTGAGCATTGAGTCACGGAGGTGTGTATGTGTGTGTGTTGATACAAAGTGTGCATTGAGTCACAGTGAGCCGTGTGTTTGTGTATGTGTGTGTCTGTGTGTGTGGACTGGTATTTGCCGTGCGTTGAGTCACAATGAGACGTGTTGGGGGGGCTGGAATAGTCTGAGCACTGAGTCACAGATGGGTGGTGTGTATTTGCTGGTATGGACGCTGCATTCAGTCACAATGAGCCGTGCGTGTGTGTGTGTCTTTGTGATGGTTCAGAGAGTGCACTGAGTCACAGTATGGTGTGTATATGTGTGTTGGTATAGGCTGACCATTGAAACACAGTAAGGTGTGTGTGTGTGTCTGTGTGTATGAGTGTGCTGGTATGGGCTTTGCATTGACTCACTGAGGTGTATGTGTGTGTTTGTGTGTGTGTGTGGTGCTACACACAGTGCACTGAGTCACAGTGAGCCTTGTGTGTGTGTGTCTGTGTGCTGATATAGCCTGTGCACTGTGTCACAGTGAGTTATGTGTGTGTGCTGGTATAGAGTGTGCGTTGGGTCACAATGAGTTGTGTGTGTGTGCTCGTATGGACAGTGCATTGAGTCAGAGTGAGCCGTGAATGTGTGTGTGTTTGTATTTTGTATTTCATGGTGTGGAATGTGCATGAGTTACCTTAAGATGTGTGTGTTTGTGTGCGCAGGTATAGGCTGAGCATTGAGTCACACTTAGGTGTGTGTGTGTGTGCCGGTAGGGGCTTTGCATTGAGTCACTGAGGCCTGTATGTGTGTTTGTGTGGTGCTACAGGGCGTTCGTTGAGTCACAGTGAGCTGTGTGTGTGTGTGTGTGCAGGTATACGCCGTGCATTCAGTCACAGTGAGGCTTGTGTGTGTACTGGTATGGACTGCATTGTGTCGCACTGAGCCATGTATGTCCGTGTGTGTGTTTGTGTGCTGCTATAGGCAGTGCATTGAGTCACAGAGAGCCATGTGTGTGTGTCTGTGCTGGTACAGGCTGTGCACTGAGTCACAGTGAGCCTGCTGTTTGTGGTAGTACAGGCTGTGCATTGAGTCTGTGAGCTATGTATGTGTGTGTGTGTATTTGTGTTCCGGTATAGACTGGGCACTGAGTCACAGTTAGCCGTGTGTGTTTGTGTGTGTGTTTGTCTTGGTATCGGTGGTTCACAGTGAACCATGTATGAGTGCGTGTTTGTGTGTGTCTGTGTTCTGGTATAGGCTGAGCATTGAGTCACAGTGTGCCGTATGTGTGTGTGCTGGTATAGTCTGAGAATTGAGTCACAGTGAGGTGCGTGTGCATGTGTGTATGTGCTGGTATGGATGGTGCACTGAATCACACTGAGCCGTGCATGCGTGTGTGTGCATGTGCTGGTATAGACTGTGCACTGAGTCACAGCTGTGTGTGTGTGTGTGCATGCTGGTATAGGCTGTGCATTGAGTCACAGTGAGGTGTGTGTGTGGGGGGGTGCATGTGCTAGTATAGGCTTTGCATTGAGTCACTGAGCTGTGTGTGTGTGTGTGTATGTGCTACCATAGACTGTGCATTGATTCACAGCTCTGTGTGTGTGTGTGTGTGAGCGCTGGTATAGGCTGTGCAGTGAGTCACAGAGGGGTGTTTGTGAGTGTGTGCGTGTGCTGCTATAGGCTTTGAGTCACATTGAGCCGCATGTGTGTGTGATGGTATAGGTGGTTCACTGAGTCACAGTGAGCCATGTATGAGTGCCTGTTTGTGTGTGTGTGTGTGTGTTCTGGTATAGGCTGAGCATTGAGTCACTGTGCACCGTGTGTGTGTATGTTGTGTGTGTGGGTAGTACAGTCTGAGCATTGAGTTACAGTGAGGTGTGTGTGTGTTTGTGCTGGTATAAAATGTACATTGAGTCACAATGAGCCATGCGTGTGTGTGTGTGTGTGCTGGTAGAGGCTGAGCATTGAATCAGGTTGTGTGTGTGAAGACATAAGCTGTGCATTCTGTCACAGTGAGCCGTGTGTTTGTGTGTGTGTGAGTGTGCTGGTATGGGCTTTGCATTGAGTCACTGACGTGTCTGTGTGTGTTTCTGTATTGCTGGTATAGGCAGAGCATTGAGTCACAGTGCGTCGTGGTTATGTGTGTGTGTGGTGGGGGTGGCTGGTAGAGTCTGAGCATTGAGTCACAGTGAGTGGTGCATGTGTGTGTGTGTTTGTAGTTCATGTTGTGGAATGTGCATGAGTTACTGTAAGGTGTGTGTGTGTGTGCTGGTACAGGCTGAGCACTCAGTCACACTTGTGTGTGTGTGTGTGCTGGTATGGGCTTTGCAGAGGCACTGAGGCCTGTATGTGTGTTTGTGTGGTGCTACAGACTGTTCATTGAGTCAAATTGAGACGTGTGTGTGTGTGTACTGCTATAGGCTGTGCAATGAGTCACAGTGAGCTTTGTATGTGAGTGTGTGTGTGATGGTATAGAATGTGCATTGAGTCACAGTGAGCTGTGTGTGTATGTGCAGGTATACGCCATGCATTCAGTCACAGTGAGGCTTGTGTGTGTACTCGTATGGACTACATTGTGTCACAGTGAGCCATGTATGTCTGTGTGTGTTTGTGTGTTGCTTTCGGCAGTGCATTGAGTCACAGTGAGCCATGTGTGTGTGTGTGTCTGTATGTGTGTGATGGTGTAGACGGTTCATTGATTCACAGTGAGCCATGTGTGAATGCATGTTTCTGTGTGTCTGTGCTGGTATACAATGTGAATTTAGTTACAGTAAGGTGCCTGTGTGTGTGTGTATGTGTTGGTATGGACTGTGCATTGATTAACAGTGAGCCGTGCCTGTGTGTCTTCGTGTGTGTATGTGATGGTATAGGCTGTGCGTTGAGTCACATTGAGCCATGCGTGTGTGTGTGTGTGTGTTGGTAAAGACTGCATTGACTCACAGGTGTGTGTGTGTGTGTGTGTTGGTAAAGACTGCATTGACTCAGGTGTGTGTGTGTGTGCCTGTATGGGCTTTGCATTGAGTCACAGTGAGGTGTTTGTGTGTGTGTGTGTGTGTGTGTGTGTGTGTGCTGCTACAGACTAAGCATTGAGTGATAAGTGAGCCGTGATTTTATGCTGGTACAGGCTCCGCAATGAGTCACAGAGCCGTGTGGGTGGCGTGTGTGTCTGTGTGTGTGCTGGTACAGGCTGAGCACCGAGTCACACTTAGCTGCGTATATGTGTGTATGTATGCTGGTATGGACTTTGCATTGAGTCACTGGGGTGTGTGTGTGTTTCTGTATGTGCTGGTATAGGCTTAGAATTGAGTCACAGTGTGCCGTGTGTGTGTGTGTGGGGGGGGGCTACTATGGTCTCAGCATAGAGTCACAGTGAGGTGTGTTGTGTGTGTGTATATGTGCTGGTATGGACAGCACATTGAGTCACAAAGAGGCATGCGTATGTGTGTGTATGTGTGTGTGTGTATGTGGTGGTGTAGAGTGTGCGTTGAGTCACAGTATGGTGTGTGTGTGCTGGTAGAGGCTGCACACTGAATCACAGGTGTGGGGGGGGGCTGGTATGGGCTCTCCATTGAGTCACTGAGGTGTCTCTGTGTGTGTGTGTGTGTGTGTGTGATGGTATAGGTGGTTCACTAAGTCACAGTGAGCCATGTATGAGTGTGTGTTTGTTTGTGTGTGTGTGTGTTCTGGCATAGGCTGAGCATTGAGTCACAGTGCACCGTGTGTTGTGTGTGTGGGTTGTACAGTCTGAGCATTGACTGACAGATGTGTTGTGTGTGTGTATGTGCTGGTATGGACGGTGCATTCAGTCACAATGAGCCGTGAGTGTGTGTGTGTCTTTGTGATGGTGTAGAGTGTGCACTGAGTCACAGTATGGTGTGTATATGTGTGCTGCTATAGGCTTAGCATTGAGTCACAGGTGTGGGAGTGTGTGTGCTGCTATGGGCTTTGTATTGACTCACTGAGGTGTGTGTGTCTGTGTGTGTGTGGTGCTACAGACTGTGCATTGAGTCACTGTGAGCCTTGCGTGTGTACATCTGAGTGCTGATATAGGCTGTGAACTAAGTCACAGTGAGTTACGTGTGTCTGTGTGTGTGCTCGTATAGACTGTGCATTGAGTCACAGCATGTGTGTGTGTGTACTGCTGTAGGCTGTGCATTGAGTCAATGAGGTGTGTGTGTGTGTGCTGGTATAGGCTGAGCATTGAATCACGGGTGTGTCTGCACTGGTATGGGTGGAGCACTGAATCAATTAAGTGTGTGTATGTGTGCACGTGTGCTCGTATGGGCTTTGCATTGAGTCACTGAGGTGTATGTGTGTGTGGGGGGCTAGTATAGTCTGAGCATTGAGTCACAGTGAGGTGTGTTGTGTGTGTGTATGTGCTGGTATGGACTCTCTTGAGCCACAATTAGCCACGTGTGTGTGTGTACGTAGTGGTCTAGGGTGTGCATTGAGTCACAGCTGTGTGTGTGTGTATGTGTGTGCTGGTTTAGGCTGAGCATTGAATCACAGGTGTGTGTATGTGTTTGTGTGTGCTGGTATGGGCTTTGCATTGAGTCACTGAGGTGTATGTGTCAGTGTGTGTGTGGTGCTACAGACTATTCACTAGGTCACAGCTTTGTGTGTGTGTGTCTGTGTGATGATATAGCCTGTGCACTGAGTCACAGTGAGTTATGTGTGTGTGTGTGTGTGTGCTGGTATAGACTGTGCATTGAGTCATAGTGAGTATGTGTGTGTGTTTTTGTGTGGTGCTACAGACTGTGCATTGAGTCACAGTGAGCCTTGCGTGTGTGTCTGAGTGGTGATATAGGCTGTGAACTGAGTCACAGTGAGTTATGTGTGTCTGTGTGTGTGCTGGTATTGACTGTGCATTGAGTCACAATGAGTTGTATGTGTGCTCGTATAGACTTTGCATTGAGTCACAGCGTGTGTGTGTGTGTGTGTGCTGGTATGGGCTTTGCATTGAGTCACTGAGGTGTATGTGTCTGTGTGTGTGGTGCTACAGACTGTGCATTGAGTCACAGTGAGCCTTGCGTGTGTGTGTCTGAGTGGTGATATAGGCTGTGAACCGAGTCACAGTGAGTTATGTGTGTCTGTGTGTGTGCTGGTATTGACTGTGCAGTCACAATGAGTTGTTTGTGTGCGTGCTTGTATAGACTGCACATTGAGTCACAGTCAGCATGTGTGTGTGTGTGTGCTGCTATAGGATGTGTATTGAGTCACAATGAGGTGTGTGTGTATGTGTGTGTGTTGGTATAGGCTGAGCATTGAATCACAGTTAGGGGTATGTGTGTGTGTACACTGGTATGGGCGGAGCATTGAATCACTTAGGTGTGTGTATGTGTGCATGTGTCCTCGTATGGGCTGTGCATTGAGTCAGTGAGGTGTATGTGGGTGTGTGTGGGTGTGGGCTAGTATAGTCTGAGTATTGAGTCACAGTGAGGTGTGTTGTGTGTGGGGGTGTGGGCTAGTATAGTCTGAGTATTGAGTCACAGTGAGGTGTGTTGTGTGTGGGGGTGTGGGCTAGTATAGTCTGAGCATTGATTCACTGTGAGGTGTGTTGCATGTGTGTATGTGCTGGGATGGACTCTCCATTGAGTCACAATTAGCCGTGTGTGTGTGTGTGTGTGTGTGTACGTAGTGGTCTAGGGGGTGCACTGAGTCACAGTAAGGTGTGTGTGTGTGTGTATATGTGTCTGCTGGTTTAGGCTGAGCACTGAATCACAGGTGTGTGTGTGTGTGTGTGTGTGTGCTGGTAATGGCTTTGTATTGAGTCACTGAGGGGTATGTGTGTGTGTGTGTGTGTCTGTGTGTTTCTGGGGTGATACAGACTGTGTATTGGGTCACTGTGAGCCTTCCGTGTGTGTTTCTGAGTGCTGATATAGGCTGTGAACTGAGTCACAGTGAGTTATGTGTGTCTGTGTGTGTGCTGGTATTGACTATACATTGAGGCACAATGAGTTGTGTGTGTGTGTGCTCGTATATACTGTGCATTGACTCTCAGTCAGCATGTGTGTGTGTGTGTGTGCTGCTATAGGCTGTGCATTGAGTCACAATGAGGTGTGTGTGTATGTGTGTATGTGTGTGTGTGTTGGTATAGGCTGAGCATTGAATCACAGTTTGGGGTGTGTGTGTGTGCACTGGTATGGGTGGAGCATTGAATCAGGTGTGTGTATGTGTGCATGTGTGCTCGTATGGGCTTTGCATTGAGTCAGTGAGGTGTATGTGTGTGTGGGGGGGCTATTACAGTCTGAGCACTGAGTCACAGTGAGGAGTGTCTGTGTGTGTGTCCTGCTATAGGCTGTGCATTGTATCACAGTGAACCTTGTGTGTGTATGTGTGTTTGTGTATGCATGTGTGTGTGTGATGATACAGGCTGAGCATTGAGTCACGGAGGTGTGTATGTGTGTGTGTTGATACAAAGTGTGCATTGAGTCACAGTGAGCCGTGTGTTTGTGTATGTGTGTGTCTGTGTGTGTGGACTGGTATTTGCCGTGCGTTGAGTCACAATGAGACGTGTTGGGGGGGCTGGAATAGTCTGAGCACTGAGTCACAGATGGGTGGTGTGTATTTGCTGGTATGGACGCTGCATTCAGTCACAATGAGCCGTGCGTGTGTGTGTGTCTTTGTGATGGTTCAGAGAGTGCACTGAGTCACAGTATGGTGTGTATATGTGTGTTGGTATAGGCTGACCATTGAAACACAGTAAGGTGTGTGTGTGTGTCTGTGTGTATGAGTGTGCTGGTATGGGCTTTGCATTGACTCACTGAGGTGTATGTGTGTGTTTGTGTGTGTGTGTGGTGCTACACACAGTGCACTGAGTCACAGTGAGCCTTGTGTGTGTGTGTCTGTGTGCTGATATAGCCTGTGCACTGTGTCACAGTGAGTTATGTGTGTGTGCTGGTATAGAGTGTGCGTTGGGTCACAATGAGTTGTGTGTGTGTGCTCGTATGGACAGTGCATTGAGTCAGAGTGAGCCGTGAATGTGTGTGTGTTTGTATTTTGTATTTCATGGTGTGGAATGTGCATGAGTTACCTTAAGATGTGTGTGTTTGTGTGCGCAGGTATAGGCTGAGCATTGAGTCACACTTAGGTGTGTGTGTGTGTGCCGGTAGGGGCTTTGCATTGAGTCACTGAGGCCTGTATGTGTGTTTGTGTGGTGCTACAGGGCGTTCGTTGAGTCACAGTGAGCTGTGTGTGTGTGTGTGTGCAGGTATACGCCGTGCATTCAGTCACAGTGAGGCTTGTGTGTGTACTGGTATGGACTGCATTGTGTCGCACTGAGCCATGTATGTCCGTGTGTGTGTTTGTGTGCTGCTATAGGCAGTGCATTGAGTCACAGAGAGCCATGTGTGTGTGTCTGTGCTGGTACAGGCTGTGCACTGAGTCACAGTGAGCCTGCTGTTTGTGGTAGTACAGGCTGTGCATTGAGTCTGTGAGCTATGTATGTGTGTGTGTGTATTTGTGTTCCGGTATAGACTGGGCACTGAGTCACAGTTAGCCGTGTGTGTTTGTGTGTGTGTTTGTCTTGGTATCGGTGGTTCACAGTGAACCATGTATGAGTGCGTGTTTGTGTGTGTCTGTGTTCTGGTATAGGCTGAGCATTGAGTCACAGTGTGCCGTATGTGTGTGTGCTGGTATAGTCTGAGAATTGAGTCACAGTGAGGTGCGTGTGCATGTGTGTATGTGCTGGTATGGATGGTGCACTGAATCACACTGAGCCGTGCATGCGTGTGTGTGCATGTGCTGGTATAGACTGTGCACTGAGTCACAGCTGTGTGTGTGTGTGTGCATGCTGGTATAGGCTGTGCATTGAGTCACAGTGAGGTGTGTGTGTGGGGGGGTGCATGTGCTAGTATAGGCTTTGCATTGAGTCACTGAGCTGTGTGTGTGTGTGTGTATGTGCTACCATAGACTGTGCATTGATTCACAGCTCTGTGTGTGTGTGTGTGTGAGCGCTGGTATAGGCTGTGCAGTGAGTCACAGAGGGGTGTTTGTGAGTGTGTGCGTGTGCTGCTATAGGCTTTGAGTCACATTGAGCCGCATGTGTGTGTGATGGTATAGGTGGTTCACTGAGTCACAGTGAGCCATGTATGAGTGCCTGTTTGTGTGTGTGTGTGTGTGTTCTGGTATAGGCTGAGCATTGAGTCACTGTGCACCGTGTGTGTGTATGTTGTGTGTGTGGGTAGTACAGTCTGAGCATTGAGTTACAGTGAGGTGTGTGTGTGTTTGTGCTGGTATAAAATGTACATTGAGTCACAATGAGCCATGCGTGTGTGTGTGTGTGTGCTGGTAGAGGCTGAGCATTGAATCAGGTTGTGTGTGTGAAGACATAAGCTGTGCATTCTGTCACAGTGAGCCGTGTGTTTGTGTGTGTGTGAGTGTGCTGGTATGGGCTTTGCATTGAGTCACTGAGGTGTCTGTGTGTGTTTCTGTATTGCTGGTATAGGCAGAGCATTGAGTCACAGTGCGTCGTGGTTATGTGTGTGTGTGGTGGGGGTGGCTGGTAGAGTCTGAGCATTGAGTCACAGTGAGTGGTGCATGTGTGTGTGTGTTTGTAGTTCATGTTGTGGAATGTGCATGAGTTACTGTAAGGTGTGTGTGTGTGTGCTGGTACAGGCTGAGCACTCAGTCACACTTGTGTGTGTGTGTGTGCTGGTATGGGCTTTGCAGAGGCACTGAGGCCTGTATGTGTGTTTGTGTGGTGCTACAGACTGTTCATTGAGTCAAATTGAGACGTGTGTGTGTGTGTACTGCTATAGGCTGTGCAATGAGTCACAGTGAGCTTTGTATGTGAGTGTGTGTGTGATGGTATAGAATGTGCATTGAGTCACAGTGAGCTGTGTGTGTATGTGCAGGTATACGCCATGCATTCAGTCACAGTGAGGCTTGTGTGTGTACTCGTATGGACTACATTGTGTCACAGTGAGCCATGTATGTCTGTGTGTGTTTGTGTGTTGCTTTCGGCAGTGCATTGAGTCACAGTGAGCCGTGTGTGTGTGTGTGTCTGTATGTGTGTGATGGTGTAGACGGTTCATTGATTCACAGTGAGCCATGTGTGAATGCATGTTTCTGTGTGTCTGTGCTGGTATACAATGTGAATTTAGTTACAGTAAGGTGCCTGTGTGTGTGTGTATGTGTTGGTATGGACTGTGCATTGATTAACAGTGAGCCGTGCCTGTGTGTCTTCGTGTGTGTATGTGATGGTATAGGCTGTGCGTTGAGTCACATTGAGCCATGCGTGTGTGTGTGTGTGTGTTGGTAAAGACTGCATTGACTCACAGGTGTGTGTGTGTGTGTGTGTTGGTAAAGACTGCATTGACTCAGGTGTGTGTGTGTGTGCCTGTATGGGCTTTGCATTGAGTCACAGTGAGGTGTTTGTGTGTGTGTGTGTGTGTGTGTGTGTGTGCTGCTACAGACTAAGCATTGAGTGATAAGTGAGCCGTGATTTTATGCTGGTACAGGCTCCGCAATGAGTCACAGAGCCGTGTGGGTGGCGTGTGTGTCTGTGTGTGTGCTGGTACAGGCTGAGCACCGAGTCACACTTAGCTGCGTATATGTGTGTATGTATGCTGGTATGGACTTTGCATTGAGTCACTGGGGTGTGTGTGTGTTTCTGTATGTGCTGGTATAGGCTTAGAATTGAGTCACAGTGTGCCGTGTGTGTGTGTGTGGGGGGGGCTACTATGGTCTCAGCATAGAGTCACAGTGAGGTGTGTTGTGTGTGTGTATATGTGCTGGTATGGACAGCACATTGAGTCACAAAGAGGCATGCGTATGTGTGTGTATGTGTGTGTGTGTATGTGGTGGTGTAGAGTGTGCGTTGAGTCACAGTATGGTGTGTGTGTGCTGGTAGAGGCTGCACACTGAATCACAGGTGTGGGGGGGGGCTGGTATGGGCTCTCCATTGAGTCACTGAGGTGTCTCTGTGTGTGTGTGTGTGTGTGTGTGATGGTATAGGTGGTTCACTAAGTCACAGTGAGCCATGTATGAGTGTGTGTTTGTTTGTGTGTGTGTGTGTTCTGGCATAGGCTGAGCATTGAGTCACAGTGCACCGTGTGTTGTGTGTGTGGGTTGTACAGTCTGAGCATTGACTGACAGATGTGTTGTGTGTGTGTATGTGCTGGTATGGACGGTGCATTCAGTCACAATGAGCCGTGAGTGTGTGTGTGTCTTTGTGATGGTGTAGAGTGTGCACTGAGTCACAGTATGGTGTGTATATGTGTGCTGCTATAGGCTTAGCATTGAGTCACAGGTGTGGGAGTGTGTGTGCTGCTATGGGCTTTGTATTGACTCACTGAGGTGTGTGTGTCTGTGTGTGTGTGGTGCTACAGACTGTGCATTGAGTCACTGTGAGCCTTGCGTGTGTACATCTGAGTGCTGATATAGGCTGTGAACTAAGTCACAGTGAGTTACGTGTGTCTGTGTGTGTGCTCGTATAGACTGTGCATTGAGTCACAGCATGTGTGTGTGTGTACTGCTGTAGGCTGTGCATTGAGTCAATGAGGTGTGTGTGTGTGTGCTGGTATAGGCTGAGCATTGAATCACGGGTGTGTCTGCACTGGTATGGGTGGAGCACTGAATCAATTAAGTGTGTGTATGTGTGCACGTGTGCTCGTATGGGCTTTGCATTGAGTCACTGAGGTGTATGTGTGTGTGGGGGGCTAGTATAGTCTGAGCATTGAGTCACAGTGAGGTGTGTTGTGTGTGTGTATGTGCTGGTATGGACTCTCTTGAGCCACAATTAGCCACGTGTGTGTGTGTACGTAGTGGTCTAGGGTGTGCATTGAGTCACAGCTGTGTGTGTGTGTATGTGTGTGCTGGTTTAGGCTGAGCATTGAATCACAGGTGTGTGTATGTGTTTGTGTGTGCTGGTATGGGCTTTGCATTGAGTCACTGAGGTGTATGTGTCAGTGTGTGTGTGGTGCTACAGACTATTCACTAGGTCACAGCTTTGTGTGTGTGTGTCTGTGTGATGATATAGCCTGTGCACTGAGTCACAGTGAGTTATGTGTGTGTGTGTGTGTGTGCTGGTATAGACTGTGCATTGAGTCATAGTGAGTATGTGTGTGTGTTTTTGTGTGGTGCTACAGACTGTGCATTGAGTCACAGTGAGCCTTGCGTGTGTGTCTGAGTGGTGATATAGGCTGTGAACTGAGTCACAGTGAGTTATGTGTGTCTGTGTGTGTGCTGGTATTGACTGTGCATTGAGTCACAATGAGTTGTATGTGTGCTCGTATAGACTTTGCATTGAGTCACAGCGTGTGTGTGTGTGTGTGTGCTGGTATGGGCTTTGCATTGAGTCACTGAGGTGTATGTGTCTGTGTGTGTGGTGCTACAGACTGTGCATTGAGTCACAGTGAGCCTTGCGTGTGTGTGTCTGAGTGGTGATATAGGCTGTGAACCGAGTCACAGTGAGTTATGTGTGTCTGTGTGTGTGCTGGTATTGACTGTGCAGTCACAATGAGTTGTTTGTGTGCGTGCTTGTATAGACTGCACATTGAGTCACAGTCAGCATGTGTGTGTGTGTGTGCTGCTATAGGATGTGTATTGAGTCACAATGAGGTGTGTGTGTATGTGTGTGTGTTGGTATAGGCTGAGCATTGAATCACAGTTAGGGGTATGTGTGTGTGTACACTGGTATGGGCGGAGCATTGAATCACTTAGGTGTGTGTATGTGTGCATGTGTCCTCGTATGGGCTGTGCATTGAGTCAGTGAGGTGTATGTGGGTGTGTGTGGGTGTGGGCTAGTATAGTCTGAGTATTGAGTCACAGTGAGGTGTGTTGTGTGTGGGGGTGTGGGCTAGTATAGTCTGAGTATTGAGTCACAGTGAGGTGTGTTGTGTGTGGGGGTGTGGGCTAGTATAGTCTGAGCATTGATTCACTGTGAGGTGTGTTGCATGTGTGTATGTGCTGGGATGGACTCTCCATTGAGTCACAATTAGCCGTGTGTGTGTGTGTGTGTGTGTGTACGTAGTGGTCTAGGGGGTGCACTGAGTCACAGTAAGGTGTGTGTGTGTGTGTATATGTGTCTGCTGGTTTAGGCTGAGCACTGAATCACAGGTGTGTGTGTGTGTGTGTGTGTGTGCTGGTAATGGCTTTGTATTGAGTCACTGAGGGGTATGTGTGTGTGTGTGTGTGTCTGTGTGTTTCTGGGGTGATACAGACTGTGTATTGGGTCACTGTGAGCCTTCCGTGTGTGTTTCTGAGTGCTGATATAGGCTGTGAACTGAGTCACAGTGAGTTATGTGTGTCTGTGTGTGTGCTGGTATTGACTATACATTGAGGCACAATGAGTTGTGTGTGTGTGTGCTCGTATATACTGTGCATTGACTCTCAGTCAGCATGTGTGTGTGTGTGTGTGCTGCTATAGGCTGTGCATTGAGTCACAATGAGGTGTGTGTGTATGTGTGTATGTGTGTGTGTGTTGGTATAGGCTGAGCATTGAATCACAGTTTGGGGTGTGTGTGTGTGCACTGGTATGGGTGGAGCATTGAATCAGGTGTGTGTATGTGTGCATGTGTGCTCGTATGGGCTTTGCATTGAGTCAGTGAGGTGTATGTGTGTGTGGGGGGGGCTATTACAGTCTGAGCACTGAGTCACAGTGAGGAGTGTCTGTGTGTGTGTCCTGCTATAGGCTGTGCATTGTATCACAGTGAACCTTGTGTGTGTATGTGTGTTTGTGTATGCATGTGTGTGTGTGATGATACAGGCTGAGCATTGAGTCACGGAGGTGTGTATGTGTGTGTGTTGATACAAAGTGTGCATTGAGTCACAGTGAGCCGTGTGTTTGTGTATGTGTGTGTCTGTGTGTGTGGACTGGTATTTGCCGTGCGTTGAGTCACAATGAGACGTGTTGGGGGGGCTGGAATAGTCTGAGCACTGAGTCACAGATGGGTGGTGTGTATTTGCTGGTATGGACGCTGCATTCAGTCACAATGAGCCGTGCGTGTGTGTGTGTCTTTGTGATGGTTCAGAGAGTGCACTGAGTCACAGTATGGTGTGTATATGTGTGTTGGTATAGGCTGACCATTGAAACACAGTAAGGTGTGTGTGTGTGTCTGTGTGTATGAGTGTGCTGGTATGGGCTTTGCATTGACTCACTGAGGTGTATATGTGTGTTTGTGTGTTTGTGTGTGTGGTGCTACACACAGTGCACTGAGTCACAGTGAGCCTTGTGTGTGTGTGTCTGTGTGCTGATATAGCCTGTGCACTGTGTCACAGTGAGTTATGTGTGTGTGCTGGTATAGAGTGTGCGTTGGGTCACAATGAGTTGTGTGTGTGTGTGCTCGTATAGACTGTGCATTTAGTCACAGTGAGCATGTGTGTTTGTGTGTGTCCACGCTGGTATAGGTTGTGCAGTGAGTCACAGTGAGGGGTGTTTGTGTGTGTGTGTGTGTATGAGTGTGCTCATATAATCAGATCATTGAGTCACAGTGAGGTGTGTGCTGTGTGTGTATGTGCTCGTATGGACAGTGCATTGAGTCAGAGTGAGCCGTGAATGTGTGTGTGTTTGTATTTTGTATTTCATGGTGTGGAATGTGCATGAGTTACCTTAAGATGTGTGTGTTTGTGTGCGCAAGTATAGGCTGAGCATTGCGTCACACTTAGGTGTGTGTGTGTGTGCCGGTAGGGGCTTTGCATTGAGTCACTGAGGCCTGTATGTGTGTTTGTGTGGTGCTACAGGGCGTTCGTTGAGTCACAGTGAGCTGTGTGTGTGTGTGTGTGCAGGTATACGCCGTGCATTCAGTCACAGTGAGGCTTGTGTGTGTACTGGTATGGACTGCATTGTGTTGCACTGAGCCATGTATGTCCGTGTGTGTGTTTGTGTGCTGCTATAGGCAGTGCATTGAGTCACAGAGAGCCATGTGTGTGTGTCTGTGCTGGTACAGGCTGTGCACTGAGTCACAGTGAGCCTGCTGTTTGTGGTAGTACAGGCTGTGCATTGAGTCTGTGAGCTATGTATGTGTGTGTGTGTATTTGTGTTCCGGTATAGACTGGGCACTGAGTCACAGTTAGCCGTGTGTGTTTGTGTGTGTGTTTGTCTTGGTATCGGTGGTTCACAGTGAACCATGTATGAGTGCGTGTTTGTGTGTGTCTGTGTTCTGGTATAGGCTGAGCATTGAGTCACAGTGTGCCGTATGTGTGTGTGCTGGTATAGTCTGAGAATTGAGTCACAGTGAGGTGCGTGTGCATGTGTGTATGTGCTGGTATGGATGGTGCACTGAATCACACTGAGCCGTGCATGCGTGTGTGTGCATGTGCTGGTATAGACTGTGCACTGAGTCACAGCTGTGTGTGTGTGTGTGCATGCTGGTATAGGCTGTGCATTGAGTCACAGTGAGGTGTGTGTGTGGGGGGGTGCATGTGCTAGTATAGGCTTTGCATTGAGTCACTGAGCTGTGTGTGTGTGTGTGTATGTGCTACCATAGACTGTGCATTGATTCACAGCTCTGTGTGTGTGTGTGTGTGAGCGCTGGTATAGGCTGTGCAGTGAGTCACAGAGGGGTGTTTGTGAGTGTGTGCGTGTGCTGCTATAGGCTTTGAGTCACATTGAGCCGCATGTGTGTGTGATGGTATAGGTGGTTCACTGAGTCACAGTGAGCCATGTATGAGTGCCTGTTTGTGTGTGTGTGTGTGTGTTCTGGTATAGGCTGAGCATTGAGTCACTGTGCACCGTGTGTGTGTATGTTGTGTGTGTGGGTAGTACAGTCTGAGCATTGAGTTACAGTGAGGTGTGTGTGTGTTTGTGCTGGTATAAAATGTACATTGAGTCACAATGAGCCATGCGTGTGTGTGTGTGTGTGCTGGTAGAGGCTGAGCATTGAATCAGGTTGTGTGTGTGAAGACATAAGCTGTGCATTCTGTCACAGTGAGCCGTGTGTTTGTGTGTGTGTGAGTGTGCTGGTATGGGCTTTGCATTGAGTCACTGAGGTGTCTGTGTGTGTTTCTGTATTGCTGGTATAGGCAGAGCATTGAGTCACAGTGCGTCGTGGTTATGTGTGTGTGTGGTGGGGGTGGCTGGTAGAGTCTGAGCATTGAGTCACAGTGAGTGGTGCATGTGTGTGTGTGTTTGTAGTTCATGTTGTGGAATGTGCATGAGTTACTGTAAGGTGTGTGTGTGTGTGCTGGTACAGGCTGAGCACTCAGTCACACTTGTGTGTGTGTGTGTGCTGGTATGGGCTTTGCAGAGGCACTGAGGCCTGTATGTGTGTTTGTGTGGTGCTACAGACTGTTCATTGAGTCAAATTGAGACGTGTGTGTGTGTGTACTGCTATAGGCTGTGCAATGAGTCACAGTGAGCTTTGTATGTGAGTGTGTGTGTGATGGTATAGAATGTGCATTGAGTCACAGTGAGCTGTGTGTGTATGTGCAGGTATACGCCATGCATTCAGTCACAGTGAGGCTTGTGTGTGTACTCGTATGGACTACATTGTGTCACAGTGAGCCATGTATGTCTGTGTGTGTTTGTGTGTTGCTTTCGGCAGTGCATTGAGTCACAGTGAGCCGTGTGTGTGTGTGTGTCTGTATGTGTGTGATGGTGTAGACGGTTCATTGATTCACAGTGAGCCATGTGTGAATGCATGTTTCTGTGTGTCTGTGCTGGTATACAATGTGAATTTAGTTACAGTAAGGTGCCTGTGTGTGTGTGTATGTGTTGGTATGGACTGTGCATTGATTAACAGTGAGCCGTGCCTGTGTGTCTTCGTGTGTGTATGTGATGGTATAGGCTGTGCGTTGAGTCACATTGAGCCATGCGTGTGTGTGTGTGTGTGTTGGTAAAGACTGCATTGACTCACAGGTGTGTGTGTGTGTGTGTGTTGGTAAAGACTGCATTGACTCAGGTGTGTGTGTGTGTGCCTGTATGGGCTTTGCATTGAGTCACAGTGAGGTGTTTGTGTGTGTGTGTGTGTGTGTGTGTGTGTGCTGCTACAGACTAAGCATTGAGTGATAAGTGAGCCGTGATTTTATGCTGGTACAGGCTCCGCAATGAGTCACAGAGCCGTGTGGGTGGCGTGTGTGTCTGTGTGTGTGCTGGTACAGGCTGAGCACCGAGTCACACTTAGCTGCGTATATGTGTGTATGTATGCTGGTATGGACTTTGCATTGAGTCACTGGGGTGTGTGTGTGTTTCTGTATGTGCTGGTATAGGCTTAGAATTGAGTCACAGTGTGCCGTGTGTGTGTGTGTGGGGGGGGCTACTATGGTCTCAGCATAGAGTCACAGTGAGGTGTGTTGTGTGTGTGTATATGTGCTGGTATGGACAGCACATTGAGTCACAAAGAGGCATGCGTATGTGTGTGTATGTGTGTGTGTGTATGTGGTGGTGTAGAGTGTGCGTTGAGTCACAGTATGGTGTGTGTGTGCTGGTAGAGGCTGCACACTGAATCACAGGTGTGGGGGGGGGCTGGTATGGGCTCTCCATTGAGTCACTGAGGTGTCTCTGTGTGTGTGTGTGTGTGTGTGTGATGGTATAGGTGGTTCACTAAGTCACAGTGAGCCATGTATGAGTGTGTGTTTGTTTGTGTGTGTGTGTGTTCTGGCATAGGCTGAGCATTGAGTCACAGTGCACCGTGTGTTGTGTGTGTGGGTTGTACAGTCTGAGCATTGACTGACAGATGTGTTGTGTGTGTGTATGTGCTGGTATGGACGGTGCATTCAGTCACAATGAGCCGTGAGTGTGTGTGTGTCTTTGTGATGGTGTAGAGTGTGCACTGAGTCACAGTATGGTGTGTATATGTGTGCTGCTATAGGCTTAGCATTGAGTCACAGGTGTGGGAGTGTGTGTGCTGCTATGGGCTTTGTATTGACTCACTGAGGTGTGTGTGTCTGTGTGTGTGTGGTGCTACAGACTGTGCATTGAGTCACTGTGAGCCTTGCGTGTGTACATCTGAGTGCTGATATAGGCTGTGAACTAAGTCACAGTGAGTTACGTGTGTCTGTGTGTGTGCTCGTATAGACTGTGCATTGAGTCACAGCATGTGTGTGTGTGTACTGCTGTAGGCTGTGCATTGAGTCAATGAGGTGTGTGTGTGTGTGCTGGTATAGGCTGAGCATTGAATCACGGGTGTGTCTGCACTGGTATGGGTGGAGCACTGAATCAATTAAGTGTGTGTATGTGTGCACGTGTGCTCGTATGGGCTTTGCATTGAGTCACTGAGGTGTATGTGTGTGTGGGGGGCTAGTATAGTCTGAGCATTGAGTCACAGTGAGGTGTGTTGTGTGTGTGTATGTGCTGGTATGGACTCTCTTGAGCCACAATTAGCCACGTGTGTGTGTGTACGTAGTGGTCTAGGGTGTGCATTGAGTCACAGCTGTGTGTGTGTGTATGTGTGTGCTGGTTTAGGCTGAGCATTGAATCACAGGTGTGTGTATGTGTTTGTGTGTGCTGGTATGGGCTTTGCATTGAGTCACTGAGGTGTATGTGTCAGTGTGTGTGTGGTGCTACAGACTATTCACTAGGTCACAGCTTTGTGTGTGTGTGTCTGTGTGATGATATAGCCTGTGCACTGAGTCACAGTGAGTTATGTGTGTGTGTGTGTGTGTGCTGGTATAGACTGTGCATTGAGTCATAGTGAGTATGTGTGTGTGTTTTTGTGTGGTGCTACAGACTGTGCATTGAGTCACAGTGAGCCTTGCGTGTGTGTCTGAGTGGTGATATAGGCTGTGAACTGAGTCACAGTGAGTTATGTGTGTCTGTGTGTGTGCTGGTATTGACTGTGCATTGAGTCACAATGAGTTGTATGTGTGCTCGTATAGACTTTGCATTGAGTCACAGCGTGTGTGTGTGTGTGTGTGCTGGTATGGGCTTTGCATTGAGTCACTGAGGTGTATGTGTCTGTGTGTGTGGTGCTACAGACTGTGCATTGAGTCACAGTGAGCCTTGCGTGTGTGTGTCTGAGTGGTGATATAGGCTGTGAACCGAGTCACAGTGAGTTATGTGTGTCTGTGTGTGTGCTGGTATTGACTGTGCAGTCACAATGAGTTGTTTGTGTGCGTGCTTGTATAGACTGCACATTGAGTCACAGTCAGCATGTGTGTGTGTGTGTGCTGCTATAGGATGTGTATTGAGTCACAATGAGGTGTGTGTGTATGTGTGTGTGTTGGTATAGGCTGAGCATTGAATCACAGTTAGGGGTATGTGTGTGTGTACACTGGTATGGGCGGAGCATTGAATCACTTAGGTGTGTGTATGTGTGCATGTGTCCTCGTATGGGCTGTGCATTGAGTCAGTGAGGTGTATGTGGGTGTGTGTGGGTGTGGGCTAGTATAGTCTGAGTATTGAGTCACAGTGAGGTGTGTTGTGTGTGGGGGTGTGGGCTAGTATAGTCTGAGTATTGAGTCACAGTGAGGTGTGTTGTGTGTGGGGGTGTGGGCTAGTATAGTCTGAGCATTGATTCACTGTGAGGTGTGTTGCATGTGTGTATGTGCTGGGATGGACTCTCCATTGAGTCACAATTAGCCGTGTGTGTGTGTGTGTGTGTGTGTACGTAGTGGTCTAGGGGGTGCACTGAGTCACAGTAAGGTGTGTGTGTGTGTGTATATGTGTCTGCTGGTTTAGGCTGAGCACTGAATCACAGGTGTGTGTGTGTGTGTGTGTGTGTGCTGGTAATGGCTTTGTATTGAGTCACTGAGGGGTATGTGTGTGTGTGTGTGTGTCTGTGTGTTTCTGGGGTGATACAGACTGTGTATTGGGTCACTGTGAGCCTTCCGTGTGTGTTTCTGAGTGCTGATATAGGCTGTGAACTGAGTCACAGTGAGTTATGTGTGTCTGTGTGTGTGCTGGTATTGACTATACATTGAGGCACAATGAGTTGTGTGTGTGTGTGCTCGTATATACTGTGCATTGACTCTCAGTCAGCATGTGTGTGTGTGTGTGTGCTGCTATAGGCTGTGCATTGAGTCACAATGAGGTGTGTGTGTATGTGTGTATGTGTGTGTGTGTTGGTATAGGCTGAGCATTGAATCACAGTTTGGGGTGTGTGTGTGTGCACTGGTATGGGTGGAGCATTGAATCAGGTGTGTGTATGTGTGCATGTGTGCTCGTATGGGCTTTGCATTGAGTCAGTGAGGTGTATGTGTGTGTGGGGGGGGCTATTACAGTCTGAGCACTGAGTCACAGTGAGGAGTGTCTGTGTGTGTGTCCTGCTATAGGCTGTGCATTGTATCACAGTGAACCTTGTGTGTGTATGTGTGTTTGTGTATGCATGTGTGTGTGTGATGATACAGGCTGAGCATTGAGTCACGGAGGTGTGTATGTGTGTGTGTTGATACAAAGTGTGCATTGAGTCACAGTGAGCCGTGTGTTTGTGTATGTGTGTGTCTGTGTGTGTGGACTGGTATTTGCCGTGCGTTGAGTCACAATGAGACGTGTTGGGGGGGCTGGAATAGTCTGAGCACTGAGTCACAGATGGGTGGTGTGTATTTGCTGGTATGGACGCTGCATTCAGTCACAATGAGCCGTGCGTGTGTGTGTGTCTTTGTGATGGTTCAGAGAGTGCACTGAGTCACAGTATGGTGTGTATATGTGTGTTGGTATAGGCTGACCATTGAAACACAGTAAGGTGTGTGTGTGTGTCTGTGTGTATGAGTGTGCTGGTATGGGCTTTGCATTGACTCACTGAGGTGTATATGTGTGTTTGTGTGTTTGTGTGTGTGGTGCTACACACAGTGCACTGAGTCACAGTGAGCCTTGTGTGTGTGTGTCTGTGTGCTGATATAGCCTGTGCACTGTGTCACAGTGAGTTATGTGTGTGTGCTGGTATAGAGTGTGCGTTGGGTCACAATGAGTTGTGTGTGTGTGTGCTCGTATAGACTGTGCATTTAGTCACAGTGAGCATGTGTGTTTGTGTGTGTCCACGCTGGTATAGGTTGTGCAGTGAGTCACAGTGAGGGGTGTTTGTGTGTGTGTGTGTGTATGAGTGTGCTCATATAATCAGATCATTGAGTCACAGTGAGGTGTGTGCTGTGTGTGTATGTGCTCGTATGGACAGTGCATTGAGTCAGAGTGAGCCGTGAATGTGTGTGTGTTTGTATTTTGTATTTCATGGTGTGGAATGTGCATGAGTTACCTTAAGATGTGTGTGTTTGTGTGCGCAAGTATAGGCTGAGCATTGCGTCACACTTAGGTGTGTGTGTGTGTGCCGGTAGGGGCTTTGCATTGAGTCACTGAGGCCTGTATGTGTGTTTGTGTGGTGCTACAGGGCGTTCGTTGAGTCACAGTGAGCTGTGTGTGTGTGTGTGTGCAGGTATACGCCGTGCATTCAGTCACAGTGAGGCTTGTGTGTGTACTGGTATGGACTGCATTGTGTTGCACTGAGCCATGTATGTCCGTGTGTGTGTTTGTGTGCTGCTATAGGCAGTGCATTGAGTCACAGAGAGCCATGTGTGTGTGTCTGTGCTGGTACAGGCTGTGCACTGAGTCACAGTGAGCCTGCTGTTTGTGGTAGTACAGGCTGTGCATTGAGTCTGTGAGCTATGTATGTGTGTGTGTGTATTTGTGTTCCGGTATAGACTGGGCACTGAGTCACAGTTAGCCGTGTGTGTTTGTGTGTGTGTTTGTCTTGGTATCGGTGGTTCACTGAGTCACAGTGAACCATGTATGAGTGCGTGTTTGTGTGTGTCTGTGTTCTGGTATAGGCTGAGCATTGAGTCACAGTGTGCCGTGTGTGTGTGTGCTGGTATAGTCTGAGAATTGAGTCACAGTGAGGTGCGTGTGCATGTGTGTATGTGCTGGTATGGATGGTGCACTGAATCACACTGAGCCGTGCATGCGTGTGTGTGCATGTGCTGGTATAGACTGTGCACTGAGTCACAGCTGTGTGTGTGTGTGTGCATGCTGGTATAGGCTGTGCATTGAGTCACAGTGAGGTGTGTGTGTGGGGGGGTGCATGTGCTAGTATAGGCTTTGCATTGAGTCACTGAGCTGTGTGTGTGTGTGTGTATGTGTGCTACCATAGACTGTGCATTGATTCACAGCTCTGTGTGTGTGTGTGTGTGAGCGCTGGTATAGGCTGTGCAGTGAGTCACAGAGGGGTGTTTGTGAGTGTGTGCGTGTGCTGCTATAGGCTTTGAGTCACATTGAGCCGCATGTGTGTGTGATGGTATAGGTGGTTCACTGAGTCACAGTGAGCCATGTATGAGTGCCTGTTTGTGTGTGTGTGTGTGTGTTCTGGTATAGGCTGAGCATTGAGTCACTGTGCACCGTGTGTGTGTATGTTGTGTGTGTGGGTAGTACAGTCTGAGCATTGAGTTACAGTGAGGTGTGTGTGTGTTTGTGCTGGTATAAAATGTACATTGAGTCACAATGAGCCATGCGTGTGTGTGTGTGTGTGCTGGTAGAGGCTGAGCATTGAATCAGGTTGTGTGTGTGAAGACATAAGCTGTGCATTCTGTCACAGTGAGCCGTGTGTTTGTGTGTGTGTGAGTGTGCTGGTATGGGCTTTGCATTGAGTCACTGACGTGTCTGTGTGTGTTTCTGTATTGCTGGTATAGGCAGAGCATTGAGTCACAGTGCATCGTGGTTATGTGTGTGTGTGGTGGGGGGTGGCTGGTAGAGTCTGAGCATTGAGTCACAGTGAGTGGTGCATGTGTGTGTGTGTTTGTAGTTCATGTTGTGGAATGTGCATGAGTTACTGTAAGGTGTGTGTGTGTGTGCTGGTACAGGCTGAGCACTCAGTCACACTTGTGTGTGTGTGTGTGCTGGTATGGGCTTTGCAGAGGCACTGAGGCCTGTATGTGTGTTTGTGTGGTGCTACAGACTGTTCATTGAGTCAAATTGAGACGTGTGTGTGTGTGTGTGTACTGCTATAGGCTGTGCAATGAGTCACAGTGAGCTTTGTATGTGAGTGTGTGTGTGATGGTATAGAATGTGCATTGAGTCACAGTGAGCTGTGTGTGTATGTGCAGGTATACGCCGTGCATTCAGTCACAGTGAGGCTTGTGTGTGTACTCGTATGGACTACATTGTGTCACAGTGAGCCATGTATGTCTGTGTGTGTTTGTGTGCTGCTTTCGGCAGTGCATTGAGTCACAGTGAGCCGTGTGTGTGTGTGTGTCTGTATGTGTGTGATGGTGTAGACGGTTCATTGATTCACAGTGAGCCATGTGTGAATGCATGTTTCTGTGTGTCTGTGCTGGTATACAATGTGAATTTAGTTACAGTAAGGTGCCTGTGTGTGTGTGTATGTGTTGGTATGGACTGTGCATTGATTAACAGTGAGCCGTGCCTGTGTGTCTTCGTGTGTGTATGTGATGGTATAGGCTGTGCGTTGAGTCACATTAAGCCATGCGTGTGTGTGTGTGTGTGTTGGTAAAGACTGCATTGACTCACAGGTGTGTGTGTGTGTGTGTGTGTTGGTAAAGACTGCATTGACTCAGGTGTGTGTGTGTGTGCCTGTATGGGCTTTGCATTGAGTCACAGTGAGGTGTTTGTTTGTGTGTGTGTGTGTGTGTGTGTGTGTGCTGCTACAGACTAAGCATTGAGTGATAAGTGAGCCGTGATTTTATGCTGGTACGGGCTCCGCAATGAGTCACAGAGCCGTGTGGGTGGCGTGTGTGTCTGTGTGTGTGCTGGTACAGGCTGAGCACCGAGTCACACTTAGCTGCGTATATGTGTGTATGTATGCTGGTATGGACTTTGCATTGAGTCACTGGGGTGTGTGTGTGTTTCTGTATGTGCTGGTATAGGCTTAGAATTGAGTCACAGTGTGCCGTGTGTGTGTGTGTGGGGGGGATACTATGGTCTCAGCATAGAGTCACAGTGAGGTGTGTTGTGTGTGTGTATATGTGCTGGTATGGACAGCACATTGAGTCACAAAGAGGCATGCGTATGTGTGTGTATGTGTGTGTGTGTATGTGGTGGTGTAGAGTGTGCGTTGAGTCACAGTATGGTGTGTGTGTGCTGGTAGAGGCTGCACACTGAATCACAGGTGTGGGGGGGGCTGGTATGGGCTCTCCATTGAGTCACTGAGGTGTCTCTGTGTGTGTGTGTGTGTGTGTGTGTGTGATGGTATAGGTGGTTCACTAAGTCACAGTGAGCCATGTATGAGTGTGTGTTTGTTTGTGTGTGTGTGTGTTCTGGCATAGGCTGAGCATTGAGTCACAGTGCACCGTGTGTTGTGTGTGTGGGTTGTACAGTCTGAGCATTGACTGACAGATGTGTTGTGTGTGTGTATGTGCTGGTATGGACGGTGCATTCAGTCACAATGAGCCGTGAGTGTGTGTGTGTCTTTGTGATGGTGTAGAGTGTGCACTGAGTCACAGTATGGTGTGTATATGTGTGCTGCTATAGGCTTAGCATTGAGTCACAGGTGTGGGAGTGTGTGTGCTGCTATGGGCTTTGTATTGACTCACTGAGGTGTGTGTGTCTGTGTGTGTGTGGTGCTACAGACTGTGCATTGAGTCACTGTGAGCCTTGCGTGTGTACATCTGAGTGCTGATATAGGCTGTGAACTAAGTCACAGTGAGTTACGTGTGTCTGTGTGTGTGCTCGTATAGACTGTGCATTGAGTCACAGCATGTGTGTGTGTGTACTGCTGTAGGCTGTGCATTGAGTCAATGAGGTGTGTGTGTGTGTGCTGGTATAGGCTGAGCATTGAATCACGGGTGTGTCTGCACTGGTATGGGTGGAGCACTGAATCAATTAAGTGTGTGTATGTGTGCACGTGTGCTCGTATGGGCTTTGCATTGAGTCACTGAGGTGTATGTGTGTGTGGGGGGCTAGTATAGTCTGAGCATTGAGTCACAGTGAGGTGTGTTGTGTGTGTGTATGTGCTGGTATGGACTCTCTTGAGCCACAATTAGCCGCGTGTGTGTGTGTACATAGTGGTCTAGGGTGTGCATTGAGTCACAGCTGTGTGTGTGTGTATGTGTGTGCTGGTTTAGGCTGAGCATTGAATCACAGGTGTGTGTATGTGTTTGTGTGTGCTGGTATGGGCTTTGCATTGAGTCACTGAGGTGTATGTGTCAGTGTGTGTGTGGTGCTACAGACTATTCACTAGGTCACAGCCTTGTGTGTGTGTGTCTGTGTGATGATATAGCCTGTGCACTGAGTCACAGTGAGTTATGTGTGTGTGTGTGTGTGTGCTGGTATAGACTGTGCATTGAGTCATAGTGAGTATGTGTGTGTGTTTTTGTGTGGTGCTACAGACTGTGCATTGAGTCACAGTGAGCCTTGCGTGTGTGTCTGAGTGGTGATATAGGCTGTGAACTGAGTCACAGTGAGTTATGTGTGTCTGTGTGTGTGCTGGTATTGACTGTGCATTGAGTCACAATGAGTTGTATGTGTGCTCGTATAGACTTTGCATTGAGTCACAGCGTGTGTGTGTGTGTGTGTGCTGGTATGGGCTTTGCATTGAGTCACTGAGGTGTATGTGTGTGTGTGTGTGGTGCTACAGACTGTGCGTTGAGTCACAGTGAGCCTTGCGTGTGTGTGTCTGAGTGGTGATATAGGCTGTGAACCGAGTCACAGTGAGTTATGTGTGTCTGTGTGTGTGCTGGTATTGACTATACATTGAGGCACAATGAGTTGTGTGTGTGTGTGTGCTCGTATATACTGTGCATTGACTCTCAGTCAGCATGTGTGTGTGTGTGCTGCTATAGGCTGTGCATTGAGTCACAATGAGGTGTGTGTGTATGTGTGTGTGTTGGTATAGGCTGAGCATTGAATCACAGTTAGGGGTATGTGTGTGTGTACACTGGTATGGGTGGAGCATTGAATCAGTTAGGTGTGTGTATGTGTGCATGTGTCCTCGTATGGGCTGTGCATTGAGTCAGTGAGGTGTATGTGGGTGTGTGTGGGTGTGGGCTAGTATAGTCTGAGTATTGAGTCACAGTGAGGTGTGTTGTGTGTGGGGGTGTGGGCTAGTATAGTCTGAGCATTGATTCACTGTGAGGTGTGTTGCATGTGTGTATGTGCTGGGATGGACTCTCCATTGAGTCACAATTAGCCGTGTGTGTGTGTGTGTGTGTGTGTACGTAGTGGTCTAGGGGGTGCACTGAGTCTCAGTAAGGTGTGTGTGTGTGTGTATATGTGTCTGCTGGTTTAGGCTGAGCACTGAATCACAGGTGTGTGTGTGTGTGTGTGTGTGTGCTGGTAATGGCTTTGTATTGAGTCACTGAGGGGTATGTGTGTGTGTGTGTGTGTCTGTGTGTTTCTGGGGTGATACAGACTGTGTATTGGGTCACTGTGAGCCTTCCGTGTGTGTTTCTGAGTGCTGATATAGGCTGTGAACTGAGTCACAGTGAGTTATGTGTGTCTGTGTGTGTGCTGGTATTGACTATACATTGAGGCACAATGAGTTGTGTGTGTGTGTGCTCGTATATACTGTGCATTGACTCTCAGTCAGCATGTGTGTGTGTGTGTGTGCTGCTATAGGCTGTGCATTGAGTCACAATGAGGTGTGTGTGTATGTGTGTATGTGTGTGTGTGTTGGTATAGGCTGAGCATTGAATCACAGTTTGGGGTGTGTGTGTGTGCACTGGTATGGGTGGAGCATTGAATCAGGTGTGTGTATGTGTGCATGTGTGCTCATATGGGCTTTGCATTGAGTCAGTGAGGTGTATGTGTGTGTGGGGGGGCTATTACAGTCTGAGCACTGAGTCACAGTGAGGAGTGTCTGTGTGTGTGTCCTGCTATAGGCTGTGCATTGTATCACAGTGAACCTTGTGTGTGTATGTGTGTTTGTGTATGCATGTGTGTGTGTGATGATACAGGCTGAGCATTGAGTCACGG
Source organism: Mesoplodon mirus (assembly GCF_964341445.2). Classification (NCBI taxonomy): domain Eukaryota; kingdom Metazoa; phylum Chordata; class Mammalia; order Artiodactyla; family Ziphiidae; genus Mesoplodon; species Mesoplodon mirus. Next base: position 7,115,531 of record NC_138981.1, read on the forward strand.
AGGTGTGTATGTGTGTGTGTTGATACAAAGTGTGCATTGAGTCACAGTGAGCCGTGTGTTTGTGTATGTGTGTGTCTGTGTGTGTGGACTGGTATTTGCCGTGCGTTGAGTCACAATGAGACGTGTTGGGGGGGCTGGAATAGTCTGAGCACTGAGTCACAGATGGGTGGTGTGTATTTGCTGGTATGGACGCTGCATTCAGTCACAATGAGCCGTGCGTGTGTGTGTGTCTTTGTGATGGTTCAGAGAGTGCACTGAGTCACAGTATGGTGTGTATATGTGTGTTGGTATAGGCTGACCATTGAAACACAGTAAGGTGTGTGTGTGTGTCTGTGTGTATGAGTGTGCTGGTATGGGCTTTGCATTGACTCACTGAGGTGTATGTGTGTGTTTGTGTGTTTGTGTGTGTGGTGCTACACACAGTGCACTGAGTCACAGTGAGCCTTGTGTGTGTGTGTCTGTGTGCTGATATAGCCTGTGCACTGTGTCACAGTGAGTTATGTGTGTGTGCTGGTATAGAGTGTGCGTTGGGTCACAATGAGTTGTGTGTGTGTGCTCGTATGGACAGTGCATTGAGTCAGAGTGAGCCGTGAATGTGTGTGTGTTTGTATTTTGTATTTCATGGTGTGGAATGTGCATGAGTTACCTTAAGATGTGTGTGTTTGTGTGCGCAGGTATAGGCTGAGCATTGAGTCACACTTAGGTGTGTGTGTGTGTGCCGGTAGGGGCTTTGCATTGAGTCACTGAGGCCTGTATGTGTGTTTGTGTGGTGCTACAGGGCGTTCGTTGAGTCACAGTGAGCTGTGTGTGTGTGTGTGTGCAGGTATACGCCGTGCATTCAGTCACAGTGAGGCTTGTGTGTGTACTGGTATGGACTGCATTGTGTCGCACTGAGCCATGTATGTCCGTGTGTGTGTTTGTGTGCTGCTATAGGCAGTGCATTGAGTCACAGAGAGCCATGTGTGTGTGTCTGTGCTGGTACAGGCTGTGCACTGAGTCACAGTGAGCCTGCTGTTTGTGGTAGTACAGGCTGTGCATTGAGTCTGTGAGCTATGTATGTGTGTGTGTGTATTTGTGTTCCGGTATAGACTGGGCACTGAGTCACAGTTAGCCGTGTGTGTTTGTGTGTGTGTTTGTCTTGGTATCGGTGGTTCACTGAGTCACAGTGAACCATGTATGAGTGCGTGTTTGTGTGTGTCTGTGTTCTGGTATAGGCTGAGCATTGAGTCACAGTGTGCCGTGTGTGTGTGTGCTGGTATAGTCTGAGAATTGAGTCACAGTGAGGTGCGTGTGCATGTGTGTATGTGCTGGTATGGATGGTGCACTGAATCACACTGAGCCGTGCATGCGTGTGTGTGCATGTGCTGGTATAGACTGTGCACTGAGTCACAGCTGTGTGTGTGTGTGTGCATGCTGGTATAGGCTGTGCATTGAGTCACAGTGAGGTGTGTGTGTGGGGGGGTGCATGTGCTAGTATAGGCTTTGCATTGAGTCACTGAGCTGTGTGTGTGTGTGTGTATGTGCTACCATAGACTGTGCATTGATTCACAGCTCTGTGTGTGTGTGTGTGTGAGCGCTGGTATAGGCTGTGCAGTGAGTCACAGAGGGGTGTTTGTGAGTGTGTGCGTGTGCTGCTATAGGCTTTGAGTCACATTGAGCCGCATGTGTGTGTGATGGTATAGGTGAGCCATGTATGAGTGCCTGTTTGTGTGTGTGTGTGTGTGTTCTGGTATAGGCTGAGCATTGAGTCACTGTGCACCGTGTGTGTGTATGTTGTGTGTGTGGGTAGTACAGTCTGAGCATTGAGTTACAGTGAGGTGTGTGTGTGTTTGTGCTGGTATAAAATGTACATTGAGTCACAATGAGCCATGCGTGTGTGTGTGTGTGTGCTGGTAGAGGCTGAGCATTGAATCAGGTTGTGTGTGTGAAGACATAAGCTGTGCATTCTGTCACAGTGAGCCGTGTGTTTGTGTGTGTGTGAGTGTGCTGGTATGGGCTTTGCATTGAGTCACTGAGGTGTCTGTGTGTGTTTCTGTATTGCTGGTATAGGCAGAGCATTGAGTCACAGTGCGTCGTGGTTATGTGTGTGTGTGGTGGGGGTGGCTGGTAGAGTCTGAGCATTGAGTCACAGTGAGTGGTGCATGTGTGTGTGTGTTTGTAGTTCATGTTGTGGAATGTGCATGAGTTACTGTAAGGTGTGTGTGTGTGTGCTGGTACAGGCTGAGCACTCAGTCACACTTGTGTGTGTGTGTGTGCTGGTATGGGCTTTGCAGAGTCACTGAGGCCTGTATGTGTGTTTGTGTGGTGCTACACACTGTTCATTGAGTCAAATTGAGACGTGTGTGTGTGTACTGCTATAGGCTGTGCAATGAGTCACAGTGAGCTTTGTATGTGAGTGTGTGTGTGCTGGTATTGACTGTGCATGGAGTCACAATGAGTTTTGTGTGTGTGTGTGTGTGCTGGTATAGACTCTGCATTGAGTCACAGTGAGTATGTGTGTGTGTTTTTGTGTGGTGCTACAGACTGTGCATTGAGTCACAGTGAGCCTTGTGTGTGTTTGAGTGCTGATATCGGCTGTGAACTGAGTCACGAGTTATGTGTGTCTGTGTGTGCTGGTATTGACTGTGCATGGAGTCACAATGATTTGTGTGTGTGTGTGCTCGTATAGACTGCATTGAGTCATAGGGAGCATGTGTGTGTGTGTGCTGCTATAGGCTGAGCATTCAGTCACAGTGCACCGTGTGTGTGTATGTTGTGTGTGTGGGTAGTACAGTCTGAGCATTGAGTTACAGTGAGATGTGGTATGTGTGTGTGGGGGGGGGTTTGTGTGTGTGTGTGTGCTGGTAGAGGCTGAGCATTGAATCACAGTTAGGTGTGTGTGTGTTTATGTGTGTCTGTGTGCGCTGGAATGGGCTTTGCATTGAGTCACTGAGTTGTGTGTGGGGGGGCTACGGACTGTGCATTGAGTCACAGTGCATTGAGTCATTGTGCATTGAGGCACAATGAGTTGTGTGTGTGTGCTTGTATACACTGTGCATTGACTCTCAGCATGTGTGTGTGTGTGTGTGAGTGCTGATATAGGCTGTGAACTGAGTCACAGTGAGTTATGTGTGTGTGTGTGCTGGTATTGACTGTGCATTGAGTCACAGTGAGCGTGTGTGTGTGTGCTGCTATAGGCTGTGCATTGAGTCACAGTGAGCCGTGGGGGGGGGGCTGGTATATGCTCTGCACTGAGTTACAGTGAGTCATGTGTTTCTGTGTCTGTGCTGGTATAATCTGAGCATTGAGTCACAGTTCAGTGTGTGTATATGTGTGTGTGTGCTGGTATGGGCTTTGCATTGAGTCCCTGAGGGGTGTGTGTGTGTGTGTGTGTGTGTGTGTGTGTATGTGTATGTGTTGTGAAGATATAGGCTGTGCATTCATTCACAGTGAGCCATGTGTGTCTGGGACTGGGGGCAGGCATACGGTGCACTGAGTCACAGTGAGCCATGTGTTTGTGTGTGTGTGTGTGTGTGAGTGTGCTGGTATAATCAGATCATTGAGTCACAGTGAGGTGTGCTGTGTGCGTGTATTTGCTATTATGGACAGCGCATTGAGTCTCATTGAGCTGTGCATATCTCTCTGTGTGTGTGTTTGTATTTCATGGTGTGGAATGTGCGTGAGTTACTGTAAGGTGAGTGTGTTTGTGTGTGCTGGTACAGGCTGAGCACTGAGTCACATTTAGGTGTGTGTGTGTGTGTGTGTGTCGGTAATGGGCTTTGCATTGAGTCACTGAAGCCTGTATGTGTGTCTGTGTGGTGCTATAGGCTGTTCATTGAGTCAAATTGAGACGTGTGTATGCGTGTGTACTGGTATAGGCTGTGCATTGCGTCACAGTGAGCTCTGTGTTTGTGTATGTGTGTGCAGTATACGCTGTGCATTCAGTCACAGTGAGGTTTGTGTGTGTACTGGTTTGGGCTGTGCATTGTGTCACAGTGAGCCATGTATGTCCATGTGCGTGTTTCTGTGCTGCTTTAGGCAGTGCACTGAGTCACAGTGAGCCACGTGTGTATGTGTGTGTGTGTAATGATATAAGCTGGGCATTGAGTCACAGTGAGCCATGTGTGTGGGAGTCGGGAAAGGTGTACACTGTGCACTGAGTCACAGTGAGCCGTGTGTTTGTGTGTGTGTGTGTGTGATGGCATAACTGGTTCATTGAGTCACAGTGAGCCATGTATGAGTGCGTGTTTGTGTGTGTGTGTGTGTTCTGGTAGAGCCTGAGCTTTGAGTCATAGTGCGCCGTGTGTGTGTGTTGTGTGTGTTGGTAGTACAGTCTGAGCATTGAGTTACAGTGAGATGTGTTGTGTGTATCTGTGCTGGTATGAAATGTACATTGAACCACAAGGAGCCATGCGTGTGTGTGTGTGTGTGTGTTTGTGTGTGTGCTGGTAGAGGCTGAGCATTGAATCACGTTTAGGTGTGTATGTGTGTGTGTGTGTGCGCGCCGGTATGGGCTTTTCATTGAGTCCCTGATGTGTGTGTGGGCGGGCTACAGACTGTGCACTGAGTCACAGTGAGTTATGTGTGTCTGTGTGTGCTGGTATTGACTGTGCACTGAGTCACAATGAGTTGTGTGTGTGTGCTCGTATACACTGTGCATTGAGTCACAGTCAGCAGGTGTGTGTATGTGTGCATGTGTGCTCGTATGGGCTTTGCATTGAGTCAGTGAGGTGTATGTGTGTGTGTGTGGGCTATTACATTCTGAGCACTGAGTCACAGTGAGGAGTGTCTGTGTGTGTGTCCTGCTATAGGCTGTGCATTGTATCACAGTGAACCTTGTGTGTGTATGTGTGTTTGTGTATGCATGTGTGTGTGTGATGATACAGGCTAAGCATTGAGTCACGGAGGTGTGTATGTGTGTGTGTTGATACAAACTGTGCATTGAGTCACAGTGAGCCGTGTGTGTGTGTGTGTAGGTAAGGATGGTGCACTGAGTCACAGTGAGCCATGTTTGCATGCTGGTATAGGTGGTGCATTGTGTCACAGTGAGCGGTGTGTGTGTGTGTGTGTGTGTGTGCTGCATTAGGCTGTGCATTGAGTCACAGTAAAGTGTGTTTTCGTGTGTATGTGCTGGTATAGGCTGTGCTTTGAGTCACAGTGACGTGTGTCTGTGTGTGTGTCCTGCTATAGGCTGTGCACTGTATCACAGTGAACCTTGTGTGTGTATGTGTGTTTGTGTATGCATGTGTGTGTGTGATGATACAGGCTGAGCATTGAGTCACGGAGGTGTGTATGTGTGTGTGTTGATACAAAGTGTGCATTGAGTCACAGTGAGCCGTGTGTTTGTGTATGTGTGTGTCTGTGTGTGTGGACTGGTATTTGCCGTGCGTTGAGTCACAATGAGACGTGTTGGGGGGGCTGGAATAGTCTGAGCACTGAGTCACAGATGGGTGGTGTGTATTTGCTGGTATGGACGCTGCATTCAGTCACAATGAGCCGTGCGTGTGTGTGTGTCTTTGTGATGGTTCAGAGAGTGCACTGAGTCACAGTATGGTGTGTATATGTGTGTTGGTATAGGCTGACCATTGAAACAAAGTAAGGTGTGTGTGTGTGTGTCTGTGTGTATGAGTGTGCTGGTATGGGCTTTGCATTGACTCACTGAGGTGTATGTGTGTGTTTGTGTGTGTGGTGCGACACACAGTGCACTGAGTCACAGTGAGCCTTGTGTGTGTGTGTCTGTGTGCTGATATAGCCTGTGCACTGTGTCACAGTGAGTTATGTGTGTGTGCTGGTATAGAGTGTGCGTTGGGTCACAATGAGTTGTGTGTGTGTGTGCTCGTATAGACTGTGCATTTAGTCACAGTGAGCATGTGTGTTTGTGTGTGTCCACGCTGGTATAGGTTGTGCAGTGAGTCACAGTGAGGGGTGTTTGTGTGTGTGTGTGTGTATGAGTGTGCTCATATAATCAGATCATTGAGTCACAGTGAGGTGTGTGCTGTGTGTGTATGTGCTCGTATGGACAGTGCATTGAGTCAGAGTGAGCCGTGAATGTGTGTGTGTTTGTATTTTGTATTTCATGGTGTGGAATGTGCATGAGTTACCTTAAGATGTGTGTGTTTGTGTGCGCAAGTATAGGCTGAGCATTGCGTCACACTTAGGTGTGTGTGTGTGTGCCGGTAGGGGCTTTGCATTGAGTCACTGAGGCCTGTATGTGTGTTTGTGTGGTGCTACAGGGCGTTCGTTGAGTCACAGTGAGCTGTGTGTGTGTGTGTGTGCAGGTATACGCCGTGCATTCAGTCACAGTGAGGCTTGTGTGTGTACTGGTATGGACTGCATTGTGTTGCACTGAGCCATGTATGTCCGTGTGTGTGTTTGTGTGCTGCTATAGGCAGTGCATTGAGTCACAGAGAGCCATGTGTGTGTGTCTGTGCTGGTACAGGCTGTGCACTGAGTCACAGTGAGCCTGCTGTTTGTGGTAGTACAGGCTGTGCATTGAGTCTGTGAGCTATGTATGTGTGTGTGTGTATTTGTGTTCCGGTATAGACTGGGCACTGAGTCACAGTTAGCCGTGTGTGTTTGTGTGTGTGTTTGTCTTGGTATCGGTGGTTCACTGAGTCACAGTGAACCATGTATGAGTGCGTGTTTGTGTGTGTCTGTGTTCTGGTATAGGCTGAGCATTGAGTCACAGTGTGCCGTGTGTGTGTGTGCTGGTATAGTCTGAGAATTGAGTCACAGTGAGGTGCGTGTGCATGTGTGTATGTGCTGGTATGGATGGTGCACTGAATCACACTGAGCCGTGCATGCGTGTGTGTGCATGTGCTGGTATAGACTGTGCACTGAGTCACAGCTGTGTGTGTGTGTGTGCATGCTGGTATAGGCTGTGCATTGAGTCACAGTGAGGTGTGTGTGTGGGGGGGTGCATGTGCTAGTATAGGCTTTGCATTGAGTCACTGAGCTGTGTGTGTGTGTGTGTATGTGTGCTACCATAGACTGTGCATTGATTCACAGCTCTGTGTGTGTGTGTGTGTGAGCGCTGGTATAGGCTGTGCAGTGAGTCACAGAGGGGTGTTTGTGAGTGTGTGCGTGTGCTGCTATAGGCTTTGAGTCACATTGAGCCGCATGTGTGTGTGATGGTATAGGTGGTTCACTGAGTCACAGTGAGCCATGTATGAGTGCCTGTTTGTGTGTGTGTGTGTGTGTTCTGGTATAGGCTGAGCATTGAGTCACTGTGCACCGTGTGTGTGTATGTTGTGTGTGTGGGTAGTACAGTCTGAGCATTGAGTTACAGTGAGGTGTGTGTGTGTTTGTGCTGGTATAAAATGTACATTGAGTCACAATGAGCCATGCGTGTGTGTGTGTGTGTGCTGGTAGAGGCTGAGCATTGAATCAGGTTGTGTGTGTGAAGACATAAGCTGTGCATTCTGTCACAGTGAGCCGTGTGTTTGTGTGTGTGTGAGTGTGCTGGTATGGGCTTTGCATTGAGTCACTGACGTGTCTGTGTGTGTTTCTGTATTGCTGGTATAGGCAGAGCATTGAGTCACAGTGCATCGTGGTTATGTGTGTGTGTGGTGGGGGGTGGCTGGTAGAGTCTGAGCATTGAGTCACAGTGAGTGGTGCATGTGTGTGTGTGTTTGTAGTTCATGTTGTGGAATGTGCATGAGTTACTGTAAGGTGTGTGTGTGTGTGCTGGTACAGGCTGAGCACTCAGTCACACTTGTGTGTGTGTGTGTGCTGGTATGGGCTTTGCAGAGGCACTGAGGCCTGTATGTGTGTTTGTGTGGTGCTACAGACTGTTCATTGAGTCAAATTGAGACGTGTGTGTGTGTGTGTGTACTGCTATAGGCTGTGCAATGAGTCACAGTGAGCTTTGTATGTGAGTGTGTGTGTGATGGTATAGAATGTGCATTGAGTCACAGTGAGCTGTGTGTGTATGTGCAGGTATACGCCGTGCATTCAGTCACAGTGAGGCTTGTGTGTGTACTCGTATGGACTACATTGTGTCACAGTGAGCCATGTATGTCTGTGTGTGTTTGTGTGCTGCTTTCGGCAGTGCATTGAGTCACAGTGAGCCGTGTGTGTGTGTGTGTCTGTATGTGTGTGATGGTGTAGACGGTTCATTGATTCACAGTGAGCCATGTGTGAATGCATGTTTCTGTGTGTCTGTGCTGGTATACAATGTGAATTTAGTTACAGTAAGGTGCCTGTGTGTGTGTGTATGTGTTGGTATGGACTGTGCATTGATTAACAGTGAGCCGTGCCTGTGTGTCTTCGTGTGTGTATGTGATGGTATAGGCTGTGCGTTGAGTCACATTAAGCCATGCGTGTGTGTGTGTGTGTGTTGGTAAAGACTGCATTGACTCACAGGTGTGTGTGTGTGTGTGTGTGTTGGTAAAGACTGCATTGACTCAGGTGTGTGTGTGTGTGCCTGTATGGGCTTTGCATTGAGTCACAGTGAGGTGTTTGTTTGTGTGTGTGTGTGTGTGTGTGTGTGTGCTGCTACAGACTAAGCATTGAGTGATAAGTGAGCCGTGATTTTATGCTGGTACGGGCTCCGCAATGAGTCACAGAGCCGTGTGGGTGGCGTGTGTGTCTGTGTGTGTGCTGGTACAGGCTGAGCACCGAGTCACACTTAGCTGCGTATATGTGTGTATGTATGCTGGTATGGACTTTGCATTGAGTCACTGGGGTGTGTGTGTGTTTCTGTATGTGCTGGTATAGGCTTAGAATTGAGTCACAGTGTGCCGTGTGTGTGTGTGTGGGGGGGCTACTATGGTCTCAGCATAGAGTCACAGTGAGGTGTGTTGTGTGTGTGTATATGTGCTGGTATGGACAGCACATTGAGTCACAAAGAGGCATGCGTATGTGTGTGTATGTGTGTGTGTGTATGTGGTGGTGTAGAGTGTGCGTTGAGTCACAGTATGGTGTGTGTGTGCTGGTAGAGGCTGCACACTGAATCACAGGTGTGGGGGGGGGCTGGTATGGGCTCTCCATTGAGTCACTGAGGTGTCTCTGTGTGTGTGTGTGTGTGTGTGTGATGGTATAGGTGGTTCACTAAGTCACAGTGAGCCATGTATGAGTGTGTGTTTGTGTGTGTGTGTGTTCTGGCATAGGCTGAGCATTGAGTCACAGTGCACCGTGTGTTGTGTGTGTGGGTTGTACAGTCTGAGCATTGACTGACAGATGTGTTGTGTGTGTGTATGTGCTGGTATGGACGGTGCATTCAGTCACAATGAGCCGTGAGTGTGTGTGTGTCTTTGTGATGGTGTAGAGTGTGCACTGAGTCACAGTATGGTGTGTATATGTGTGCTGCTATAGGCTTAGCATTGAGTCACAGGTGTGGGAGTGTGTGTGCTGCTATGGGCTTTGTATTGACTCACTGAGGTGTGTGTGTCTGTGTGTGTGTGGTGCTACAGACTGTGCATTGAGTCACTGTGAGCCTTGCGTGTGTACATCTGAGTGCTGATATAGGCTGTGAACTAAGTCACAGTGAGTTACGTGTGTCTGTGTGTGTGCTCGTATAGACTGTGCATTGAGTCACAGCATGTGTGTGTGTGTACTGCTGTAGGCTGTGCATTGAGTCAATGAGGTGTGTGTGTGTGTGCTGGTATAGGCTGAGCATTGAATCACGGGTGTGTCTGCACTGGTATGGGTGGAGCACTGAATCAATTAAGTGTGTGTATGTGTGCACGTGTGCTCGTATGGGCTTTGCATTGAGTCACTGAGGTGTATGTGTGTGGGGGGGGCTAGTATAGTCTGAGCATTGAGTCACAGTGAGGTGTGTTGTGTGTGTGTATGTGCTGGTATGGACTCTCTTGAGCCACAATTAGCCGCGTGTGTGTGTGTACGTAGTGGTCTAGGGTGTGCATTGAGTCACAGCTGTGTGTGTGTGTATGTGTGTGCTGGTTTAGGCTGAGCATTGAATCACAGGTGTGTGTATGTGTTTGTGTGTGCTGGTATGGGCTTTGCATTGAGTCACTGAGGTGTATGTGTCAGTGTGTGTGTGGTGCTACAGACTATTCACTAGGTCACAGCCTTGTGTGTGTGTGTCTGTGTGATGATATAGCCTGTGCACTGAGTCACAGTGAGTTATGTGTGTGTGTGTGTGTGTGCTGGTATAGACTGTGCATTGAGTCATAGTGAGTATGTGTGTGTGTTTTTGTGTGGTGCTACAGACTGTGCATTGAGTCACAGTGAGCCTTGCGTGTGTGTCTGAGTGGTGATATAGGCTGTGAACTGAGTCACAGTGAGTTATGTGTGTCTGTGTGTGTGCTGGTATTGACTGTGCATTGAGTCACAATGAGTTGTATGTGTGCTCGTATAGACTTTGCATTGAGTCACAGCGTGTGTGTGTGTGTGTGTGCTGGTATGGGCTTTGCATTGAGTCACTGAGGTGTATGTGTCTGTGTGTGTGGTGCTACAGACTGTGCATTGAGTCACAGTGAGCCTTGCGTGTGTGTGTCTGAGTGGTGATATAGGCTGTGAACCGAGTCACAGTGAGTTATGTGTGTCTGTGTGTGTGCTGGTATTGACTATACATTGAGGCACAATGAGTTGTGTGTGTGTGTGCTCGTATATACTGTGCATTGACTCTCAGTCAGCATGTGTGTGTGTGTGCTGCTATAGGCTGTGCATTGAGTCACAATGAGGTGTGTGTGTATGTGTGTGTGTTGGTATAGGCTGAGCATTGAATCACAGTTAGGGGTATGTGTGTGTGTACACTGGTATGGGTGGAGCATTGAATCAGTTAGGTGTGTGTATGTGTGCATGTGTCCTCGTATGGGCTGTGCATTGAGTCAGTGAGGTGTATGTGGGTGTGTGTGGGTGTGGGCTAGTATAGTCTGAGTATTGAGTCACAGTGAGGTGTGTTGTGTGTGGGGGTGTGGGCTAGTATAGTCTGAGCATTGATTCACTGTGAGGTGTGTTGCATGTGTGTATGTGCTGGGATGGACTCTCCATTGAGTCACAATTAGCCGTGTGTGTGTGTGTGTGTGTGTGTACGTAGTGGTCTAGGGGGTGCACTGAGTCTCAGTAAGGTGTGTGTGTGTGTGTATATGTGTCTGCTGGTTTAGGCTGAGCACTGAATCACAGGTGTGTGTGTGTGTGTGTGTGTGCTGGTAATGGCTTTGTATTGAGTCACTGAGGGGTATGTGTGTGTGTGTGTGTGTCTGTGTGTTTCTGGGGTGATACAGACTGTGTATTGGGTCACTGTGAGCCTTCCGTGTGTGTTTCTGAGTGCTGATATAGGCTGTGAACTGAGTCACAGTGAGTTATGTGTGTCTGTGTGTGTGCTGGTATTGACTATACATTGAGGCACAATGAGTTGTGTGTGTGTGTGCTCGTATATACTGTGCATTGACTCTCAGTCAGCATGTGTGTGTGTGTGTGTGCTGCTATAGGCTGTGCATTGAGTCACAATGAGGTGTGTGTGTATGTGTGTATGTGTGTGTGTGTTGGTATAGGCTGAGCATTGAATCACAGTTTGGGGTGTGTGTGTGTGCACTGGTATGGGTGGAGCATTGAATCAGGTGTGTGTATGTGTGCATGTGTGCTCGTATGGGCTTTGCATTGAGTCAGTGAGGTGTATGTGTGTGTGGGGGGGCTATTACAGTCTGAGCACTGAGTCACAGTGAGGAGTGTCTGTGTGTGTGTCCTGCTATAGGCTGTGCATTGTATCACAGTGAACCTTGTGTGTGTATGTGTGTTTGTGTATGCATGTGTGTGTGTGATGATACAGGCTGAGCATTGAGTCACGGAGGTGTGTATGTGTGTGTGTTGATACAAAGTGTGCATTGAGTCACAGTGAGCCGTGTGTTTGTGTATGTGTGTGTCTGTGTGTGTGGACTGGTATTTGCCGTGCGTTGAGTCACAATGAGACGTGTTGGGGGGGCTGGAATAGTCTGAGCACTGAGTCACAGATGGGTGGTGTGTATTTGCTGGTATGGACGCTGCATTCAGTCACAATGAGCCGTGCGTGTGTGTGTGTCTTTGTGATGGTTCAGAGAGTGCACTGAGTCACAGTATGGTGTGTATATGTGTGTTGGTATAGGCTGACCATTGAAACACAGTAAGGTGTGTGTGTGTGTCTGTGTGTATGAGTGTGCTGGTATGGGCTTTGCATTGACTCACTGAGGTGTATGTGTGTGTTTGTGTGTTTGTGTGTGTGGTGCTACACACAGTGCACTGAGTCACAGTGAGCCTTGTGTGTGTGTGTCTGTGTGCTGATATAGCCTGTGCACTGTGTCACAGTGAGTTATGTGTGTGTGCTGGTATAGTGTGCGTTGGGTCACAATGAGTTGTGTGTGTGTGCTCGTATGGACAGTGCATTGAGTCAGAGTGAGCCGTGAATGTGTGTGTGTTTGTATTTTGTATTTCATGGTGTGGAATGTGCATGAGTTACCTTAAGATGTGTGTGTTTGTGTGCGCAGGTATAGGCTGAGCATTGAGTCACACTTAGGTGTGTGTGTGTGTGCCGGTAGGGGCTTTGCATTGAGTCACTGAGGCCTGTATGTGTGTTTGTGTGGTGCTACAGGGCGTTCGTTGAGTCACAGTGAGCTGTGTGTGTGTGTGTGTGCAGGTATACGCCGTGCATTCAGTCACAGTGAGGCTTGTGTGTGTACTGGTATGGACTGCATTGTGTCGCACTGAGCCATGTATGTCCGTGTGTGTGTTTGTGTGCTGCTATAGGCAGTGCATTGAGTCACAGAGAGCCATGTGTGTGTGTCTGTGCTGGTACAGGCTGTGCACTGAGTCACAGTGAGCCTGCTGTTTGTGGTAGTACAGGCTGTGCATTGAGTCTGTGAGCTATGTATGTGTGTGTGTGTATTTGTGTTCCGGTATAGACTGGGCACTGAGTCACAGTTAGCCGTGTGTGTTTGTGTGTGTGTTTGTCTTGGTATCGGTGGTTCACTGAGTCACAGTGAACCATGTATGAGTGCGTGTTTGTGTGTGTCTGTGTTCTGGTATAGGCTGAGCATTGAGTCACAGTGTGCCGTGTGTGTGTGTGCTGGTATAGTCTGAGAATTGAGTCACAGTGAGGTGCGTGTGCATGTGTGTATGTGCTGGTATGGATGGTGCACTGAATCACACTGAGCCGTGCATGCGTGTGTGTGCATGTGCTGGTATAGACTGTGCACTGAGTCACAGCTGTGTGTGTGTGTGTGCATGCTGGTATAGGCTGTGCATTGAGTCACAGTGAGGTGTGTGTGTGGGGGGGTGCATGTGCTAGTATAGGCTTTGCATTGAGTCACTGAGCTGTGTGTGTGTGTGTGTATGTGCTACCATAGACTGTGCATTGATTCACAGCTCTGTGTGTGTGTGTGTGTGAGCGCTGGTATAGGCTGTGCAGTGAGTCACAGAGGGGTGTTTGTGAGTGTGTGCGTGTGCTGCTATAGGCTTTGAGTCACATTGAGCCGCATGTGTGTGTGATGGTATAGGTGAGCCATGTATGAGTGCCTGTTTGTGTGTGTGTGTGTGTGTTCTGGTATAGGCTGAGCATTGAGTCACTGTGCACCGTGTGTGTGTATGTTGTGTGTGTGGGTAGTACAGTCTGAGCATTGAGTTACAGTGAGGTGTGTGTGTGTTTGTGCTGGTATAAAATGTACATTGAGTCACAATGAGCCATGCGTGTGTGTGTGTGTGTGCTGGTAGAGGCTGAGCATTGAATCAGGTTGTGTGTGTGAAGACATAAGCTGTGCATTCTGTCACAGTGAGCCGTGTGTTTGTGTGTGTGTGAGTGTGCTGGTATGGGCTTTGCATTGAGTCACTGAGGTGTCTGTGTGTGTTTCTGTATTGCTGGTATAGGCAGAGCATTGAGTCACAGTGCGTCGTGGTTATGTGTGTGTGTGGTGGGGGTGGCTGGTAGAGTCTGAGCATTGAGTCACAGTGAGTGGTGCATGTGTGTGTGTGTTTGTAGTTCATGTTGTGGAATGTGCATGAGTTACTGTAAGGTGTGTGTGTGTGTGCTGGTACAGGCTGAGCACTCAGTCACACTTGTGTGTGTGTGTGTGCTGGTATGGGCTTTGCAGAGTCACTGAGGCCTGTATGTGTGTTTGTGTGGTGCTACACACTGTTCATTGAGTCAAATTGAGACGTGTGTGTGTGTACTGCTATAGGCTGTGCAATGAGTCACAGTGAGCTTTGTATGTGAGTGTGTGTGTGCTGGTATTGACTGTGCATGGAGTCACAATGAGTTTTGTGTGTGTGTGTGTGTGCTGGTATAGACTCTGCATTGAGTCACAGTGAGTATGTGTGTGTGTTTTTGTGTGGTGCTACAGACTGTGCATTGAGTCACAGTGAGCCTTGTGTGTGTTTGAGTGCTGATATCGGCTGTGAACTGAGTCACGAGTTATGTGTGTCTGTGTGTGCTGGTATTGACTGTGCATGGAGTCACAATGATTTGTGTGTGTGTGTGCTCGTATAGACTGCATTGAGTCATAGGGAGCATGTGTGTGTGTGTGCTGCTATAGGCTGAGCATTCAGTCACAGTGCACCGTGTGTGTGTATGTTGTGTGTGTGGGTAGTACAGTCTGAGCATTGAGTTACAGTGAGATGTGGTATGTGTGTGTGTGGGGGGGTTTGTGTGTGTGTGTGTGCTGGTAGAGGCTGAGCATTGAATCACAGTTAGGTGTGTGTGTGTTTATGTGTGTCTGTGTGCGCTGGAATGGGCTTTGCATTGAGTCACTGAGTTGTGTGTGGGGGGGCTACGGACTGTGCATTGAGTCACAGTGCATTGAGTCATTGTGCATTGAGGCACAATGAGTTGTGTGTGTGTGCTTGTATACACTGTGCATTGACTCTCAGCATGTGTGTGTGTGTGTGTGAGTGCTGATATAGGCTGTGAACTGAGTCACAGTGAGTTATGTGTGTGTGTGTGCTGGTATTGACTGTGCATTGAGTCACAGTGAGCGTGTGTGTGTGTGCTGCTATAGGCTGTGCATTGAGTCACAGTGAGCCGTGGGGGGGGGCTGGTATATGCTCTGCACTGAGTTACAGTGAGTCATGTGTTTCTGTGTCTGTGCTGGTATAATCTGAGCATTGAGTCACAGTTCAGTGTGTGTATATGTGTGTGTGTGCTGGTATGGGCTTTGCATTGGGTCCCTGAGGGGTGTGTGTGTGTGTGTGTGTGTGTGTGTGTGTATGTGTATGTGTTGTGAAGATATAGGCTGTGCATTCATTCACAGTGAGCCATGTGTGTCTGGGACTGGGGGCAGGCATACGGTGCACTGAGTCACAGTGAGCCATGTGTTTGTGTGTGTGTGTGTGTGTGAGTGTGCTGGTATAATCAGATCATTGAGTCACAGTGAGGTGTGCTGTGTGCGTGTATTTGCTATTATGGACAGCGCATTGAGTCTCATTGAGCTGTGCATATCTCTGTGTGTGTGTGTTTGTATTTCATGGTGTGGAATGTGCGTGAGTTACTGTAAGGTGAGTGTGTTTGTGTGTGCTGGTACAGGCTGAGCACTGAGTCACATTTAGGTGTGTGTGTGTGTGTGTGTGTCGGTAATGGGCTTTGCATTGAGTCACTGAAGCCTGTATGTGTGTCTGTGTGGTGCTATAGGCTGTTCATTGAGTCAAATTGAGACGTGTGTATGCGTGTGTACTGGTATAGGCTGTGCATTGCGTCACAGTGAGCTCTGTGTTTGTGTATGTGTGTGCAGTATACGCTGTGCATTCAGTCACAGTGAGGTTTGTGTGTGTACTGGTTTGGGCTGTGCATTGTGTCACAGTGAGCCATGTATGTCCATGTGCGTGTTTCTGTGCTGCTTTAGGCAGTGCACTGAGTCACAGTGAGCCACGTGTGTATGTGTGTGTGTGTAATGATATAAGCTGGGCATTGAGTCACAGTGAGCCATGTGTGTGGGAGTCGGGAAAGGTGTACACTGTGCACTGAGTCACAGTGAGCCGTGTGTTTGTGTGTGTGTGTGTGTGATGGCATAACTGGTTCATTGAGTCACAGTGAGCCATGTATGAGTGCGTGTTTGTGTGTGTGTGTGTGTTCTGGTAGAGCCTGAGCTTTGAGTCATAGTGCGCCGTGTGTGTGTGTTGTGTGTGTTGGTAGTACAGTCTGAGCATTGAGTTACAGTGAGATGTGTTGTGTGTATCTGTGCTGGTATGAAATGTACATTGAACCACAAGGAGCCATGCGTGTGTGTGTGTGTGTGTGTTTGTGTGTGTGCTGGTAGAGGCTGAGCATTGAATCACGTTTAGGTGTGTATGTGTGTGTGTGTGTGCGTGCCGGTATGGGCTTTTCATTGAGTCCCTGATGTGTGTGTGGGCGGGCTACAGACTGTGCACTGAGTCACAGTGAGTTATGTGTGTCTGTGTGTGCTGGTATTGACTGTGCACTGAGTCACAATGAGTTGTGTGTGTGTGCTCGTATACACTGTGCATTGAGTCACAGTCAGCAGGTGTGTGTATGTGTGCATGTGTGCTCGTATGGGCTTTGCATTGAGTCAGTGAGGTGTATGTGTGTGTGTGGGGGCTATTACATTCTGAGCACTGAGTCACAGTGAGGAGTGTCTGTGTGTGTGTCCTGCTATAGGCTGTGCATTGTATCACAGTGAACCTTGTGTGTGTATGTGTGTTTGTGTATGCATGTGTGTGTGTGATGATACAGGCTAAGCATTGAGTCACGGAGGTGTGTATGTGTGTGTGTTGATACAAACTGTGCATTGAGTCACAGTGAGCCGTGTGTGTGTGTGTGTAGGTAAGGATGGTGCACTGAGTCACAGTGAGCCATGTTTGCATGCTGGTATAGGTGGTGCATTGTGTCACAGTGAGCGGTGTGTGTGTGTGTGTGTGTGTGTGCTGCATTAGGCTGTGCATTGAGTCACAGTAAAGTGTGTTTTCGTGTGTATGTGCTGGTATAGGCTGTGCTTTGAGTCACAGTGACGTGTGTCTGTGTGTGTGTCCTGCTATAGGCTGTGCACTGTATCACAGTGAACCTTGTGTGTGTATGTGTGTTTGTGTATGCATGTGTGTGTGTGATGATACAGGCTGAGCATTGAGTCACGGAGGTGTGTATGTGTGTGTGTTGATACAAAGTGTGCATTGAGTCACAGTGAGCCGTGTGTTTGTGTATGTGTGTGTCTGTGTGTGTGGACTGGTATTTGCCGTGCGTTGAGTCACAATGAGACGTGTTGGGGGGGCTGGAATAGTCTGAGCACTGAGTCACAGATGGGTGGTGTGTATTTGCTGGTATGGACGCTGCATTCAGTCACAATGAGCCGTGCGTGTGTGTGTGTCTTTGTGATGGTTCAGAGAGTGCACTGAGTCACAGTATGGTGTGTATATGTGTGTTGGTATAGGCTGACCATTGAAACAAAGTAAGGTGTGTGTGTGTGTGTCTGTGTGTATGAGTGTGCTGGTATGGGCTTTGCATTGACTCACTGAGGTGTATGTGTGTGTTTGTGTGTGTGGTGCGACACACAGTGCACTGAGTCACAGTGAGCCTTGTGTGTGTGTGTCTGTGTGCTGATATAGCCTGTGCACTGTGTCACAGTGAGTTATGTGTGTGTGCTGGTATAGAGTGTGCGTTGGGTCACAATGAGTTGTGTGTGTGTGTGCTCGTATAGACTGTGCATTTAGTCACAGTGAGCATGTGTGTTTGTGTGTGTCCACGCTGGTATAGGTTGTGCAGTGAGTCACAGTGAGGGGTGTTTGTGTGTGTGTGTGTGTATGAGTGTGCTCATATAATCAGATCATTGAGTCACAGTGAGGTGTGTGCTGTGTGTGTATGTGCTCGTATGGACAGTGCATTGAGTCAGAGTGAGCCGTGAATGTGTGTGTGTTTGTATTTTGTATTTCATGGTGTGGAATGTGCATGAGTTACCTTAAGATGTGTGTGTTTGTGTGCGCAAGTATAGGCTGAGCATTGCGTCACACTTAGGTGTGTGTGTGTGTGCCGGTAGGGGCTTTGCATTGAGTCACTGAGGCCTGTATGTGTGTTTGTGTGGTGCTACAGGGCGTTCGTTGAGTCACAGTGAGCTGTGTGTGTGTGTGTGTGCAGGTATACGCCGTGCATTGTCACAGTGAGGCTTGTGTGTGTACTGGTATGGACTGCATTGTGTTGCACTGAGCCATGTATGTCCGTGTGTGTGTTTGTGTGCTGCTATAGGCAGTGCATTGAGTCACAGAGAGCCATGTGTGTGTGTCTGTGCTGGTACAGGCTGTGCACTGAGTCACAGTGAGCCTGCTGTTTGTGGTAGTACAGGCTGTGCATTGAGTCTGTGAGCTATGTATGTGTGTGTGTGTATTTGTGTTCCGGTATAGACTGGGCACTGAGTCACAGTTAGCCGTGTGTGTTTGTGTGTGTGTTTGTCTTGGTATCGGTGGTTCACTGAGTCACAGTGAACCATGTATGAGTGCGTGTTTGTGTGTGTCTGTGTTCTGGTATAGGCTGAGCATTGAGTCACAGTGTGCCGTGTGTGTGTGTGCTGGTATAGTCTGAGAATTGAGTCACAGTGAGGTGCGTGTGCATGTGTGTATGTGCTGGTATGGATGGTGCACTGAATCACACTGAGCCGTGCATGCGTGTGTGTGCATGTGCTGGTATAGACTGTGCACTGAGTCACAGCTGTGTGTGTGTGTGTGCATGCTGGTATAGGCTGTGCATTGAGTCACAGTGAGGTGTGTGTGTGGGGGGGTGCATGTGCTAGTATAGGCTTTGCATTGAGTCACTGAGCTGTGTGTGTGTGTGTGTATGTGTGCTACCATAGACTGTGCATTGATTCACAGCTCTGTGTGTGTGTGTGTGTGAGCGCTGGTATAGGCTGTGCAGTGAGTCACAGAGGGGTGTTTGTGAGTGTGTGCGTGTGCTGCTATAGGCTTTGAGTCACATTGAGCCGCATGTGTGTGTGATGGTATAGGTGGTTCACTGAGTCACAGTGAGCCATGTATGAGTGCCTGTTTGTGTGTGTGTGTGTGTGTTCTGGTATAGGCTGAGCATTGAGTCACTGTGCACCGTGTGTGTGTATGTTGTGTGTGTGGGTAGTACAGTCTGAGCATTGAGTTACAGTGAGGTGTGTGTGTGTTTGTGCTGGTATAAAATGTACATTGAGTCACAATGAGCCATGCGTGTGTGTGTGTGTGTGCTGGTAGAGGCTGAGCATTGAATCAGGTTGTGTGTGTGAAGACATAAGCTGTGCATTCTGTCACAGTGAGCCGTGTGTTTGTGTGTGTGTGAGTGTGCTGGTATGGGCTTTGCATTGAGTCACTGACGTGTCTGTGTGTGTTTCTGTATTGCTGGTATAGGCAGAGCATTGAGTCACAGTGCATCGTGATTATGTGTGTGTGTGGTGGGGGGTGGCTGGTAGAGTCTGAGCATTGAGTCACAGTGAGTGGTGCATGTGTGTGTGTGTTTGTAGTTCATGTTGTGGAATGTGCATGAGTTACTGTAAGGTGTGTGTGTGTGTGCTGGTACAGGCTGAGCACTCAGTCACACTTGTGTGTGTGTGTGTGCTGGTATGGGCTTTGCAGAGGCACTGAGGCCTGTATGTGTGTTTGTGTGGTGCTACAGACTGTTCATTGAGTCAAATTGAGACGTGTGTGTGTGTGTGTGTACTGCTATAGGCTGTGCAATGAGTCACAGTGAGCTTTGTATGTGAGTGTGTGTGTGATGGTATAGAATGTGCATTGAGTCACAGTGAGCTGTGTGTGTATGTGCAGGTATACGCCGTGCATTCAGTCACAGTGAGGCTTGTGTGTGTACTCGTATGGACTACATTGTGTCACAGTGAGCCATGTATGTCTGTGTGTGTTTGTGTGCTGCTTTCGGCAGTGCATTGAGTCACAGTGAGCCGTGTGTGTGTGTGTGTCTGTATGTGTGTGATGGTGTAGATGGTTCATTGATTCACAGTGAGCCATGTGTGAATGCATGTTTCTGTGTGTCTGTGCTGGTATACAATGTGAATTTAGTTACAGTAAGGTGCCTGTGTGTGTGTGTATGTGTTGGTATGGACTGTGCATTGATTAACAGTGAGCCGTGCCTGTGTGTCTTCGTGTGTGTATGTGATGGTATAGGCTGTGCGTTGAGTCACATTAAGCCATGCGTGTGTGTGTGTGTGTGTTGGTAAAGACTGCATTGACTCACAGGTGTGTGTGTGTGTGTGTGTGTTGGTAAAGACTGCATTGACTCAGGTGTGTGTGTGTGTGCCTGTATGGGCTTTGCATTGAGTCACAGTGAGGTGTTTGTTTGTGTGTGTGTGTGTGTGTGTGTGTGTGCTGCTACAGACTAAGCATTGAGTGATAAGTGAGCCGTGATTTTATGCTGGTACAGGCTCCGCAATGAGTCACAGAGCCGTGTGGGTGGCGTGTGTGTCTGTGTGTGTGCTGGTACAGGCTGAGCACCGAGTCACACTTAGCTGCGTATATGTGTGTATGTATGCTGGTATGGACTTTGCATTGAGTCACTGGGGTGTGTGTGTGTTTCTGTATGTGCTGGTATAGGCTTAGAATTGAGTCACAGTGTGCCGTGTGTGGGGGGGGGGCTACTATGGTCTCAGCATAGAGTCACAGTGAGGTGTGTTGTGTGTGTGTATATGTGCTGGTATGGACAGCACATTGAGTCACAAAGAGGCATGCGTATGTGTGTGTATGTGTGTGTGTGTATGTGGTGGTGTAGAGTGTGCGTTGAGTCACAGTATGGTGTGTGTGTGCTGGTAGAGGCTGCACACTGAATCACAGGTGTGTGGGGGGGGGCTGGTATGGGCTCTCCATTGAGTCACTGAGGTGTCTCTGTGTGTGTGTGTGTGTGTGTGATGGTATAGGTGGTTCACTAAGTCACAGTGAGCCATGTATGAGTGTGTGTTTGTTTGTGTGTGTGTGTGTTCTGGCATAGGCTGAGCATTGAGTCACAGTGCACCGTGTGTTGTGTGTGTGGGTTGTACAGTCTGAGCATTGACTGACAGATGTGTTGTGTGTGTGTATGTGCTGGTATGGACGGTGCATTCAGTCACAATGAGCCGTGAGTGTGTGTGTGTCTTTGTGATGGTGTAGAGTATGCACTGAGTCACAGTATGGTGTGTATATGTGTGCTGCTATAGGCTTAGCATTGAGTCACAGGTGTGGGAGTGTGTGTGCTGCTATGGGCTTTGTATTGACTCACTGAGGTGTGTGTGTCTGTGTGTGTGTGGTGCTACAGACTGTGCATTGAGTCACTGTGAGCCTTGCGTGTGTACATCTGAGTGCTGATATAGGCTGTGAACTAAGTCACAGTGAGTTACGTGTGTCTGTGTGTGTGCTCGTATAGACTGTGCATTGAGTCACAGCATGTGTGTGTGTGTACTGCTGTAGGCTGTGCATTGAGTCAATGAGGTGTGTGTGTGTGTGCTGGTATAGGCTGAGCATTGAATCACGGGTGTGTCTGCACTGGTATGGGTGGAGCACTGAATCAATTAAGTGTGTGTATGTGTGCACGTGTGCTCGTATGGGCTTTGCATTGAGTCACTGAGGTGTATGTGTGTGGGGGGGGCTAGTATAGTCTGAGCATTGAGTCACAGTGAGGTGTGTTGTGTGTGTGTATGTGCTGGTATGGACTCTCTTGAGCCACAATTAGCCGCGTGTGTGTGTGTACGTAGTGGTCTAGGGTGTGCATTGAGTCACAGCTGTGTGTGTGTGTATGTGTGTGCTGGTTTAGGCTGAGTATTGAATCACAGGTGTGTGTATGTGTTTGTGTGTGCTGGTATGGGCTTTGCATTGAGTCACTGAGGTGTATGTGTCAGTGTGTGTGTGGTGCTACAGACTATTCACTAGGTCACAGCCTTGTGTGTGTGTGTCTGTGTGATGATATAGCCTGTGCACTGAGTCACAGTGAGTTATGTGTGTGTGTGTGTGTGCTGGTATAGACTGTGCATTGAGTCATAGTGAGTATGTGTGTGTGTTTTTGTGTGGTGCTACAGACTGTGCATTGAGTCACAGTGAGCCTTGCGTGTGTGTCTGAGTGGTGATATAGGCTGTGAACTGAGTCACAGTGAGTTATGTGTGTCTGTGTGTGTGCTGGTATTGACTGTGCATTGAGTCACAATGAGTTGTATGTGTGCTCGTATAGACTTTGCATTGAGTCACAGCGTGTGTGTGTGTGTGTGTGCTGGTATGGGCTTTGCATTGAGTCACTGAGGTGTATGTGTCTGTGTGTGTGGTGCTACAGACTGTGCATTGAGTCACAGTGAGCCTTGCGTGTGTGTGTCTGAGTGGTGATATAGGCTGTGAACCGAGTCACAGTGAGTTATGTGTGTCTGTGTGTGTGCTGGTATTGACTGTGCACTCAGTCACAATGAGTTGTTTGTGTGCGTGCTTGTATAGACTGCACATTGAGTCACAGTCAGCATGTGTGTGTGTGTGTGCTGCTATAGGATGTGTATTGAGTCACAATGAGGTGTGTGTGTATGTGTGTGTGTTGGTATAGGCTGAGCATTGAATCACAGTTAGGGGTATGTGTGTGTGTACACTGGTATGGGCGGAGCATTGAATCAGTTAGGTGTGTGTATGTGTGCATGTGTCCTCGTATGGGCTGTGCATTGAGTCAGTGAGGTGTATGTGGGTGTGTGTGGGTGTGGGCTAGTATAGTCTGAGTATTGAGTCACAGTGAGGTGTGTTGTGTGTGGGGGTGTGGGCTAGTATAGTCTGAGCATTGATTCACTGTGAGGTGTGTTGCATGTGTGTATGTGCTGGGATGGACTCTCCATTGAGTCACAATTAGCCGTGTGTGTGTGTGTGTGTGTGTGTACGTAGTGGTCTAGGGGGTGCACTGAGTCACAGTAAGGTGTGTGTGTGTGTGTATATGTGTCTGCTGGTTTAGGCTGAGCACTGAATCACAGGTGTGTGTGTGTGTGTGTGTGTGTGCTGGTAATGGCTTTGTATTGAGTCACTGAGGGGTATGTGTGTGTGTGTGTGTGTCTGTGTGTTTCTGGGGTGATACAGACTGTGTATTGGGTCACTGTGAGCCTTCCGTGTGTGTTTCTGAGTGCTGATATAGGCTGTGAACTGAGTCACAGTGAGTTATGTGTGTCTGTGTGTGTGCTGGTATTGACTATACATTGAGGCACAATGAGTTGTGTGTGTGTGTGCTCGTATATACTGTGCATTGACTCTCAGTCAGCATGTGTGTGTGTGTGTGTGCTGCTATAGGCTGTGCATTGAGTCACAATGAGGTGTGTGTGTATGTGTGTATGTGTGTGTGTGTTGGTATAGGCTGAGCATTGAATCACAGTTTGGGGTGTGTGTGTGTGCACTGGTATGGGTGGAGCATTGAATCAGGTGTGTGTATGTGTGCATGTGTGCTCGTATGGGCTTTGCATTGAGTCAGTGAGGTGTATGTGTGTGGGGGGGGGCTATTACAGTCTGAGCACTGAGTCACAGTGAGGAGTGTCTGTGTGTGTGTCCTGCTATAGGCTGTGCATTGTATCACAGTGAACCTTGTGTGTGTATGTGTGTTTGTGTATGCATGTGTGTGTGTGATGATACAGGCTGAGCATTGAGTCACGGAGGTGTGTATGTGTGTGTGTTGATACAAAGTGTGCATTGAGTCACAGTGAGCCGTGTGTTTGTGTATGTGTGTGTCTGTGTGTGTGGACTGGTATTTGCCGTGCGTTGAGTCACAATGAGACGTGTTGGGGGGGCTGGAATAGTCTGAGCACTGAGTCACAGATGGGTGGTGTGTATTTGCTGGTATGGACGCTGCATTCAGTCACAATGAGCCGTGCGTGTGTGTGTGTCTTTGTGATGGTTCAGAGAGTGCACTGAGTCACAGTATGGTGTGTATATGTGTGTTGGTATAGGCTGACCATTGAAACACAGTAAGGTGTGTGTGTGTGTCTGTGTGTATGAGTGTGCTGGTATGGGCTTTGCATTGACTCACTGAGGTGTATGTGTGTGTTTGTGTGTTTGTGTGTGTGGTGCTACACACAGTGCACTGAGTCACAGTGAGCCTTGTGTGTGTGTGTCTGTGTGCTGATATAGCCTGTGCACTGTGTCACAGTGAGTTATGTGTGTGTGCTGGTATAGAGTGTGCGTTGGGTCACAATGAGTTGTGTGTGTGTGCTCGTATGGACAGTGCATTGAGTCAGAGTGAGCCGTGAATGTGTGTGTGTTTGTATTTTGTATTTCATGGTGTGGAATGTGCATGAGTTACCTTAAGATGTGTGTGTTTGTGTGCGCAGGTATAGGCTGAGCATTGAGTCACACTTAGGTGTGTGTGTGTGTGCCGGTAGGGGCTTTGCATTGAGTCACTGAGGCCTGTATGTGTGTTTGTGTGGTGCTACAGGGCGTTCGTTGAGTCACAGTGAGCTGTGTGTGTGTGTGTGTGCAGGTATACGCCATGCATTCAGTCACAGTGAGGCTTGTGTGTGTACTGGTATGGACTGCATTGTGTCGCACTGAGCCATGTATGTCCGTGTGTGTGTTTGTGTGCTGCTATAGGCAGTGCATTGAGTCACAGAGAGCCATGTGTGTGTGTCTGTGCTGGTACAGGCTGTGCACTGAGTCACAGTGAGCCTGCTGTTTGTGGTAGTACAGGCTGTGCATTGAGTCTGTGAGCTATGTATGTGTGTGTGTGTATTTGTGTTCCGGTATAGACTGGGCACTGAGTCACAGTTAGCCGTGTGTGTTTGTGTGTGTGTTTGTCTTGGTATCGGTGGTTCACTGAGTCACAGTGAACCATGTATGAGTGCGTGTTTGTGTGTGTCTGTGTTCTGGTATAGGCTGAGCATTGAGTCACAGTGTGCCGTGTGTGTGTGTGCTGGTATAGTCTGAGAATTGAGTCACAGTGAGGTGCGTGTGCATGTGTGTATGTGCTGGTATGGATGGTGCACTGAATCACACTGAGCCGTGCATGCGTGTGTGTGCATGTGCTGGTATAGACTGTGCACTGAGTCACAGCTGTGTGTGTGTGTGTGCATGCTGGTATAGGCTGTGCATTGAGTCACAGTGAGGTGTGTGTGTGGGGGGGTGCATGTGCTAGTATAGGCTTTGCATTGAGTCACTGAGCTGTGTGTGTGTGTGTATGTGCTACCATAGACTGTGCATTGATTCACAGCTCTGTGTGTGTGTGTGTGTGAGCGCTGGTATAGGCTGTGCAGTGAGTCACAGAGGGGTGTTTGTGAGTGTGTGCGTGTGCTGCTATAGGCTTTGAGTCACATTGAGCCGCATGTGTGTGTGATGGTATAGGTGGTTCACTGAGTCACAGTGAGCCATGTATGAGTGCCTGTTTGTGTGTGTGTGTGTGTGTTCTGGTATAGGCTGAGCATTGAGTCACTGTGCACCGTGTGTGTGTATGTTGTGTGTGTGGGTAGTACAGTCTGAGCATTGAGTTACAGTGAGGTGTGTGTGTGTTTGTGCTGGTATAAAATGTACATTGAGTCACAATGAGCCATGCGTGTGTGTGTGTGTGTGCTGGTAGAGGCTGAGCATTGAATCAGGTTGTGTGTGTGAAGACATAAGCTGTGCATTCTGTCACAGTGAGCCGTGTGTTTGTGTGTGTGTGAGTGTGCTGGTATGGGCTTTGCATTGAGTCACTGAGGTGTCTGTGTGTGTTTCTGTATTGCTGGTATAGGCAGAGCATTGAGTCACAGTGCGTCGTGGTTATGTGTGTGTGTGGTGGGGGTGGCTGGTAGAGTCTGAGCATTGAGTCACAGTGAGTGGTGCATGTGTGTGTGTGTTTGTAGTTCATGTTGTGGAATGTGCATGAGTTACTGTAAGGTGTGTGTGTGTGTGCTGGTACAGGCTGAGCACTCAGTCACACTTGTGTGTGTGTGTGTGCTGGTATGGGCTTTGCAGAGTCACTGAGGCCTGTATGTGTGTTTGTGTGGTGCTACACACTGTTCATTGAGTCAAATTGAGACGTGTGTGTGTGTACTGCTATAGGCTGTGCAATGAGTCACAGTGAGCTTTGTATGTGAGTGTGTGTGTGCTGGTATTGACTGTGCATGGAGTCACAATGAGTTTTGTGTGTGTGTGTGTGTGCTGGTATAGACTCTGCATTGAGTCACAGTGAGTATGTGTGTGTGTTTTTGTGTGGTGCTACAGACTGTGCATTGAGTCACAGTGAGCCTTGTGTGTGTTTGAGTGCTGATATCGGCTGTGAACTGAGTCACAATGAGTTATGTGTGTCTGTGTGTGCTGGTATTGACTGTGCATGGAGTCACAATGATTTGTGTGTGTGTGTGCTCGTATAGACTGCATTGAGTCATAGGGAGCATGTGTGTGTGTGTGCTGCTATAGGCTGAGCATTCAGTCACAGTGCACCGTGTGTGTTGTGTGTGTGGGTAGTACAGTCTGAGCATTGAGTTACAGTGAGATGTGGTATGTGTGTGTGTGTGTGGGTTTGTGTGTGTGTGTGTGCTGGTAGAGGCTGAGCATTGAATCACAGTTAGGTGTGTGTGTGTTTATGTGTGTCTGTGTGCGCTGGAATGGGCTTTGCATTGAGTCACTGAGTTGTGTGTGGGGGGGCTACGGACTGTGCATTGAGTCACAGTGCATTGAGTCATTGTGCATTGAGGCACAATGAGTTGTGTGTGTGTGCTTGTATACACTGTGCATTGACTCTCAGCATGTGTGTGTGTGTGTGTGAGTGCTGATATAGGCTGTGAACTGAGTCACAGTGAGTTATGTGTGTGTGTGTGCTGGTATTGACTGTGCATTGAGTCACAGTGAGCGTGTGTGTGTGTGCTGCTATAGGCTGTGCATTGAGTCACAGTGAGCCGTGGGGGGGGGCTGGTATATGCTCTGCACTGAGTTACAGTGAGTCATGTGTTTCTGTGTCTGTGCTGGTATAATCTGAGCATTGAGTCACAGTTCAGTGTGTGTATATGTGTGTGTGTGCTGGTATGGGCTTTGCATTGAGTCCCTGAGGGGTGTGTGTGTGTGTGTGTGTGTGTGTGTGTATGTGTATGTGTTGTGAAGATATAGGCTGTGCATTCATTCACAGTGAGCCATGTGTGTCTGGGACTGGGGGCAGGCATACGGTGCACTGAGTCACAGTGAGCCATGTGTTTGTGTGTGTGTGTGTGTGTGAGTGTGCTGGTATAATCAGATCATTGAGTCACAGTGAGGTGTGCTGTGTGCGTGTATTTGCTATTATGGACAGCGCATTGAGTCTCATTGAGCTGTGCATATCTCTGTGTGTGTGTGTTTGTATTTCATGGTGTGGAATGTGCGTGAGTTACTGTAAGGTGAGTGTGTTTGTGTGTGCTGGTACAGGCTGAGCACTGAGTCACATTTAGGTGTGTGTGTGTGTGTGTGTCGGTAATGGGCTTTGCATTGAGTCACTGAAGCCTGTATGTGTGTCTGTGTGGTGCTATAGGCTGTTCATTGAGTCAAATTGAGACGTGTGTATGCGTGTGTACTGGTATAGGCTGTGCATTGCGTCACAGTGAGCTCTGTGTTTGTGTATGTGTGTGCAGTATACGCTGTGCATTCAGTCACAGTGAGGTTTGTGTGTGTACTGGTTTGGGCTGTGCATTGTGTCACAGTGAGCCATGTATGTCCATGTGCGTGTTTCTGTGCTGCTTTAGGCAGTGCACTGAGTCACAGTGAGCCACGTGTGTATGTGTGTGTGTGTAATGATATAAGCTGGGCATTGAGTCACAGTGAGCCATGTGTGTGGGAGTCGGGAAAGGTGTACACTGTGCACTGAGTCACAGTGAGCCGTGTGTTTGTGTGTGTGTGTGTGTGATGGCATAACTGGTTCATTGAGTCACAGTGAGCCATGTATGAGTGCGTGTTTGTGTGTGTGTGTGTGTTCTGGTAGAGCCTGAGCTTTGAGTCATAGTGCGCCGTGTGTGTGTGTTGTGTGTGTTGGTAGTACAGTCTGAGCATTGAGTTACAGTGAGATGTGTTGTGTGTATCTGTGCTGGTATGAAATGTACATTGAACCACAAGGAGCCATGCGTGTGTGTGTGTGTGTGTTTGTGTGTGTGCTGGTAGAGGCTGAGCATTGAATCACGTTTAGGTGTGTATGTGTGTGTGTGTGTGCGCGCCGGTATGGGCTTTTCATTGAGTCCCTGATGTGTGTGTGGGCGGGCTACAGACTGTGCACTGAGTCACAGTGAGTTATGTGTGTCTGTGTGTGCTGGTATTGACTGTGCACTGAGTCACAATGAGTTGTGTGTGTGTGCTCGTATACACTGTGCATTGAGTCACAGTCAGCATGTGTGTGTGTGTGTGCTGGTATGGGACTGCACTGAGTCACTGAGGTGTATGTGTGTGTGTGTGTGTGTGGTGCTACAGACTGTGCATTGAGTCACAGGGAGCCTTGCGTGTGTGTGTCTGAGTGGAGATATAGGCTGTGAACTGAGTCACAGTGAGTTATGTGTGTCTGTGTGTGTACTGGTATTGGCTGTGCATTGAGTCACAATGAGTTGTGTGTATGTGTGCTCGTATAGACTTTGCATTGAGTCACAGTCAGCGTGTGTGTGTGTGTGTGTGTGCTGGTATGGGCTTTGCATTGAGTCACTGAGGTGTATGTGTGTGTGTGTGTGGTGCTACAGACTGTGCGTTGAGTCACAGGGAGCCTTGCGTGTGTGTGTCTGAGTGGTGATATAGGCTGTGAACTGAGTCACAGTGAGTTATGTGTGTCTGTGTGTGTGCTGGTATTGACTATACATTGAGGCACAATGAGTTGTGTGTGTGTGTGCTCGTATATACTGTGCATTGACTCTCAGTCAGCATGTGTGTGTGTGTGTGCTGCTATAGGCTGTGCATTGAGTCACAATGAGGTGTGTGTGTATGTGTGTATGTGTGTGTGTTGGTATAGGCTGAGCATTGAATCACAGTTCGGGGTGTGTGTGTGTGCACTGGTATGGGTGGAGCATTGAATCAGGTGTGTGTATGTGTGCATGTGTGCTCGTATGGGCTTTGCATTGAGTCAGTGAGGTGTATGTGTGTGGGGGGGGGCTATTACAGTCTGAGCACTGAGTCACAGTGAGGAGTGTCTGTGTGTGTGTCCTGCTATAGGCTGTGCATTGTATCACAGTGAACCTTGTGTGTGTATGTGTGTTTGTGTATGCATGTGTGTGTGTGATGATACAGGCTAAGCATTGAGTCACGGAGGTGTGTATGTGTGTGTGTTGATACAAACTGTGCATTGAGTCACAGTGAGCCGTGTGTGTGTGTGTGTAGGTAAGGATGGTGCACTGAGTCACAGTGAGCCATGTTTGCATGCTGGTATAGGTGGTGCATTGTGTCACAGTGAGCGGTGTGTGTGTGTGTGTGTGTGTGTGTGCTGCATTAGGCTGTGCATTGAGTCACAGTAAAGTGTGTTTTCGTGTGTATGTGCTGGTATAGGCTGTGCTTTGAGTCACAGTGACGTGTGTCTGTGTGTGTGTCCTGCTATAGGCTGTGCACTGTATCACAGTGAACCTTGTGTGTGTATGTGTGTTTGTGTATGCATGTGTGTGTGTGATGATACAGGCTGAGCATTGAGTCACGGAGGTGTGTATGTGTGTGTGTTGATACAAAGTGTGCATTGAGTCACAGTGAGCCGTGTGTTTGTGTATGTGTGTGTCTGTGTGTGTGGACTGGTATTTGCCGTGCGTTGAGTCACAATGAGACGTGTTGGGGGGGGCTGGAATAGTCTGAGCACTGAGTCACAGATGGGTGGTGTGTATTTGCTGGTATGGACGCTGCATTCAGTCACAATGAGCCGTGCGTGTGTGTGTGTCTTTGTGATGGTTCAGAGAGTGCACTGAGTCACAGTATGGTGTGTATATGTGTGTTGGTATAGGCTGACCATTGAAACAAAGTAAGGTGTGTGTGTGTGTGTCTGTGTGTATGAGTGTGCTGGTATGGGCTTTGCATTGACTCACTGAGGTGTATGTGTGTGTTTGTGTGTGTGGTGCGACACACAGTGCACTGAGTCACAGTGAGCCTTGTGTGTGTGTGTCTGTGTGCTGATATAGCCTGTGCACTGTGTCACAGTGAGTTATGTGTGTGTGCTGGTATAGAGTGTGCGTTGGGTCACAATGAGTTGTGTGTGTGTGTGCTCGTATAGACTGTGCATTTAGTCACAGTGAGCATGTGTGTTTGTGTGTGTCCACGCTGGTATAGGTTGTGTAGTGAGTCACAGTGAGGGGTGTTTGTGTGTGTGTGTGTGTATGAGTGTGCTCATATAATCAGATCATTGAGTCACAGTGAGGTGTGTGCTGTGTGTGTATGTGCTCGTATGGACAGTGCATTGAGTCAGAGTGAGCCGTGAATGTGTGTGTGTTTGTATTTTGTATTTCATGGTGTGGAATGTGCATGAGTTACCTTAAGATGTGTGTGTTTGTGTGCGCAAGTATAGGCTGAGCATTGCGTCACACTTAGGTGTGTGTGTGTGTGCCAGTAGGGGCTTTGCATTGAGTCACTGAGGCCTGTATGTGTGTTTGTGTGGTGCTACAGGGCGTTCGTTGAGTCACAGTGAGCTGTGTGTGTGTGTGTGTGCAGGTATACGCCGTGCATTCAGTCACAGTGAGGCTTGTGTGTGTACTGGTATGGACTGCATTGTGTCGCACTGAGCCATGTATGTCCGTGTGTGTGTTTGTGTGCTGCTATAGGCAGTGCATTGAGTCACAGAGAGCCATGTGTGTGTGTCTGTGCTGGTACAGGCTGTGCACTGAGTCACAGTGAGCCTGCTGTTTGTGGTAGTACAGGCTGTGCATTGAGTCTGTGAGCTATGTATGTGTGTGTGTGTATTTGTGTTCCGGTATAGACTGGGCACTGAGTCACAGTTAGCCGTGTGTGTTTGTGTGTGTGTTTGTCTTGGTATCGGTGGTTCACTGAGTCACAGTGAACCATGTATGAGTGCGTGTTTGTGTGTGTCTGTGTTCTGGTATAGGCTGAGCATTGAGTCACAGTGTGCCGTGTGTGTGTGTGCTGGTATAGTCTGAGAATTGAGTCACAGTGAGGTGCGTGTGCATGTGTGTATGTGCTGGTATGGATGGTGCACTGAATCACACTGAGCCGTGCATGCGTGTGTGTGCATGTGCTGGTATAGACTGTGCACTGAGTCACAGCTGTGTGTGTGTGTGTGCATGCTGGTATAGGCTGTGCATTGAGTCACAGTGAGGTGTGTGTGTGGGGGGGTGCATGTGCTAGTATAGGCTTTGCATTGAGTCACTGAGCTGTGTGTGTGTGTGTATGTGCTACCATAGACTGTGCATTGATTCACAGCTCTGTGTGTGTGTGTGTGTGAGCGCTGGTATAGGCTGTGCAGTGAGTCACAGAGGGGTGTTTGTGAGTGTGTGCGTGTGCTGCTATAGGCTTTGAGTCACATTGAGCCGCATGTGTGTGTGATGGTATAGGTGGTTCACTGAGTCACAGTGAGCCATGTATGAGTGCCTGTTTGTGTGTGTGTGTGTGTGTTCTGGTATAGGCTGAGCATTGAGTCACTGTGCACCGTGTGTGTGTATGTTGTGTGTGTGGGTAGTACAGTCTGAGCATTGAGTTACAGTGAGGTGTGTGTGTGTTTGTGCTGGTATAAAATGTACATTGAGTCACAATGAGCCATGCGTGTGTGTGTGTGTGTGCTGGTAGAGGCTGAGCATTGAATCAGGTTGTGTGTGTGAAGACATAAGCTGTGCATTCTGTCACAGTGAGCCGTGTGTTTGTGTGTGTGTGAGTGTGCTGGTATGGGCTTTGCATTGAGTCACTGAGGTGTCTGTGTGTGTTTCTGTATTGCTGGTATAGGCAGAGCATTGAGTCACAGTGCGTCGTGGTTATGTGTGTGTGTGGTGGGGGTGGCTGGTAGAGTCTGAGCATTGAGTCACAGTGAGTGGTGCATGTGTGTGTGTGTTTGTAGTTCATGTTGTGGAATGTGCATGAGTTACTGTAAGGTGTGTGTGTGTGTGCTGGTACAGGCTGAGCACTCAGTCACACTTGTGTGTGTGTGTGTGCTGGTATGGGCTTTGCAGAGTCACTGAGGCCTGTATGTGTGTTTGTGTGGTGCTACACACTGTTCATTGAGTCAAATTGAGACGTGTGTGTGTGTACTGCTATAGGCTGTGCAATGAGTCACAGTGAGCTTTGTATGTGAGTGTGTGTGTGCTGGTATTGACTGTGCATGGAGTCACAATGAGTTTTGTGTGTGTGTGTGTGTGCTGGTATAGACTCTGCATTGAGTCACAGTGAGTATGTGTGTGTGTTTTTGTGTGGTGCTACAGACTGTGCATTGAGTCACAGTGAGCCTTGTGTGTGTTTGAGTGCTGATATCGGCTGTGAACTGAGTCACAATGAGTTATGTGTGTCTGTGTGTGCTGGTATTGACTGTGCATGGAGTCACAATGATTTGTGTGTGTGTGTGCTCGTATAGACTGCATTGAGTCATAGGGAGCATGTGTGTGTGTGTGCTGCTATAGGCTGAGCATTCAGTCACAGTGCACCGTGTGTGTTGTGTGTGTGGGTAGTACAGTCTGAGCATTGAGTTACAGTGAGATGTGGTATGTGTGTGTGTGTGTGGGTTTGTGTGTGTGTGTGTGCTGGTAGAGGCTGAGCATTGAATCACAGTTAGGTGTGTGTGTGTTTATGTGTGTCTGTGTGCGCTGGAATGGGCTTTGCATTGAGTCACTGAGTTGTGTGTGGGGGGGCTACGGACTGTGCATTGAGTCACAGTGCATTGAGTCATTGTGCATTGAGGCACAATGAGTTGTGTGTGTGTGCTTGTATACACTGTGCATTGACTCTCAGCATGTGTGTGTGTGTGTGTGAGTGCTGATATAGGCTGTGAACTGAGTCACAGTGAGTTATGTGTGTGTGTGTGCTGGTATTGACTGTGCATTGAGTCACAGTGAGCGTGTGTGTGTGTGCTGCTATAGGCTGTGCATTGAGTCACAGTGAGCCGTGGGGGGGGGCTGGTATATGCTCTGCACTGAGTTACAGTGAGTCATGTGTTTCTGTGTCTGTGCTGGTATAATCTGAGCATTGAGTCACAGTTCAGTGTGTGTATATGTGTGTGTGTGCTGGTATGGGCTTTGCATTGAGTCCCTGAGGGGTGTGTGTGTGTGTGTGTGTGTGTGTGTGTGTATGTGTATGTGTTGTGAAGATATAGGCTGTGCATTCATTCACAGTGAGCCATGTGTGTCTGGGACTGGGGGCAGGCATACGGTGCACTGAGTCACAGTGAGCCATGTGTTTGTGTGTGTGTGTGTGTGTGAGTGTGCTGGTATAATCAGATCATTGAGTCACAGTGAGGTGTGCTGTGTGCGTGTATTTGCTATTATGGACAGCGCATTGAGTCTCATTGAGCTGTGCATATCTCTGTGTGTGTGTGTTTGTATTTCATGGTGTGGAATGTGCGTGAGTTACTGTAAGGTGAGTGTGTTTGTGTGTGCTGGTACAGGCTGAGCACTGAGTCACATTTAGGTGTGTGTGTGTGTGTGTGTCGGTAATGGGCTTTGCATTGAGTCACTGAAGCCTGTATGTGTGTCTGTGTGGTGCTATAGGCTGTTCATTGAGTCAAATTGAGACGTGTGTATGCGTGTGTACTGGTATAGGCTGTGCATTGCGTCACAGTGAGCTCTGTGTTTGTGTATGTGTGTGCAGTATACGCTGTGCATTCAGTCACAGTGAGGTTTGTGTGTGTACTGGTTTGGGCTGTGCATTGTGTCACAGTGAGCCATGTATGTCCATGTGCGTGTTTCTGTGCTGCTTTAGGCAGTGCACTGAGTCACAGTGAGCCACGTGTGTATGTGTGTGTGTGTAATGATATAAGCTGGGCATTGAGTCACAGTGAGCCATGTGTGTGGGAGTCGGGAAAGGTGTACACTGTGCACTGAGTCACAGTGAGCCGTGTGTTTGTGTGTGTGTGTGTGTGATGGCATAACTGGTTCATTGAGTCACAGTGAGCCATGTATGAGTGCGTGTTTGTGTGTGTGTGTGTGTTCTGGTAGAGCCTGAGCTTTGAGTCATAGTGCGCCGTGTGTGTGTGTTGTGTGTGTTGGTAGTACAGTCTGAGCATTGAGTTACAGTGAGATGTGTTGTGTGTATCTGTGCTGGTATGAAATGTACATTGAACCACAAGGAGCCATGCGTGTGTGTGTGTGTGTGTTTGTGTGTGTGCTGGTAGAGGCTGAGCATTGAATCACGTTTAGGTGTGTATGTGTGTGTGTGTGTGCGCGCCGGTATGGGCTTTTCATTGAGTCCCTGATGTGTGTGTGGGCGGGCTACAGACTGTGCACTGAGTCACAGTGAGTTATGTGTGTCTGTGTGTGCTGGTATTGACTGTGCACTGAGTCACAATGAGTTGTGTGTGTGTGCTCGTATACACTGTGCATTGAGTCACAGTCAGCATGTGTGTGTGTGTGTGCTGGTATGGGACTGCACTGAGTCACTGAGGTGTATGTGTGTGTGTGTGTGTGTGGTGCTACAGACTGTGCATTGAGTCACAGGGAGCCTTGCGTGTGTGTGTCTGAGTGGAGATATAGGCTGTGAACTGAGTCACAGTGAGTTATGTGTGTCTGTGTGTGTACTGGTATTGGCTGTGCATTGAGTCACAATGAGTTGTGTGTATGTGTGCTCGTATAGACTTTGCATTGAGTCACAGTCAGCGTGTGTGTGTGTGTGTGTGTGCTGGTATGGGCTTTGCATTGAGTCACTGAGGTGTATGTGTGTGTGTGTGTGGTGCTACAGACTGTGCGTTGAGTCACAGGGAGCCTTGCGTGTGTGTGTCTGAGTGGTGATATAGGCTGTGAACTGAGTCACAGTGAGTTATGTGTGTCTGTGTGTGTGCTGGTATTGACTATACATTGAGGCACAATGAGTTGTGTGTGTGTGTGCTCGTATATACTGTGCATTGACTCTCAGTCAGCATGTGTGTGTGTGTGTGCTGCTATAGGCTGTGCATTGAGTCACAATGAGGTGTGTGTGTATGTGTGTATGTGTGTGTGTTGGTATAGGCTGAGCATTGAATCACAGTTCGGGGTGTGTGTGTGTGCACTGGTATGGGTGGAGCATTGAATCAGGTGTGTGTATGTGTGCATGTGTGCTCGTATGGGCTTTGCATTGAGTCAGTGAGGTGTATGTGTGTGGGGGGGGGCTATTACAGTCTGAGCACTGAGTCACAGTGAGGAGTGTCTGTGTGTGTGTCCTGCTATAGGCTGTGCATTGTATCACAGTGAACCTTGTGTGTGTATGTGTGTTTGTGTATGCATGTGTGTGTGTGATGATACAGGCTAAGCATTGAGTCACGGAGGTGTGTATGTGTGTGTGTTGATACAAACTGTGCATTGAGTCACAGTGAGCCGTGTGTGTGTGTGTGTAGGTAAGGATGGTGCACTGAGTCACAGTGAGCCATGTTTGCATGCTGGTATAGGTGGTGCATTGTGTCACAGTGAGCGGTGTGTGTGTGTGTGTGTGTGTGTGTGCTGCATTAGGCTGTGCATTGAGTCACAGTAAAGTGTGTTTTCGTGTGTATGTGCTGGTATAGGCTGTGCTTTGAGTCACAGTGACGTGTGTCTGTGTGTGTGTCCTGCTATAGGCTGTGCACTGTATCACAGTGAACCTTGTGTGTGTATGTGTGTTTGTGTATGCATGTGTGTGTGTGATGATACAGGCTGAGCATTGAGTCACGGAGGTGTGTATGTGTGTGTGTTGATACAAAGTGTGCATTGAGTCACAGTGAGCCGTGTGTTTGTGTATGTGTGTGTCTGTGTGTGTGGACTGGTATTTGCCGTGCGTTGAGTCACAATGAGACGTGTTGGGGGGGGCTGGAATAGTCTGAGCACTGAGTCACAGATGGGTGGTGTGTATTTGCTGGTATGGACGCTGCATTCAGTCACAATGAGCCGTGCGTGTGTGTGTGTCTTTGTGATGGTTCAGAGAGTGCACTGAGTCACAGTATGGTGTGTATATGTGTGTTGGTATAGGCTGACCATTGAAACAAAGTAAGGTGTGTGTGTGTGTGTCTGTGTGTATGAGTGTGCTGGTATGGGCTTTGCATTGACTCACTGAGGTGTATGTGTGTGTTTGTGTGTGTGGTGCGACACACAGTGCACTGAGTCACAGTGAGCCTTGTGTGTGTGTGTCTGTGTGCTGATATAGCCTGTGCACTGTGTCACAGTGAGTTATGTGTGTGTGCTGGTATAGAGTGTGCGTTGGGTCACAATGAGTTGTGTGTGTGTGTGCTCGTATAGACTGTGCATTTAGTCACAGTGAGCATGTGTGTTTGTGTGTGTCCACGCTGGTATAGGTTGTGTAGTGAGTCACAGTGAGGGGTGTTTGTGTGTGTGTGTGTGTATGAGTGTGCTCATATAATCAGATCATTGAGTCACAGTGAGGTGTGTGCTGTGTGTGTATGTGCTCGTATGGACAGTGCATTGAGTCAGAGTGAGCCGTGAATGTGTGTGTGTTTGTATTTTGTATTTCATGGTGTGGAATGTGCATGAGTTACCTTAAGATGTGTGTGTTTGTGTGCGCAAGTATAGGCTGAGCATTGCGTCACACTTAGGTGTGTGTGTGTGTGCCGGTAGGGGCTTTGCATTGAGTCACTGAGGCCTGTATGTGTGTTTGTGTGGTGCTACAGGGCGTTCGTTGAGTCACAGTGAGCTGTGTGTGTGTGTGTGTGCAGGTATACGCCGTGCATTGTCACAGTGAGGCTTGTGTGTGTACTGGTATGGACTGCATTGTGTTGCACTGAGCCATGTATGTCCGTGTGTGTGTTTGTGTGCTGCTATAGGCAGTGCATTGAGTCACAGAGAGCCATGTGTGTGTGTCTGTGCTGGTACAGGCTGTGCACTGAGTCACAGTGAGCCTGCTGTTTGTGGTAGTACAGGCTGTGCATTGAGTCTGTGAGCTATGTATGTGTGTGTGTGTATTTGTGTTCCGGTATAGACTGGGCACTGAGTCACAGTTAGCCGTGTGTGTTTGTGTGTGTGTTTGTCTTGGTATCGGTGGTTCACTGAGTCACAGTGAACCATGTATGAGTGCGTGTTTGTGTGTGTCTGTGTTCTGGTATAGGCTGAGCATTGAGTCACAGTGTGCCGTGTGTGTGTGTGCTGGTATAGTCTGAGAATTGAGTCACAGTGAGGTGCGTGTGCATGTGTGTATGTGCTGGTATGGATGGTGCACTGAATCACACTGAGCCGTGCATGCGTGTGTGTGCATGTGCTGGTATAGACTGTGCACTGAGTCACAGCTGTGTGTGTGTGTGTGCATGCTGGTATAGGCTGTGCATTGAGTCACAGTGAGGTGTGTGTGTGGGGGGGTGCATGTGCTAGTATAGGCTTTGCATTGAGTCACTGAGCTGTGTGTGTGTGTGTGTATGTGCTACCATAGACTGTGCATTGATTCACAGCTCTGTGTGTGTGTGTGTGAGCGCTGGTATAGGCTGTGCAGTGAGTCACAGAGGGGTGTTTGTGAGTGTGTGCGTGTGCTGCTATAGGCTTTGAGTCACATTGAGCCGCATGTGTGTGTGATGGTATAGGTGGTTCACTGAGTCACAGTGAGCCATGTATGAGTGCCTGTTTGTGTGTGTGTGTGTGTGTTCTGGTATAGGCTGAGCATTGAGTCACTGTGCACCGTGTGTGTGTATGTTGTGTGTGTGGGTAGTACAGTCTGAGCATTGAGTTACAGTGAGGTGTGTGTGTGTTTGTGCTGGTATAAAATGTACATTGAGTCACAATGAGCCATGCGTGTGTGTGTGTGTGTGCTGGTAGAGGCTGAGCATTGAATCAGGTTGTGTGTGTGAAGACATAAGCTGTGCATTCTGTCACAGTGAGCCGTGTGTTTGTGTGTGTGTGAGTGTGCTGGTATGGGCTTTGCATTGAGTCACTGAGGTGTCTGTGTGTGTTTCTGTATTGCTGGTATAGGCAGAGCATTGAGTCACAGTGCGTCGTGGTTATGTGTGTGTGTGGTGGGGGTGGCTGGTAGAGTCTGAGCATTGAGTCACAGTGAGTGGTGCATGTGTGTGTGTGTTTGTAGTTCATGTTGTGGAATGTGCATGAGTTACTGTAAGGTGTGTGTGTGTGTGCTGGTACAGGCTGAGCACTCAGTCACACTTGTGTGTGTGTGTGTGCTGGTATGGGCTTTGCAGAGTCACTGAGGCCTGTATGTGTGTTTGTGTGGTGCTACACACTGTTCATTGAGTCAAATTGAGACGTGTGTGTGTGTACTGCTATAGGCTGTGCAATGAGTCACAGTGAGCTTTGTATGTGAGTGTGTGTGTGCTGGTATTGACTGTGCATGGAGTCACAATGAGTTTTGTGTGTGTGTGTGTGTGCTGGTATAGACTCTGCATTGAGTCACAGTGAGTATGTGTGTGTGTTTTTGTGTGGTGCTACAGACTGTGCATTGAGTCACAGTGAGCCTTGTGTGTGTTTGAGTGCTGATATCGGCTGTGAACTGAGTCACGAGTTATGTGTGTCTGTGTGTGCTGGTATTGACTGTGCATGGAGTCACAATGATTTGTGTGTGTGTGTGCTCGTATAGACTGCATTGAGTCATAGGGAGCATGTGTGTGTGTGTGCTGCTATAGGCTGAGCATTCAGTCACAGTGCACCGTGTGTGTGTGTGTTGTGTGTGTGGGTAGTACAGTCTGAGCATTGAGTTACAGTGAGATGTGGTATGTGTGTGTGTGTGTGGGTTTGTGTGTGTGTGTGTGCTGGTAGAGGCTGAGCATTGAATCACAGTTAGGTGTGTGTGTGTTTATGTGTGTCTGTGTGCGCTGGAATGGGCTTTGCATTGAGTCACTGAGTTGTGTGTGGGGGGGCTACGGACTGTGCATTGAGTCACAGTGCATTGAGTCATTGTGCATTGAGGCACAATGAGTTGTGTGTGTGTGCTTGTATACACTGTGCATTGACTCTCAGCATGTGTGTGTGTGTGTGAGTGCTGATATAGGCTGTGAACTGAGTCACAGTGAGTTATGTGTGTGTGTGTGCTGGTATTGACTGTGCATTGAGTCACAGTGAGCGTGTGTGTGTGTGCTGCTATAGGCTGTGCATTGAGTCACAGTGAGCCGTGGGGGGGGGCTGGTATATGCTCTGCACTGAGTTACAGTGAGTCATGTGTTTCTGTGTCTGTGCTGGTATAATCTGAGCATTGAGTCACAGTTCAGTGTGTGTATATGTGTGTGTGTGCTGGTATGGGCTTTGCATTGAGTCCCTGAGGGGTGTGTGTGTGTGTGTGTGTGTGTGTGTGTATGTGTATGTGTTGTGAAGATATAGGCTGTGCATTCATTCACAGTGAGCCATGTGTGTCTGGGACTGGGGGCAGGCATACGGTGCACTGAGTCACAGTGAGCCATGTGTTTGTGTGTGTGTGTGTGTGTGAGTGTGCTGGTATAATCAGATCATTGAGTCACAGTGAGGTGTGCTGTGTGCGTGTATTTGCTATTATGGACAGCGCATTGAGTCTCATTGAGCTGTGCATATCTCTCTGTGTGTGTGTTTGTATTTCATGGTGTGGAATGTGCGTGAGTTACTGTAAGGTGAGTGTGTTTGTGTGTGCTGGTACAGGCTGAGCACTGAGTCACATTTAGGTGTGTGTGTGTGTGTGTGTGTCGGTAATGGGCTTTGCATTGAGTCACTGAAGCCTGTATGTGTGTCTGTGTGGTGCTATAGGCTGTTCATTGAGTCAAATTGAGACGTGTGTATGCGTGTGTACTGGTATAGGCTGTGCATTGCGTCACAGTGAGCTCTGTGTTTGTGTATGTGTGTGCAGTATACGCTGTGCATTCAGTCACAGTGAGGTTTGTGTGTGTACTGGTTTGGGCTGTGCATTGTGTCACAGTGAGCCATGTATGTCCATGTGCGTGTTTCTGTGCTGCTTTAGGCAGTGCACTGAGTCACAGTGAGCCACGTGTGTATGTGTGTGTGTGTAATGATATAAGCTGGGCATTGAGTCACAGTGAGCCATGTGTGTGGGAGTCGGGAAAGGTGTACACTGTGCACTGAGTCACAGTGAGCCGTGTGTTTGTGTGTGTGTGTGTGTGATGGCATAACTGGTTCATTGAGTCACAGTGAGCCATGTATGAGTGCGTGTTTGTGTGTGTGTGTGTGTTCTGGTAGAGCCTGAGCTTTGAGTCATAGTGCGCCGTGTGTGTGTGTTGTGTGTGTTGGTAGTACAGTCTGAGCATTGAGTTACAGTGAGATGTGTTGTGTGTATCTGTGCTGGTATGAAATGTACATTGAACCACAAGGAGCCATGCGTGTGTGTGTGTGTGTGTTTGTGTGTGTGCTGGTAGAGGCTGAGCATTGAATCACGTTTAGGTGTGTATGTGTGTGTGTGTGTGCGCGCCGGTATGGGCTTTTCATTGAGTCCCTGATGTGTGTGTGGGCGGGCTACAGACTGTGCACTGAGTCACAGTGAGTTATGTGTGTCTGTGTGTGCTGGTATTGACTGTGCACTGAGTCACAATGAGTTGTGTGTGTGTGCTCGTATACACTGTGCATTGAGTCACAGTCAGCATGTGTGTGTGTGTGTGCTGGTATGGGACTGCACTGAGTCACTGAGGTGTATGTGTGTGTGTGTGTGTGTGGTGCTACAGACTGTGCATTGAGTCACAGGGAGCCTTGCGTGTGTGTGTCTGAGTGGAGATATAGGCTGTGAACTGAGTCACAGTGAGTTATGTGTGTCTGTGTGTGTACTGGTATTGGCTGTGCATTGAGTCACAATGAGTTGTGTGTATGTGTGCTCGTATAGACTTTGCATTGAGTCACAGTCAGCGTGTGTGTGTGTGTGTGTGTGCTGGTATGGGCTTTGCATTGAGTCACTGAGGTGTATGTGTGTGTGTGTGTGGTGCTACAGACTGCGTTGAGTCACAGGGAGCCTTGCGTGTGTGTGTCTGAGTGGTGATATAGGCTGTGAACTGAGTCACAGTGAGTTATGTGTGTCTGTGTGTGTGCTGGTATTGACTATACATTGAGGCACAATGAGTTGTGTGTGTGTGTGCTCGTATATACTGTGCATTGACTCTCAGTCAGCATGTGTGTGTGTGTGTGCTGCTATAGGCTGTGCATTGAGTCACAATGAGGTGTGTGTGTATGTGTGTATGTGTGTGTGTTGGTATAGGCTGAGCATTGAATCACAGTTCGGGGTGTGTGTGTGTGCACTGGTATGGGTGGAGCATTGAATCAGGTGTGTGTATGTGTGCATGTGTGCTCGTATGGGCTTTGCATTGAGTCAGTGAGGTGTATGTGTGTGGGGGGGGGCTATTACAGTCTGAGCACTGAGTCACAGTGAGGAGTGTCTGTGTGTGTGTCCTGCTATAGGCTGTGCATTGTATCACAGTGAACCTTGTGTGTGTATGTGTGTTTGTGTATGCATGTGTGTGTGTGATGATACAGGCTAAGCATTGAGTCACGGAGGTGTGTATGTGTGTGTGTTGATACAAACTGTGCATTGAGTCACAGTGAGCCGTGTGTGTGTGTGTGTAGGTAAGGATGGTGCACTGAGTCACAGTGAGCCATGTTTGCATGCTGGTATAGGTGGTGCATTGTGTCACAGTGAGCGGGGTGTGTGTGTGTGTGTGTGTGTGTGCTGCATTAGGCTGTGCATTGAGTCACAGTAAAGTGTGTTTTCGTGTGTATGTGCTGGTATAGGCTGTGCTTTGAGTCACAGTGACGTGTGTCTGTGTGTGTGTCCTGCTATAGGCTGTGCACTGTATCACAGTGAACCTTGTGTGTGTATGTGTGTTTGTGTATGCATGTGTGTGTGTGATGATACAGGCTGAGCATTGAGTCACGGAGGTGTGTATGTGTGTGTGTTGATACAAAGTGTGCATTGAGTCACAGTGAGCCGTGTGTTTGTGTATGTGTGTGTCTGTGTGTGTGGACTGGTATTTGCCGTGCGTTGAGTCACAATGAGACGTGTTGGGGGGGCTGGAATAGTCTGAGCACTGAGTCACAGATGGGTGGTGTGTATTTGCTGGTATGGACGCTGCATTCAGTCACAATGAGCCGTGCGTGTGTGTGTGTCTTTGTGATGGTTCAGAGAGTGCACTGAGTCACAGTATGGTGTGTATATGTGTGTTGGTATAGGCTGACCATTGAAACAAAGTAAGGTGTGTGTGTGTGTGTCTGTGTGTATGAGTGTGCTGGTATGGGCTTTGCATTGACTCACTGAGGTGTATGTGTGTGTTTGTGTGTGTGGTGCGACACACAGTGCACTGAGTCACAGTGAGCCTTGTGTGTGTGTGTCTGTGTGCTGATATAGCCTGTGCACTGTGTCACAGTGAGTTATGTGTGTGTGCTGGTATAGAGTGTGCGTTGGGTCACAATGAGTTGTGTGTGTGTGTGCTCGTATAGACTGTGCATTTAGTCACAGTGAGCATGTGTGTTTGTGTGTGTCCACGCTGGTATAGGTTGTGCAGTGAGTCACAGTGAGGGGTGTTTGTGTGTGTGTGTGTGTATGAGTGTGCTCATATAATCAGATCATTGAGTCACAGTGAGGTGTGTGCTGTGTGTGTATGTGCTCGTATGGACAGTGCATTGAGTCAGAGTGAGCCGTGAATGTGTGTGTGTTTGTATTTTGTATTTCATGGTGTGGAATGTGCATGAGTTACCTTAAGATGTGTGTGTTTGTGTGCGCAAGTATAGGCTGAGCATTGCGTCACACTTAGGTGTGTGTGTGTGTGCCGGTAGGGGCTTTGCATTGAGTCACTGAGGCCTGTATGTGTGTTTGTGTGGTGCTACAGGGCGTTCGTTGAGTCACAGTGAGCTGTGTGTGTGTGTGTGTGCAGGTATACGCCGTGCATTGTCACAGTGAGGCTTGTGTGTGTACTGGTATGGACTGCATTGTGTTGCACTGAGCCATGTATGTCCGTGTGTGTGTTTGTGTGCTGCTATAGGCAGTGCATTGAGTCACAGAGAGCCATGTGTGTGTGTCTGTGCTGGTACAGGCTGTGCACTGAGTCACAGTGAGCCTGCTGTTTGTGGTAGTACAGGCTGTGCATTGAGTCTGTGAGCTATGTATGTGTGTGTGTGTATTTGTGTTCCGGTATAGACTGGGCACTGAGTCACAGTTAGCCGTGTGTGTTTGTGTGTGTGTCTTGGTATCGGTGGTTCACTGAGTCACAGTGAACCATGTATGAGTGCGTGTTTGTGTGTGTCTGTGTTCTGGTATAGGCTGAGCATTGAGTCACAGTGTGCCGTGTGTGTGTGTGCTGGTATAGTCTGAGAATTGAGTCACAGTGAGGTGCGTGTGCATGTGTGTATGTGCTGGTATGGATGGTGCACTGAATCACACTGAGCCGTGCATGCGTGTGTGTGCATGTGCTGGTATAGACTGTGCACTGAGTCACAGCTGTGTGTGTGTGTGTGCATGCTGGTATAGGCTGTGCATTGAGTCACAGTGAGGTGTGTGTGTGGGGGGGTGCATGTGCTAGTATAGGCTTTGCATTGAGTCACTGAGCTGTGTGTGTGTGTATGTGCTACCATAGACTGTGCATTGATTCACAGCTCTGTGTGTGTGTGTGTGTGAGCGCTGGTATAGGCTGTGCAGTGAGTCACAGAGGGGTGTTTGTGAGTGTGTGCGTGTGCTGCTATAGGCTTTGAGTCACATTGAGCCGCATGTGTGTGTGATGGTATAGGTGGTTCACTGAGTCACAGTGAGCCATGTATGAGTGCCTGTTTGTGTGTGTGTGTGTGTGTTCTGGTATAGGCTGAGCATTGAGTCACTGTGCACCGTGTGTGTGTATGTTGTGTGTG
Organism: Mesoplodon mirus; assembly: GCF_964341445.2. Classification (NCBI taxonomy): domain Eukaryota; kingdom Metazoa; phylum Chordata; class Mammalia; order Artiodactyla; family Ziphiidae; genus Mesoplodon; species Mesoplodon mirus. The sequence continues at coordinate 7,159,120 of NC_138981.1, forward strand.
TGGGTAGTACAGTCTGAGCATTGAGTTACAGTGAGGTGTGTGTGTGTTTGTGCTGGTATAAAATGTACATTGAGTCACAATGAGCCATGCGTGTGTGTGTGTGTGTGCTGGTAGAGGCTGAGCATTGAATCAGGTTGTGTGTGTGAAGACATAAGCTGTGCATTCTGTCACAGTGAGCCGTGTGTTTGTGTGTGTGTGAGTGTGCTGGTATGGGCTTTGCATTGAGTCACTGACGTGTCTGTGTGTGTTTCTGTATTGCTGGTATAGGCAGAGCATTGAGTCACAGTGCATCGTGGTTATGTGTGTGTGTGGTGGGGGGTGGCTGGTAGAGTCTGAGCATTGAGTCACAGTGAGTGGTGCATGTGTGTGTGTGTTTGTAGTTCATGTTGTGGAATGTGCATGAGTTACTGTAAGGTGTGTGTGTGTGTGCTGGTACAGGCTGAGCACTCAGTCACACTTGTGTGTGTGTGTGTGCTGGTATGGGCTTTGCAGAGGCACTGAGGCCTGTATGTGTGTTTGTGTGGTGCTACAGACTGTTCATTGAGTCAAATTGAGACGTGTGTGTGTGTGTGTACTGCTATAGGCTGTGCAATGAGTCACAGTGAGCTTTGTATGTGAGTGTGTGTGTGATGGTATAGAATGTGCATTGAGTCACAGTGAGCTGTGTGTGTATGTGCAGGTATACGCCGTGCATTCAGTCACAGTGAGGCTTGTGTGTGTACTCGTATGGACTACATTGTGTCACAGTGAGCCATGTATGTCTGTGTGTGTTTGTGTGCTGCTTTCGGCAGTGCATTGAGTCACAGTGAGCCGTGTGTGTGTGTGTGTCTGTATGTGTGTGATGGTGTAGATGGTTCATTGATTCACAGTGAGCCATGTGTGAATGCATGTTTCTGTGTGTCTGTGCTGGTATACAATGTGAATTTAGTTACAGTAAGGTGCCTGTGTGTGTGTGTATGTGTTGGTATGGACTGTGCATTGATTAACAGTGAGCCGTGCCTGTGTGTCTTCGTGTGTGTATGTGATGGTATAGGCTGTGCGTTGAGTCACATTAAGCCATGCGTGTGTGTGTGTGTGTGTTGGTAAAGACTGCATTGACTCACAGGTGTGTGTGTGTGTGTGTGTGTTGGTAAAGACTGCATTGACTCAGGTGTGTGTGTGTGTGCCTGTATGGGCTTTGCATTGAGTCACAGTGAGGTGTTTGTTTGTGTGTGTGTGTGTGTGTGTGTGTGCTGCTACAGACTAAGCATTGAGTGATAAGTGAGCCGTGATTTTATGCTGGTACAGGCTCCGCAATGAGTCACAGAGCCGTGTGGGTGGCGTGTGTGTCTGTGTGTGTGCTGGTACAGGCTGAGCACCGAGTCACACTTAGCTGCGTATATGTGTGTATGTATGCTGGTATGGACTTTGCATTGAGTCACTGGGGTGTGTGTGTGTTTCTGTATGTGCTGGTATAGGCTTAGAATTGAGTCACAGTGTGCCGTGTGTGTGGGGGGGGCTACTATGGTCTCAGCATAGAGTCACAGTGAGGTGTGTTGTGTGTGTGTATATGTGCTGGTATGGACAGCACATTGAGTCACAAAGAGGCATGCGTATGTGTGTGTATGTGTGTGTGTGTATGTGGTGGTGTAGAGTGTGCGTTGAGTCACAGTATGGTGTGTGTGTGCTGGTAGAGGCTGCACACTGAATCACAGGTGTGTGGGGGGGGGCTGGTATGGGCTCTCCATTGAGTCACTGAGGTGTCTCTGTGTGTGTGTGTGTGTGTGTGATGGTATAGGTGGTTCACTAAGTCACAGTGAGCCATGTATGAGTGTGTGTTTGTTTGTGTGTGTGTGTGTTCTGGCATAGGCTGAGCATTGAGTCACAGTGCACCGTGTGTTGTGTGTGTGGGTTGTACAGTCTGAGCATTGACTGACAGATGTGTTGTGTGTGTGTATGTGCTGGTATGGACGGTGCATTCAGTCACAATGAGCCGTGAGTGTGTGTGTGTCTTTGTGATGGTGTAGAGTATGCACTGAGTCACAGTATGGTGTGTATATGTGTGCTGCTATAGGCTTAGCATTGAGTCACAGGTGTGGGAGTGTGTGTGCTGCTATGGGCTTTGTATTGACTCACTGAGGTGTGTGTGTCTGTGTGTGTGTGGTGCTACAGACTGTGCATTGAGTCACTGTGAGCCTTGCGTGTGTACATCTGAGTGCTGATATAGGCTGTGAACTAAGTCACAGTGAGTTACGTGTGTCTGTGTGTGTGCTCGTATAGACTGTGCATTGAGTCACAGCATGTGTGTGTGTGTACTGCTGTAGGCTGTGCATTGAGTCAATGAGGTGTGTGTGTGTGTGCTGGTATAGGCTGAGCATTGAATCACGGGTGTGTCTGCACTGGTATGGGTGGAGCACTGAATCAATTAAGTGTGTGTATGTGTGCACGTGTGCTCGTATGGGCTTTGCATTGAGTCACTGAGGTGTATGTGTGTGGGGGGGGCTAGTATAGTCTGAGCATTGAGTCACAGTGAGGTGTGTTGTGTGTGTGTATGTGCTGGTATGGACTCTCTTGAGCCACAATTAGCCGCGTGTGTGTGTGTACGTAGTGGTCTAGGGTGTGCATTGAGTCACAGCTGTGTGTGTGTGTATGTGTGTGCTGGTTTAGGCTGAGCATTGAATCACAGGTGTGTGTATGTGTTTGTGTGTGCTGGTATGGGCTTTGCATTGAGTCACTGAGGTGTATGTGTCAGTGTGTGTGTGGTGCTACAGACTATTCACTAGGTCACAGCCTTGTGTGTGTGTGTCTGTGTGATGATATAGCCTGTGCACTGAGTCACAGTGAGTTATGTGTGTGTGTGTGTGTGTGCTGGTATAGACTGTGCATTGAGTCATAGTGAGTATGTGTGTGTGTTTTTGTGTGGTGCTACAGACTGTGCATTGAGTCACAGTGAGCCTTGCGTGTGTGTCTGAGTGGTGATATAGGCTGTGAACTGAGTCACAGTGAGTTATGTGTGTCTGTGTGTGTGCTGGTATTGACTGTGCATTGAGTCACAATGAGTTGTATGTGTGCTCGTATAGACTTTGCATTGAGTCACAGCGTGTGTGTGTGTGTGTGTGCTGGTATGGGCTTTGCATTGAGTCACTGAGGTGTATGTGTCTGTGTGTGTGGTGCTACAGACTGTGCATTGAGTCACAGTGAGCCTTGCGTGTGTGTGTCTGAGTGGTGATATAGGCTGTGAACCGAGTCACAGTGAGTTATGTGTGTCTGTGTGTGTGCTGGTATTGACTGTGCACTCAGTCACAATGAGTTGTTTGTGTGCGTGCTTGTATAGACTGCACATTGAGTCACAGTCAGCATGTGTGTGTGTGTGTGCTGCTATAGGATGTGTATTGAGTCACAATGAGGTGTGTGTGTATGTGTGTGTGTTGGTATAGGCTGAGCATTGAATCACAGTTAGGGGTATGTGTGTGTGTACACTGGTATGGGCGGAGCATTGAATCAGTTAGGTGTGTGTATGTGTGCATGTGTCCTCGTATGGGCTGTGCATTGAGTCAGTGAGGTGTATGTGGGTGTGGGCTAGTATAGTCTGAGTATTGAGTCACAGTGAGGTGTGTTGTGTGTGGGGGTGTGGGCTAGTATAGTCTGAGCATTGATTCACTGTGAGGTGTGTTGCATGTGTGTATGTGCTGGGATGGACTCTCCATTGAGTCACAATTAGCCGTGTGTGTGTGTGTGTGTGTGTGTACGTAGTGGTCTAGGGGGTGCACTGAGTCACAGTAAGGTGTGTGTGTGTGTGTATATGTGTCTGCTGGTTTAGGCTGAGCACTGAATCACAGGTGTGTGTGTGTGTGTGTGTGTGTGCTGGTAATGGCTTTGTATTGAGTCACTGAGGGGTATGTGTGTGTGTGTGTGTGTCTGTGTGTTTCTGGGGTGATACAGACTGTGTATTGGGTCACTGTGAGCCTTCCGTGTGTGTTTCTGAGTGCTGATATAGGCTGTGAACTGAGTCACAGTGAGTTATGTGTGTCTGTGTGTGTGCTGGTATTGACTATACATTGAGGCACAATGAGTTGTGTGTGTGTGTGCTCGTATATACTGTGCATTGACTCTCAGTCAGCATGTGTGTGTGTGTGTGTGCTGCTATAGGCTGTGCATTGAGTCACAATGAGGTGTGTGTGTATGTGTGTATGTGTGTGTGTGTTGGTATAGGCTGAGCATTGAATCACAGTTTGGGGTGTGTGTGTGTGCACTGGTATGGGTGGAGCATTGAATCAGGTGTGTGTATGTGTGCATGTGTGCTCGTATGGGCTTTGCATTGAGTCAGTGAGGTGTATGTGTGTGTGGGGGGGCTATTACAGTCTGAGCACTGAGTCACAGTGAGGAGTGTCTGTGTGTGTGTCCTGCTATAGGCTGTGCATTGTATCACAGTGAACCTTGTGTGTGTATGTGTGTTTGTGTATGCATGTGTGTGTGTGATGATACAGGCTGAGCATTGAGTCACGGAGGTGTGTATGTGTGTGTGTTGATACAAAGTGTGCATTGAGTCACAGTGAGCCGTGTGTTTGTGTATGTGTGTGTCTGTGTGTGTGGACTGGTATTTGCCGTGCGTTGAGTCACAATGAGACGTGTTGGGGGGGCTGGAATAGTCTGAGCACTGAGTCACAGATGGGTGGTGTGTATTTGCTGGTATGGACGCTGCATTCAGTCACAATGAGCCGTGCGTGTGTGTGTGTCTTTGTGATGGTTCAGAGAGTGCACTGAGTCACAGTATGGTGTGTATATGTGTGTTGGTATAGGCTGACCATTGAAACACAGTAAGGTGTGTGTGTGTGTCTGTGTGTATGAGTGTGCTGGTATGGGCTTTGCATTGACTCACTGAGGTGTATGTGTGTGTTTGTGTGTTTGTGTGTGTGGTGCTACACACAGTGCACTGAGTCACAGTGAGCCTTGTGTGTGTGTGTCTGTGTGCTGATATAGCCTGTGCACTGTGTCACAGTGAGTTATGTGTGTGTGCTGGTATAGAGTGTGCGTTGGGTCACAATGAGTTGTGTGTGTGTGCTCGTATGGACAGTGCATTGAGTCAGAGTGAGCCGTGAATGTGTGTGTGTTTGTATTTTGTATTTCATGGTGTGGAATGTGCATGAGTTACCTTAAGATGTGTGTGTTTGTGTGCGCAGGTATAGGCTGAGCATTGAGTCACACTTAGGTGTGTGTGTGTGTGCCGGTAGGGGCTTTGCATTGAGTCACTGAGGCCTGTATGTGTGTTTGTGTGGTGCTACAGGGCGTTCGTTGAGTCACAGTGAGCTGTGTGTGTGTGTGTGTGCAGGTATACGCCATGCATTCAGTCACAGTGAGGCTTGTGTGTGTACTGGTATGGACTGCATTGTGTCGCACTGAGCCATGTATGTCCGTGTGTGTGTTTGTGTGCTGCTATAGGCAGTGCATTGAGTCACAGAGAGCCATGTGTGTGTGTCTGTGCTGGTACAGGCTGTGCACTGAGTCACAGTGAGCCTGCTGTTTGTGGTAGTACAGGCTGTGCATTGAGTCTGTGAGCTATGTATGTGTGTGTGTGTATTTGTGTTCCGGTATAGACTGGGCACTGAGTCACAGTTAGCCGTGTGTGTTTGTGTGTGTGTTTGTCTTGGTATCGGTGGTTCACTGAGTCACAGTGAACCATGTATGAGTGCGTGTTTGTGTGTGTCTGTGTTCTGGTATAGGCTGAGCATTGAGTCACAGTGTGCCGTGTGTGTGTGTGCTGGTATAGTCTGAGAATTGAGTCACAGTGAGGTGCGTGTGCATGTGTGTATGTGCTGGTATGGATGGTGCACTGAATCACACTGAGCCGTGCATGCGTGTGTGTGCATGTGCTGGTATAGACTGTGCACTGAGTCACAGCTGTGTGTGTGTGTGTGCATGCTGGTATAGGCTGTGCATTGAGTCACAGTGAGGTGTGTGTGTGGGGGGGTGCATGTGCTAGTATAGGCTTTGCATTGAGTCACTGAGCTGTGTGTGTGTGTGTATGTGCTACCATAGACTGTGCATTGATTCACAGCTCTGTGTGTGTGTGTGTGTGAGCGCTGGTATAGGCTGTGCAGTGAGTCACAGAGGGGTGTTTGTGAGTGTGTGCGTGTGCTGCTATAGGCTTTGAGTCACATTGAGCCGCATGTGTGTGTGATGGTATAGGTGGTTCACTGAGTCACAGTGAGCCATGTATGAGTGCCTGTTTGTGTGTGTGTGTGTGTGTTCTGGTATAGGCTGAGCATTGAGTCACTGTGCACCGTGTGTGTGTATGTTGTGTGTGTGGGTAGTACAGTCTGAGCATTGAGTTACAGTGAGGTGTGTGTGTGTTTGTGCTGGTATAAAATGTACATTGAGTCACAATGAGCCATGCGTGTGTGTGTGTGTGTGCTGGTAGAGGCTGAGCATTGAATCAGGTTGTGTGTGTGAAGACATAAGCTGTGCATTCTGTCACAGTGAGCCGTGTGTTTGTGTGTGTGTGAGTGTGCTGGTATGGGCTTTGCATTGAGTCACTGACGTGTCTGTGTGTGTTTCTGTATTGCTGGTATAGGCAGAGCATTGAGTCACAGTGCGTCGTGGTTATGTGTGTGTGTGGTGGGGGTGGCTGGTAGAGTCTGAGCATTGAGTCACAGTGAGTGGTGCATGTGTGTGTGTGTTTGTAGTTCATGTTGTGGAATGTGCATGAGTTACTGTAAGGTGTGTGTGTGTGTGCTGGTACAGGCTGAGCACTCAGTCACACTTGTGTGTGTGTGTGTGCTGGTATGGGCTTTGCAGAGTCACTGAGGCCTGTATGTGTGTTTGTGTGGTGCTACACACTGTTCATTGAGTCAAATTGAGACGTGTGTGTGTGTACTGCTATAGGCTGTGCAATGAGTCACAGTGAGCTTTGTATGTGAGTGTGTGTGTGCTGGTATTGACTGTGCATGGAGTCACAATGAGTTTTGTGTGTGTGTGTGTGTGCTGGTATAGACTCTGCATTGAGTCACAGTGAGTATGTGTGTGTGTTTTTGTGTGGTGCTACAGACTGTGCATTGAGTCACAGTGAGCCTTGTGTGTGTTTGAGTGCTGATATCGGCTGTGAACTGAGTCACGAGTTATGTGTGTCTGTGTGTGCTGGTATTGACTGTGCATGGAGTCACAATGATTTGTGTGTGTGTGTGCTCGTATAGACTGCATTGAGTCATAGGGAGCATGTGTGTGTGTGTGCTGCTATAGGCTGAGCATTCAGTCACAGTGCACCGTGTGTGTGTATGTTGTGTGTGTGGGTAGTACAGTCTGAGCATTGAGTTACAGTGAGATGTGGTATGTGTGTGGGGGGGGGGTTTGTGTGTGTGTGTGTGCTGGTAGAGGCTGAGCATTGAATCACAGTTAGGTGTGTGTGTGTTTATGTGTGTCTGTGTGCGCTGGAATGGGCTTTGCATTGAGTCACTGAGTTGTGTGTGGGGGGGCTACGGACTGTGCATTGAGTCACAGTGCATTGAGTCATTGTGCATTGAGGCACAATGAGTTGTGTGTGTGTGCTTGTATACACTGTGCATTGACTCTCAGCATGTGTGTGTGTGTGTGTGAGTGCTGATATAGGCTGTGAACTGAGTCACAGTGAGTTATGTGTGTGTGTGTGCTGGTATTGACTGTGCATTGAGTCACAGTGAGCGTGTGTGTGTGTGCTGCTATAGGCTGTGCATTGAGTCACAGTGAGCCGTGGGGGGGGGCTGGTATATGCTCTGCACTGAGTTACAGTGAGTCATGTGTTTCTGTGTCTGTGCTGGTATAATCTGAGCATTGAGTCACAGTTCAGTGTGTGTATATGTGTGTGTGTGCTGGTATGGGCTTTGCATTGAGTCCCTGAGGGGTGTGTGTGTGTGTGTGTGTGTGTGTGTGTGTATGTGTATGTGTTGTGAAGATATAGGCTGTGCATTCATTCACAGTGAGCCATGTGTGTCTGGGACTGGGGGCAGGCATACGGTGCACTGAGTCACAGTGAGCCATGTGTTTGTGTGTGTGTGTGTGTGTGAGTGTGCTGGTATAATCAGATCATTGAGTCACAGTGAGGTGTGCTGTGTGCGTGTATTTGCTATTATGGACAGCGCATTGAGTCTCATTGAGCTGTGCATATCTCTGTGTGTGTGTGTTTGTATTTCATGGTGTGGAATGTGCGTGAGTTACTGTAAGGTGAGTGTGTTTGTGTGTGCTGGTACAGGCTGAGCACTGAGTCACATTTAGGTGTGTGTGTGTGTGTGTGTGTCGGTAATGGGCTTTGCATTGAGTCACTGAAGCCTGTATGTGTGTCTGTGTGGTGCTATAGGCTGTTCATTGAGTCAAATTGAGACGTGTGTATGCGTGTGTACTGGTATAGGCTGTGCATTGCGTCACAGTGAGCTCTGTGTTTGTGTATGTGTGTGCAGTATACGCTGTGCATTCAGTCACAGTGAGGTTTGTGTGTGTACTGGTTTGGGCTGTGCATTGTGTCACAGTGAGCCATGTATGTCCATGTGCGTGTTTCTGTGCTGCTTTAGGCAGTGCACTGAGTCACAGTGAGCCACGTGTGTATGTGTGTGTGTGTAATGATATAAGCTGGGCATTGAGTCACAGTGAGCCATGTGTGTGGGAGTCGGGAAAGGTGTACACTGTGCACTGAGTCACAGTGAGCCGTGTGTTTGTGTGTGTGTGTGTGTGATGGCATAACTGGTTCATTGAGTCACAGTGAGCCATGTATGAGTGCGTGTTTGTGTGTGTGTGTGTGTTCTGGTAGAGCCTGAGCTTTGAGTCATAGTGCGCCGTGTGTGTGTGTTGTGTGTGTTGGTAGTACAGTCTGAGCATTGAGTTACAGTGAGATGTGTTGTGTGTATCTGTGCTGGTATGAAATGTACATTGAACCACAAGGAGCCATGCGTGTGTGTGTGTGTGTGTGTTTGTGTGTGTGCTGGTAGAGGCTGAGCATTGAATCACGTTTAGGTGTGTATGTGTGTGTGTGTGTGCGCGCCGGTATGGGCTTTTCATTGAGTCCCTGATGTGTGTGTGGGCGGGCTACAGACTGTGCACTGAGTCACAGTGAGTTATGTGTGTCTGTGTGTGCTGGTATTGACTGTGCACTGAGTCACAATGAGTTGTGTGTGTGTGCTCGTATACACTGTGCATTGAGTCACAGTCAGCAGGTGTGTGTATGTGTGCATGTGTGCTCGTATGGGCTTTGCATTGAGTCAGTGAGGTGTATGTGTGTGTGGGGGGGCTATTACATTCTGAGCACTGAGTCACAGTGAGGAGTGTCTGTGTGTGTGTCCTGCTATAGGCTGTGCATTGTATCACAGTGAACCTTGTGTGTGTATGTGTGTTTGTGTATGCATGTGTGTGTGTGATGATACAGGCTAAGCATTGAGTCACGGAGGTGTGTATGTGTGTGTGTTGATACAAACTGTGCATTGAGTCACAGTGAGCCGTGTGTGTGTGTGTGTAGGTAAGGATGGTGCACTGAGTCACAGTGAGCCATGTTTGCATGCTGGTATAGGTGGTGCATTGTGTCACAGTGAGCGGTGTGTGTGTGTGTGTGTGCTGCATTAGGCTGTGCATTGAGTCACAGTAAAGTGTGTTTTCGTGTGTATGTGCTGGTATAGGCTGTGCTTTGAGTCACAGTGACGTGTGTCTGTGTGTGTGTCCTGCTATAGGCTGTGCACTGTATCACAGTGAACCTTGTGTGTGTATGTGTGTTTGTGTATGCATGTGTGTGTGTGATGATACAGGCTGAGCATTGAGTCACGGAGGTGTGTATGTGTGTGTGTTGATACAAAGTGTGCATTGAGTCACAGTGAGCCGTGTGTTTGTGTATGTGTGTGTCTGTGTGTGTGGACTGGTATTTGCCGTGCGTTGAGTCACAATGAGACGTGTTGGGGGGGCTGGAATAGTCTGAGCACTGAGTCACAGATGGGTGGTGTGTATTTGCTGGTATGGACGCTGCATTCAGTCACAATGAGCCGTGCGTGTGTGTGTGTCTTTGTGATGGTTCAGAGAGTGCACTGAGTCACAGTATGGTGTGTATATGTGTGTTGGTATAGGCTGACCATTGAAACAAAGTAAGGTGTGTGTGTGTGTGTCTGTGTGTATGAGTGTGCTGGTATGGGCTTTGCATTGACTCACTGAGGTGTATGTGTGTGTTTGTGTGTGTGGTGCGACACACAGTGCACTGAGTCACAGTGAGCCTTGTGTGTGTGTGTCTGTGTGCTGATATAGCCTGTGCACTGTGTCACAGTGAGTTATGTGTGTGTGCTGGTATAGAGTGTGCGTTGGGTCACAATGAGTTGTGTGTGTGTGTGCTCGTATAGACTGTGCATTTAGTCACAGTGAGCATGTGTGTTTGTGTGTGTCCACGCTGGTATAGGTTGTGCAGTGAGTCACAGTGAGGGGTGTTTGTGTGTGTGTGTGTGTATGAGTGTGCTCATATAATCAGATCATTGAGTCACAGTGAGGTGTGTGCTGTGTGTGTATGTGCTCGTATGGACAGTGCATTGAGTCAGAGTGAGCCGTGAATGTGTGTGTGTTTGTATTTTGTATTTCATGGTGTGGAATGTGCATGAGTTACCTTAAGATGTGTGTGTTTGTGTGCGCAAGTATAGGCTGAGCATTGCGTCACACTTAGGTGTGTGTGTGTGTGCCGGTAGGGGCTTTGCATTGAGTCACTGAGGCCTGTATGTGTGTTTGTGTGGTGCTACAGGGCGTTCGTTGAGTCACAGTGAGCTGTGTGTGTGTGTGTGTGCAGGTATACGCCGTGCATTCAGTCACAGTGAGGCTTGTGTGTGTACTGGTATGGACTGCATTGTGTTGCACTGAGCCATGTATGTCCGTGTGTGTGTTTGTGTGCTGCTATAGGCAGTGCATTGAGTCACAGAGAGCCGTGTGTGTGTCTGTGCTGGTACAGGCTGTGCACTGAGTCACAGTGAGCCTGCTGTTTGTGGTAGTACAGGCTGTGCATTGAGTCTGTGAGCTATGTATGTGTGTGTGTGTATTTGTGTTCCGGTATAGACTGGGCACTGAGTCACAGTTAGCCGTGTGTGTTTGTGTGTGTGTTTGTCTTGGTATCGGTGGTTCACTGAGTCACAGTGAACCATGTATGAGTGCGTGTTTGTGTGTGTCTGTGTTCTGGTATAGGCTGAGCATTGAGTCACAGTGTGCCGTGTGTGTGTGTGCTGGTATAGTCTGAGAATTGAGTCACAGTGAGGTGCGTGTGCATGTGTGTATGTGCTGGTATGGATGGTGCACTGAATCACACTGAGCCGTGCATGCGTGTGTGTGCATGTGCTGGTATAGACTGTGCACTGAGTCACAGCTGTGTGTGTGTGTGTGCATGCTGGTATAGGCTGTGCATTGAGTCACAGTGAGGTGTGTGTGGGGGGGGTGCATGTGCTAGTATAGGCTTTGCATTGAGTCACTGAGCTGTGTGTGTGTGTGTATGTGCTACCATAGACTGTGCATTGATTCACAGCTCTGTGTGTGTGTGTGTGTGAGCGCTGGTATAGGCTGTGCAGTGAGTCACAGAGGGGTGTTTGTGAGTGTGTGCGTGTGCTGCTATAGGCTTTGAGTCACATTGAGCCGCATGTGTGTGTGATGGTATAGGTGGTTCACTGAGTCACAGTGAGCCATGTATGAGTGCCTGTTTGTGTGTGTGTGTGTGTGTTCTGGTATAGGCTGAGCATTGAGTCACTGTGCACCGTGTGTGTGTATGTTGTGTGTGTGGGTAGTACAGTCTGAGCATTGAGTTACAGTGAGGTGTGTGTGTGTTTGTGCTGGTATAAAATGTACATTGAGTCACAATGAGCCATGCGTGTGTGTGTGTGTGTGCTGGTAGAGGCTGAGCATTGAATCAGGTTGTGTGTGTGAAGACATAAGCTGTGCATTCTGTCACAGTGAGCCGTGTGTTTGTGTGTGTGTGAGTGTGCTGGTATGGGCTTTGCATTGAGTCACTGAGGTGTCTGTGTGTGTTTCTGTATTGCTGGTATAGGCAGAGCATTGAGTCACAGTGCGTCGTGGTTATGTGTGTGTGTGGTGGGGGTGGCTGGTAGAGTCTGAGCATTGAGTCACAGTGAGTGCTGCATGTGTGTGTGTGTTTGTAGTTCATGTTGTGGAATGTGCATGAGTTACTGTAAGGTGTGTGTGTGTGTGCTGGTACAGGCTGAGCACTCAGTCACACTTGTGTGTGTGTGTGTGCTGGTATGGGCTTTGCAGAGGCACTGAGGCCTGTATGTGTGTTTGTGTGGTGCTACAGACTGTTCATTGAGTCAAATTGAGACGTGTGTGTGTGTGTGTGTACTGCTATAGGCTGTGCAATGAGTCACAGTGAGCTTTGTATGTGAGTGTGTGTGTGATGGTATAGAATGTGCATTGAGTCACAGTGAGCTGTGTGTGTATGTGCAGGTATACGCCGTGCATTCAGTCACAGTGAGGCTTGTGTGTGTACTCGTATGGACTACATTGTGTCACAGTGAGCCATGTATGTCTGTGTGTGTTTGTGTGCTGCTTTCGGCAGTGCATTGAGTCACAGTGAGCCGTGTGTGTGTGTGTGTCTGTATGTGTGTGATGGTGTAGACGGTTCATTGATTCACAGTGAGCCATGTGTGAATGCATGTTTCTGTGTGTCTGTGCTGGTATACAATGTGAATTTAGTTACAGTAAGGTGCCTGTGTGTGTGTGTATGTGTTGGTATGGACTGTGCATTGATTAACAGTGAGCCGTGCCTGTGTGTCTTCGTGTGTGTATGTGATGGTATAGGCTGTGCGTTGAGTCACATTAAGCCATGCGTGTGTGTGTGTGTGTGTTGGTAAAGACTGCATTGACTCACAGGTGTGTGTGTGTGTGTGTGTGTTGGTAAAGACTGCATTGACTCAGGTGTGTGTGTGTGTGCCTGTATGGGCTTTGCATTGAGTCACAGTGAGGTGTTTGTTTGTGTGTGTGTGTGTGTGTGTGTGTGTGCTGCTACAGACTAAGCATTGAGTGATAAGTGAGCCGTGATTTTATGCTGGTACAGGCTCCGCAATGAGTCACAGAGCCGTGTGGGTGGCGTGTGTGTCTGTGTGTGTGCTGGTACAGGCTGAGCACCGAGTCACACTTAGCTGCGTATATGTGTGTATGTATGCTGGTATGGACTTTGCATTGAGTCACTGGGGTGTGTGTGTGTTTCTGTATGTGCTGGTATAGGCTTAGAATTGAGTCACAGTGTGCCGTGTGTGGGGGGGGGGCTACTATGGTCTCAGCATAGAGTCACAGTGAGGTGTGTTGTGTGTGTGTATATGTGCTGGTATGGACAGCACATTGAGTCACAAAGAGGCATGCGTATGTGTGTGTATGTGTGTGTGTGTATGTGGTGGTGTAGAGTGTGCGTTGAGTCACAGTATGGTGTGTGTGTGCTGGTAGAGGCTGCACACTGAATCACAGGTGTGGGGGGGGCTGGTATGGGCTCTCCATTGAGTCACTGAGGTGTCTCTGTGTGTGTGTGTGTGTGTGTGTGATGGTATAGGTGGTTCACTAAGTCACAGTGAGCCATGTATGAGTGTGTGTTTGTTTGTGTGTGTGTGTGTTCTGGCATAGGCTGAGCATTGAGTCACAGTGCACCGTGTGTTGTGTGTGTGGGTTGTACAGTCTGAGCATTGACTGACAGATGTGTTGTGTGTGTGTATGTGCTGGTATGGACGGTGCATTCAGTCACAATGAGCCGTGAGTGTGTGTGTGTCTTTGTGATGGTGTAGAGTGTGCACTGAGTCACAGTATGGTGTGTATATGTGTGCTGCTATAGGCTTAGCATTGAGTCACAGGTGTGGGAGTGTGTGTGCTGCTATGGGCTTTGTATTGACTCACTGAGGTGTGTGTGTCTGTGTGTGTGTGGTGCTACAGACTGTGCATTGAGTCACTGTGAGCCTTGCGTGTGTACATCTGAGTGCTGATATAGGCTGTGAACTAAGTCACAGTGAGTTACGTGTGTCTGTGTGTGTGCTCGTATAGACTGTGCATTGAGTCACAGCATGTGTGTGTGTGTACTGCTGTAGGCTGTGCATTGAGTCAATGAGGTGTGTGTGTGTGTGCTGGTATAGGCTGAGCATTGAATCACGGGTGTGTCTGCACTGGTATGGGTGGAGCACTGAATCAATTAAGTGTGTGTATGTGTGCACGTGTGCTCGTATGGGCTTTGCATTGAGTCACTGAGGTGTATGTGTGTGGGGGGGGCTAGTATAGTCTGAGCATTGAGTCACAGTGAGGTGTGTTGTGTGTGTGTATGTGCTGGTATGGACTCTCTTGAGCCACAATTAGCCGCGTGTGTGTGTGTACGTAGTGGTCTAGGGTGTGCATTGAGTCACAGCTGTGTGTGTGTGTATGTGTGTGCTGGTTTAGGCTGAGCATTGAATCACAGGTGTGTGTATGTGTTTGTGTGTGCTGGTATGGGCTTTGCATTGAGTCACTGAGGTGTATGTGTCAGTGTGTGTGTGGTGCTACAGACTATTCACTAGGTCACAGCCTTGTGTGTGTGTGTCTGTGTGATGATATAGCCTGTGCACTGAGTCACAGTGAGTTATGTGTGTGTGTGTGTGTGTGCTGGTATAGACTGTGCATTGAGTCATAGTGAGTATGTGTGTGTGTTTTTGTGTGGTGCTACAGACTGTGCATTGAGTCACAGTGAGCCTTGCGTGTGTGTCTGAGTGGTGATATAGGCTGTGAACTGAGTCACAGTGAGTTATGTGTGTCTGTGTGTGTGCTGGTATTGACTGTGCATTGAGTCACAATGAGTTGTATGTGTGCTCGTATAGACTTTGCATTGAGTCACAGCGTGTGTGTGTGTGTGTGTGCTGGTATGGGCTTTGCATTGAGTCACTGAGGTGTATGTGTCTGTGTGTGTGGTGCTACAGACTGTGCATTGAGTCACAGTGAGCCTTGCGTGTGTGTGTCTGAGTGGTGATATAGGCTGTGAACCGAGTCACAGTGAGTTATGTGTGTCTGTGTGTGTGCTGGTATTGACTGTGCACTCAGTCACAATGAGTTGTTTGTGTGCGTGCTTGTATAGACTGCACATTGAGTCACAGTCAGCATGTGTGTGTGTGTGTGCTGCTATAGGATGTGTATTGAGTCACAATGAGGTGTGTGTGTATGTGTGTGTGTTGGTATAGGCTGAGCATTGAATCACAGTTAGGGGTATGTGTGTGTGTACACTGGTATGGGCGGAGCATTGAATCACTTAGGTGTGTGTATGTGTGCATGTGTCCTCGTATGGGCTGTGCATTGAGTCAGTGAGGTGTATGTGGGTGTGTGTGGGTGTGGGCTAGTATAGTCTGAGTATTGAGTCACAGTGAGGTGTGTTGTGTGTGGGGGTGTGGGCTAGTATAGTCTGAGCATTGATTCACTGTGAGGTGTGTTGCATGTGTGTATGTGCTGGGATGGACTCTCCATTGAGTCACAATTAGCCGTGTGTGTGTGTGTGTGTGTGTACGTAGTGGTCTAGGGGGTGCACTGAGTCACAGTAAGGTGTGTGTGTGTGTGTATATGTGTCTGCTGGTTTAGGCTGAGCACTGAATCACAGGTGTGTGTGTGTGTGTGTGTGTGTGCTGGTAATGGCTTTGTATTGAGTCACTGAGGGGTATGTGTGTGTGTGTGTGTGTCTGTGTGTTTCTGGGGTGATACAGACTGTGTATTGGGTCACTGTGAGCCTTCCGTGTGTGTTTCTGAGTGCTGATATAGGCTGTGAACTGAGTCACAGTGAGTTATGTGTGTCTGTGTGTGTGCTGGTATTGACTATACATTGAGGCACAATGAGTTGTGTGTGTGTGTGCTCGTATATACTGTGCATTGACTCTCAGTCAGCATGTGTGTGTGTGTGTGTGCTGCTATAGGCTGTGCATTGAGTCACAATGAGGTGTGTGTGTATGTGTGTATGTGTGTGTGTGTTGGTATAGGCTGAGCATTGAATCACAGTTTGGGGTGTGTGTGTGTGCACTGGTATGGGTGGAGCATTGAATCAGGTGTGTGTATGTGTGCATGTGTGCTCGTATGGGCTTTGCATTGAGTCAGTGAGGTGTATGTGTGTGTGTGGGGGGCTATTACAGTCTGAGCACTGAGTCACAGTGAGGAGTGTCTGTGTGTGTGTCCTGCTATAGGCTGTGCATTGTATCACAGTGAACCTTGTGTGTGTATGTGTGTTTGTGTATGCATGTGTGTGTGTGATGATACAGGCTGAGCATTGAGTCACGGAGGTGTGTATGTGTGTGTGTTGATACAAAGTGTGCATTGAGTCACAGTGAGCCGTGTGTTTGTGTATGTGTGTGTCTGTGTGTGTGGACTGGTATTTGCCGTGCGTTGAGTCACAATGAGACGTGTTGGGGGGGCTGGAATAGTCTGAGCACTGAGTCACAGATGGGTGGTGTGTATTTGCTGGTATGGACGCTGCATTCAGTCACAATGAGCCGTGCGTGTGTGTGTGTCTTTGTGATGGTTCAGAGAGTGCACTGAGTCACAGTATGGTGTGTATATGTGTGTTGGTATAGGCTGACCATTGAAACACAGTAAGGTGTGTGTGTGTGTCTGTGTGTATGAGTGTGCTGGTATGGGCTTTGCATTGACTCACTGAGGTGTATGTGTGTGTTTGTGTGTGTGTGTGGTGCTACACACAGTGCACTGAGTCACAGTGAGCCTTGTGTGTGTGTGTCTGTGTGCTGATATAGCCTGTGCACTGTGTCACAGTGAGTTATGTGTGTGTGCTGGTATAGAGTGTGCGTTGGGTCACAATGAGTTGTGTGTGTGTGCTCGTATGGACAGTGCATTGAGTCAGAGTGAGCCGTGAATGTGTGTGTGTTTGTATTTTGTATTTCATGGTGTGGAATGTGCATGAGTTACCTTAAGATGTGTGTGTTTGTGTGCGCAGGTATAGGCTGAGCATTGAGTCACACTTAGGTGTGTGTGTGTGTGCCGGTAGGGGCTTTGCATTGAGTCACTGAGGCCTGTATGTGTGTTTGTGTGGTGCTACAGGGCGTTCGTTGAGTCACAGTGAGCTGTGTGTGTGTGTGTGTGCAGGTATACGCCGTGCATTCAGTCACAGTGAGGCTTGTGTGTGTACTGGTATGGACTGCATTGTGTCGCACTGAGCCATGTATGTCCGTGTGTGTGTTTGTGTGCTGCTATAGGCAGTGCATTGAGTCACAGAGAGCCATGTGTGTGTGTCTGTGCTGGTACAGGCTGTGCACTGAGTCACAGTGAGCCTGCTGTTTGTGGTAGTACAGGCTGTGCATTGAGTCTGTGAGCTATGTATGTGTGTGTGTGTATTTGTGTTCCGGTATAGACTGGGCACTGAGTCACAGTTAGCCGTGTGTGTTTGTGTGTGTGTTTGTCTTGGTATCGGTGGTTCACTGAGTCACAGTGAACCATGTATGAGTGCGTGTTTGTGTGTGTCTGTGTTCTGGTATAGGCTGAGCATTGAGTCACAGTGTGCCGTGTGTGTGTGTGCTGGTATAATCTGAGAATTGAGTCACAGTGAGGTGCGTGTGCATGTGTGTATGTGCTGGTATGGATGGTGCACTGAATCACACTGAGCCGTGCATGCGTGTGTGTGCATGTGCTGGTATAGACTGTGCACTGAGTCACAGCTGTGTGTGTGTGTGTGCATGCTGGTATAGGCTGTGCATTGAGTCACAGTGAGGTGTGTGTGTGGGGGGGTGCATGTGCTAGTATAGGCTTTGCATTGAGTCACTGAGCTGTGTGTGTGTGTGTGTATGTGCTACCATAGACTGTGCATTGATTCACAGCTCTGTGTGTGTGTGTGTGTGAGCGCTGGTATAGGCTGTGCAGTGAGTCACAGAGGGGTGTTTGTGAGTGTGTGCGTGTGCTGCTATAGGCTTTGAGTCACATTGAGCCGCATGTGTGTGTGATGGTATAGGTGGTTCACTGAGTCACAGTGAGCCATGTATGAGTGCCTGTTTGTGTGTGTGTGTGTGTGTTCTGGTATAGGCTGAGCATTGAGTCACTGTGCACCGTGTGTGTGTATGTTGTGTGTGTGGGTAGTACAGTCTGAGCATTGAGTTACAGTGAGGTGTGTGTGTGTTTGTGCTGGTATAAAATGTACATTGAGTCACAATGAGCCATGCGTGTGTGTGTGTGTGTGCTGGTAGAGGCTGAGCATTGAATCAGGTTGTGTGTGTGAAGACATAAGCTGTGCATTCTGTCACAGTGAGCCGTGTGTTTGTGTGTGTGTGAGTGTGCTGGTATGGGCTTTGCATTGAGTCACTGAGGTGTCTGTGTGTGTTTCTGTATTGCTGGTATAGGCAGAGCATTGAGTCACAGTGCGTCGTGGTTATGTGTGTGTGTGGTGGGGGTGGCTGGTAGAGTCTGAGCATTGAGTCACAGTGAGTGGTGCATGTGTGTGTGTGTTTGTAGTTCATGTTGTGGAATGTGCATGAGTTACTGTAAGGTGTGTGTGTGTGTGCTGGTACAGGCTGAGCACTCAGTCACACTTGTGTGTGTGTGTGTGCTGGTATGGGCTTTGCAGAGGCACTGAGGCCTGTATGTGTGTTTGTGTGGTGCTACAGACTGTTCATTGAGTCAAATTGAGACGTGTGTGTGTGTGTGTACTGCTATAGGCTGTGCAATGAGTCACAGTGAGCTTTGTATGTGAGTGTGTGTGTGATGGTATAGAATGTGCATTGAGTCACAGTGAGCTGTGTGTGTATGTGCAGGTATACGCCATGCATTCAGTCACAGTGAGGCTTGTGTGTGTACTCGTATGGACTACATTGTGTCACAGTGAGCCATGTATGTCTGTGTGTGTTTGTGTGTTGCTTTCGGCAGTGCATTGAGTCACAGTGAGCCGTGTGTGTGTGTGTGTCTGTATGTGTGTGATGGTGTAGACGGTTCATTGATTCACAGTGAGCCATGTGTGAATGCATGTTTCTGTGTGTCTGTGCTGGTATACAATGTGAATTTAGTTACAGTAAGGTGCCTGTGTGTGTGTGTATGTGTTGGTATGGACTGTGCATTGATTAACAGTGAGCCGTGCCTGTGTGTCTTCGTGTGTGTATGTGATGGTATAGGCTGTGCGTTGAGTCACATTGAGCCATGCGTGTGTGTGTGTGTGTGTTGGTAAAGACTGCATTGACTCACAGGTGTGTGTGTGTGTGTGTGTTGGTAAAGACTGCATTGACTCAGGTGTGTGTGTGTGTGTGCCTGTATGGGCTTTGCATTGAGTCACAGTGAGGTGTTTGTGTGTGTGTGTGTGTGTGTGTGTGTGTGCTGCTACAGACTAAGCATTGAGTGATAAGTGAGCCGTGATTTTATGCTGGTACAGGCTCCGCAATGAGTCACAGAGCCGTGTGGGTGGCGTGTGTGTCTGTGTGTGTGCTGGTACAGGCTGAGCACCGAGTCACACTTAGCTGCGTATATGTGTGTATGTATGCTGGTATGGACTTTGCATTGAGTCACTGGGGTGTGTGTGTGTTTCTGTATGTGCTGGTATAGGCTTAGAATTGAGTCACAGTGTGCCGTGTGTGTGTGTGTGGGGGGGGCTACTATGGTCTCAGCATAGAGTCACAGTGAGGTGTGTTGTGTGTGTGTATATGTGCTGGTATGGACAGCACATTGAGTCACAAAGAGGCATGCGTATGTGTGTGTATGTGTGTGTGTGTATGTGGTGGTGTAGAGTGTGCGTTGAGTCACAGTATGGTGTGTGTGTGCTGGTAGAGGCTGCACACTGAATCACAGGTGTGGGGGGGGGCTGGTATGGGCTCTCCATTGAGTCACTGAGGTGTCTCTGTGTGTGTGTGTGTGTGTGTGTGATGGTATAGGTGGTTCACTAAGTCACAGTGAGCCATGTATGAGTGTGTGTTTGTTTGTGTGTGTGTGTGTTCTGGCATAGGCTGAGCATTGAGTCACAGTGCACCGTGTGTTGTGTGTGTGGGTTGTACAGTCTGAGCATTGACTGACAGATGTGTTGTGTGTGTGTATGTGCTGGTATGGACGGTGCATTCAGTCACAATGAGCCGTGAGTGTGTGTGTGTCTTTGTGATGGTGTAGAGTGTGCACTGAGTCACAGTATGGTGTGTATATGTGTGCTGCTATAGGCTTAGCATTGAGTCACAGGTGTGGGAGTGTGTGTGCTGCTATGGGCTTTGTATTGACTCACTGAGGTGTGTGTGTCTGTGTGTGTGTGGTGCTACAGACTGTGCATTGTCACTGTGAGCCTTGCGTGTGTACATCTGAGTGCTGATATAGGCTGTGAACTAAGTCACAGTGAGTTACGTGTGTCTGTGTGTGTGCTCGTATAGACTGTGCATTGAGTCACAGCATGTGTGTGTGTGTACTGCTGTAGGCTGTGCATTGAGTCAATGAGGTGTGTGTGTGTGTGCTGGTATAGGCTGAGCATTGAATCACGGGTGTGTCTGCACTGGTATGGGTGGAGCACTGAATCAATTAAGTGTGTGTATGTGTGCACGTGTGCTCGTATGGGCTTTGCATTGAGTCACTGAGGTGTATGTGTGTGTGGGGGGCTAGTATAGTCTGAGCATTGAGTCACAGTGAGGTGTGTTGTGTGTGTGTATGTGCTGGTATGGACTCTCTTGAGCCACAATTAGCCGCGTGTGTGTGTGTACGTAGTGGTCTAGGGTGTGCATTGAGTCACAGCTGTGTGTGTGTGTATGTGTGTGCTGGTTTAGGCTGAGCATTGAATCACAGGTGTGTGTATGTGTTTGTGTGTGCTGGTATGGGCTTTGCATTGAGTCACTGAGGTGTATGTGTCAGTGTGTGTGTGGTGCTACAGACTATTCACTAGGTCACAGCCTTGTGTGTGTGTGTCTGTGTGATGATATAGCCTGTGCACTGAGTCACAGTGAGTTATGTGTGTGTGTGTGTGTGTGCTGGTATAGACTGTGCATTGAGTCATAGTGAGTATGTGTGTGTGTTTTTGTGTGGTGCTACAGACTGTGCATTGAGTCACAGTGAGCCTTGCGTGTGTGTCTGAGTGGTGATATAGG